>NW_003852413.1:11898401-11931977 GCF_000181295.1 Otolemur garnettii | reverse complement strand
CTTTTTCTGTTTTCAAAAAGATTGAGTAATATAGGTACTAGTTCCTCTAAAGGTTTGGTAGAATTCTGACATGAAGCCATCTGGTCCTGGGCTTTTCTTTTTAGAGAGATTTTGTATAGTTGATGCTATTTCAGAGCTTGATATAGGTCTATTCAACATTTCCACTATATTCTGGCTAAGTCTTGTGAGACAACGTGTTTCCAAGTACTGGTCAATTTCCTTCAGATTGTCATGTTTCTGGGAATAAAGTTTCTTGTAATATTCATTAAGGATTTTTTGAATTTCTAAAGGGTGTTGTTATTTCATCTTTACCGTTTCTGATTGACAAGTTTAGAGATTTTATTCTTTTTTTCATGGTTAGGTTGGCCAAAGGTTTATCGATTTTATTGACTTTTTCAAAAAAACAACTTTTTGATTTGTTGATCTGTTCCATAATTGTTTTGTTTTCAATCTCATTTAATTCTGCTCTAATTTTGGTTATTTCTTTTTGTCTGCTGGATTTGGGATTGGAATGCTCTTCCTTTTCCAGCTCCTTAAGATGTCCCATTAAGTTGTTAACTTCCTCTCTTTTCGTTCTCTTGAGGAAGGCTTGCAATGCTATAAATTCCCCTCCTTAGGACTGCCTTTGTGGTATCCCAGAAGTTCTGATAACTTGTATCTTCATTATCATTTTGTTCTAAAAATTTGGTAATTTCCTTCTTGATCTCATCTCTGACCCATCTCTTATTCAGCATATGGTTATTTAGCTTCCATGTTTTTGTATGAGTCTGTAGATTCCTGTTGTTACTGAGTTCAACTTTCATTCCATGATGTTCCGAGAAGATGCATTGAATAATTTCTATTCCTTTAAATTTGCTGAGGTTAGATTTGTGGCCTCAGATGTGATTGATTTTGGAGTATGTTCCATGTACTGATGAGAAAAGTGTGTATTCAGTTTTGTTAGGATGAAATTTTCTATAGATGTCTGTTAAGTCCTGAAGTTGAATAGTTAAATTTAAGTCTAAGATTTCTTTGCTAAGCTTCTTATTGGAGGATCTATCCAACACTGCCAAATGAGTGTTAAAATCTCTGACTATGATGGAGCTGGGAGAGATCAAGTTGCTCATGCCTGTTAGACTATCTCTTATAAATTGAGGTGCATTCTGGTTGGGTGCATAGATATTGATAATTGAGATCTCATCATATTGAGTATTGTCCTTAACAAATACAAAGTGGCCATCTTTATCTTTGTTTACTTTTGTTGGTTTAAAACCTATTGTATCTGTAAATAATATTGCAACACCTGCTTTTTTCTGCTTTCCAGTAGCCTGGAATATAGATGACCATCCCTTCACCCTGAGTCTATATTTGTCTTTTAAGGTAAGGTGAGATTCTTGTATACAACAGATGTCTGGTCTGAGTTTTTGTATTTAATCAGCCAATATGTGTCTCTTTCGAGGACAATTTAAGCCATTCACATTGATAGAAATTATTGATAAGTCTGGTAAAATTTTGGGCATCAAGTTGCTTGAAAGTCCAGTAGACATTTTTAATCCTTTTGCCATTGTAGAAGTTGGAATTTGATCAAAAGGTTCTGGGTGGGTTTACTTTTGTGGTGGAGGATTGCACTGGTCATTATGGAGGATATGTTTAAGAATTTCCTGGAGAGCTGGTTTAATTGTGGCAAATTTCTTCAATGTATGGATGTCATTAAAGTATTTAATTTCTCCATCATAAATGAAACTCAGTTTAGCTGGATACAGGATCCTGGGCTGAAATTTATTTTGTTTTAAGAGATTAAATGTCGATGACCAGCCTCTTCTTGCCTGAAAGTTTTGGGCAGACAGATCTGCAGTTATTCTAATATTCTTCCCTTTGTGGGTTATGGTTTTCTTACATCTCACTTCTTTCAAGATTTTCTCTTTCATATTCACTTTGGTGAAGTTAATTATGATGTGTCTGGGGGATATCTTATTTGGGTTGAGTCATGCTGGGGTTCTGAAGCTGTCTGAAATCTGAATTTCAGGATCTCCTGACATATCTGGAAAGTTCTCTTTCATAATTTCATGAAGAAGAGCCTCTGAGTTTTGTGAAGCAACTTCGTTGCCTTCAGGAATTCCTATAAGGCAAATATTAGTTTTCTTCAAATTATTCCAGAGCTCTCTGAGAGAATGATCCATTTTTGCTTTCCATTTCTGATTCTCTTTGGATGTTTGAACATATTCAAAAGCTTTGTCTTCGATGTCTGAGATCCTTTCTTCTGCCTCTTGCACTCTGTTACCAAGAGATTCTACCACATTTTTCAGATCTTTGAGGGCTGCAATCTCTTGTCTTAATGTTTCAAAATCTTTGGTGGTTTTGTCTTTGAATTCATTGAATTCTTGAGTGAACTTTTGGAATGCTCCTTGAATTTCTATTTCTATCTTTGCCTCTATTCTATTAATCTTATTTGCAATCCAAATTCTGAATTCAATTTCTGACATCTCAGCCATCTGTTTATAAAGGGGATCTTCAGTTTTGTCTTCCACATCCTTTCTTGGAGGGGGGGTGACCTACTCTGGTTATTCATATTACCAGAGCTTTTCCACTGATTCTGCCTCATGATTGTTTTACCCCATTTGGCTTTTCCCCTTGAGGTTTGTCAAGGACCTGTACAGTGTTATGGCCTGAGAGACTGGGGACTTGCTTGGTGTGGTGGGGCTAAAGTGGCTCCGTCTTATTTTCAGCTGGTATCTGTCCTACCCTAGTGGTTCAGTTACTCTTGGTTGAAGTCTCTGCTGTGGAGAAATACCAGCAATTAAGTCACCCACCCCCACAAACAATTGGGCAAAGAAAATCAAACCTTCCCTCAATCATACACCCAGGGTGCCCCTTTGAATAGTCCCTGGGTGGTCAGCCCGGTTTAAGGGGTTCAAATGAGTTGTCCCAGTCAGCACCAGTTTCAGGTGGAAGAGTTCAAATGTCTCCAGCAGCTAGATAAGAAGGGTCTGCTCGCAGCTCAGATATAACTTGCTCCAGTGCTCTGTGAGCGCTAAAACCTTCCTCTTAGAAGCAGTGCTGGGTATTTTCAGAGTACTGGTCACCCTGGGACTTGTGTGAAGCTCTTCTCATGCTGTGGGCATAGGCAGGAAAACTTATCTGTGCAGAGAGAATGAAGCAGCCCAGCTGCCCGATGAAGAGAGAACAGCGAGGACTGCTGTGTCTGCGGCCTTTCTGCTCTTGCTTTTTGTCTTTCCTCAGACTCAGCTGCACAGTCTGCATGAGGGTTTTTCAGATACCTTCCAAAATTTTCTCTCTGTTTCTCAAAAATATAATAAACAAATTCTATTCAGTCCTGTTTTGTGCTTTTTTGCCTTGAAATATTCTTCATGTGATATATTCCGCCCTCTATTTCATTTGCATTTTCTAAGGTAGATGAAACCTGAGACCATCTACCTCCAGGGTGTCTCTTAAAACTGTAAAATGGCATTTCTCTCAGGGTGCAGGATGTAGGTCCCTAAGATGAGCAATCCATTCCTCCAGCCACCTTATTTTACTGTCTCTTCCCTGGGAAATGTTGTTTCCCATTTCTCCATTTCCACACCAATTGTGTCTTCTCTGTTCCATTTTTTAGGTTCTTCTTTTCCCACCTCTCATCCAGAAAGTTCTGGATTGATATTTTGAGCTACTAATCATTACTAACCTCAAAAGTTAACAAACGTACATGAATCTACATTACTCTGGCAAGTAGAAAAATCAGCCTGTATCTCTACCCATCTTTCTCCCCCACCTTCCTGGTCCTTTTGGAATAATCATCCTCTAGCATGGTAGAACCCACATCTTTGGCTCTACTCCTTACTAACTGTGCCATCCTGGATAAGTGACTTACCCCGGAAGCCTTCATTTTCTTCTCTGTGAAGTAGAGAGGATATAAAAGTATCTGTCAAATGCCATTTCAGAATTTAAAAATTTAAAATTTGTGGGGCAGGGCATGTTAGGGATTAAAGGAAACCACACATATAAACTATTTAGCATGGTACCTAGATGAGGGATTGCTCAGTAAATACTAGTGATTACAGTCTACAGGGCCTTATCAAAACTGGACAGTATAGCTATTTTTAAATTTTACCAACCTGATTGATATAAATATAGTATCAGCTTGATAACAGGCATTTATTAGATTAGTTGTGATGCCAAGCATATTTTAAAATAATTTTTGGTCACATGTACTTATTTTTACTATAATAAATCCACTTCTCTCAAAAAACTTATGCAATGACCAAAAATCCAGAGAAATGGATTTATTACAGTCAAAAAACTCTGTTCATTTTTTTCTATCTATATTTTTGCTGCTCTGTTATTCCATAACTTTTTTTTTAGTTTGGAATTTTTTTTTTTTTTTTTTGGTTGTTGTTGGTTTTGGTTCTGACTGAAAAACATCTTAGATTTTTCACTTTAAAAATAGAATGTTATTTCTTCCTCTTATCTAATTTTGCTAGGAAGAATGCTTACATAACTGTGGTACTCATAAATTTGAGGTATTTTTTTCCTCCCTGGGATGTTTTATGGTTTTCTCCTTACTACAGGTGTTATGAAGTTTCACAACGGTGTGCTGAGGTGTACAAATCACTTTTTTTTTTCTTTTTGAGACAGAGTCTCAAGCTGTTGCCTTGGTTAGAGTGTCATAGCATCATAGCTCACAGCAACCTCCAACTCTTGAGGTCAAGTGATCCTTTTGCCTCAGTTTTTTTTTTTTTTTTAGTAGAGATGGGGGTCTTGCTTTTACTCAGGCTGGTCTCCAACCTGTGAACTCAAGCAATTCACCCATCTTGGCTTTCCAGAGCATTAGGATTACAGGTGTGAGCCCCTGCACCCTGCCAACAATTTGCTTTTGATTTTTGTGCAACATGGCACTTTGTGGTAACTTGTGTCTTTTTTTTTTTAAGTTCTGGGAAATCTGTAGCTAACGCTTTTGTCAAATATTGCTTCCCTAATAGCCTTCCTGTGCTTTCTTCTAGGAAGTTCACTAGATATTTGAGCTCTGCAATCCTTGTCTATATCATTCACCTGTCATCTTGAAATGGGAAAGTAATTCATTTCCACGCTACATATCAACAATATTTCTGACCTACAATTTTATCATATCATTCCTATCATTGCCTTGGCTGTGTTATGCTTTCTTTGCAAGGATATTTATGGTTCCTGCTTTGGTCTTCACCCTCCCCCTTGTCTTCTCCCCATCCTTAGGTATCTCCAGCCATACTTAGCAGGATTAATTTTTAGTTAATGCCTCATGGTCTCATTCACCTCACTGTGCTCTCCTGGGACTAGCCCCTGCTCTCAACTGGCCTTCCCTCAGTGACCACAATCCTTTTGCCTCATTCCCACTTATCCTTGGGTTTCAGCTCTCACCTCTGCTTTCCCATGGAGGCCTCCTTGCCCTTGTTCCATGTGGGTTGCAGGCTCCCCCAGCCACTCCCATGGTTAGCACACCATAGTTACTGCTATTATAGTACACACCTTACTATATTTTAAGATAATTATGCTACTCATTTGTTCTCAGCATAGGTGGTAAACACCTGAAGGGTTCAGAGTCTTTACTGCTGCACACTTCAGATCTCCTGGAACACAAAAGTTACTCAATACATTATGTTTTAGTATTAAATGTACAAGGTTGAATGTGAGGGGGGGAACCAAAAACAAAAAGTATCATAGTATTATTTATTTATTTTCAGGAAGCTTAGTTATGAAAGAAAGGTCCTCAGTTGAGTGAGAGTCAGAATGAGTTGTTTGTAGAATGTTTTTATTCTAAGATAACATTTAGAAAGCAAGTGAAGGAGAAGATGTTGAAAACACAGGAAAATCAACAGGTGGAATGCTGTTCTTTGGGAGAGAGAATAACAGAGGATTATTTCAGAAGCAAAATTATAAAATGGCCTTGAAAAGGAGAAGGAATAGTTTTTCTTTTTCTCTTCCATACAACAAAAAGGAAGAGCCAGCGAAAACTGAGAGATAGTTTTAAACGAACTAATTAATTGATCAGTGATTAAAATCATTGGTGGATCAAGAAAGTTTTGAATGCACCAACAAGTGATAAATAACAAGTGACCTAAAAACCACCAGTAAAAACAAAGCCTTGAATGTTGCCCTAAGGGTCCTGTGGAAAAGTGATGTGGCAGAGAATAAGCACGCTTATTGAAGTTGTGTTTTAAATAAAGGTGACCATCTGCTCTCTCAGGCAAAATGGCGAGCTTCTTTATTTGCGGTTGGTTTATATAGGGAATTTTGTACATGTGCACAATACAGCAATGACCTCACTGGATCCATTTAAACATCATGTGACTACCTCATGATTAGCTTCCAATAATCCACTCAACATACACTTTTTGACATAACCCTATCAACATAACCCAATTTAACAAAATTTAATGGAGAACATGTTGTTAGCCATTACTTTTTTGTTCTTATCTGATGATGCCTGAGGCTATGGAGGAACAAGTTAGATTGAATACCTGCCCTTGCTGGCCTTGCTGTTTGGAGGCTGGTACTTCAGATCTTTAAACAAGGCATAAAGAAACTTCTTAGGCATACAGGAATTTGTGTGCAGACTTCTGCTCCCATGTAGGCCTTAAGTCAGGGAGTTTTTGCTGGAACATTTATAAGGTATTTTCAGGCCGGACTTCTCAAAAGCCTTTTACGAGACCAAGTTTCATCTGTGCCATTAGATACCTGTATGCATTAGGTAAATTCCTCTTCTCTTGAGGTCCCTGAGCACATTTCCATTCTTGGACCCATCAGCAAGCGACCTTCGTTATTTACCACAGATGAGGAAAGGTTACTGATGGATATCTGGCCAGTTTTCAAAAGGGCTTTTTTATTGGCCTTATAAAGTCAACCTTAATTCCTTAATGCAGTAAATGCTATTCTAGCCAAAGCCTTGATCATGCTAGGCTCATAACCAACCTTGCCACATGGGATTCTGCCTCAGTTTCTTTTTATTTTTTTATTAAATCATAGCTGTGTACATTAATGCAATCATGGGGTACAGTGTGGTGTTTTCATATACAATTTGAAGTATTTTCATCAAACTGGTTAATAGTTTCTTACAAGTATGCCTACACAAAGTCTTTTCACTGCTCTCTCACAAACAGCTTTTTTGGCCAGAGGCATATAGGCGTTTTGCCTATTTAAAATAACGGGGGAAAAAAAGTTACTAAATAGACTGAGTTACTTCTACTTAAAGCACCAGTGTCAACACAAAAACAGCTATGCAAAAAAAAATTGTCATAAACTTCCATATATAATGTTGAATTTTGTAATATTTTTATTACTACATTCTTGTTTTATGTATAATTGTGATTTAGTATTTTTGCTTATGGCCACCAATTTTGAATTTATAAAAGAAAGTCATTGGCTTTATAAAGGTTTCTCCTTTATTCTTACCTAATTATTAAGTCTGGGAATCCTCAAACATAACCATCAATTATAATCACATATCATTACAATGGTTAGAGTTACAGAAACCACACAAAGCTCGTTGTATTTGAAAGAGCTACACACTGCTGTCATTACAGTTCTAATGAACTTTCTTGGTAGCAGTATGTAAAAAGTGAGATGATTTGTTATAGTAGATGCCACTCCCTGTGCAGGATACCTAAGTAGAAATATTGAGAAATCTTAGCTCCTTTGCTATTATAAGCCAGGAAATCTAGCCACACAGCTCAATGTTTTCGGCCTCTAACCCTTTCTATATTTGTTTTTCAGATGTTTAATTGAATCAAAATGTGTTGTACTTTGCATGTAATTATTATTCTTTCATATAAATTATTTACAGATGATTATATAATGACCTCAGGTACTCAGCCTTTTTATAAACATTCAATGGTAACTTCAAACAAAAATATATTCAATCTCATCTAAAAGCATGTTTCCAATATACAATCATTACTTTTCTGAACATATTCTGGGAGTGTGTGTGAGGTTTCTTTGCAAGTTTTCTAGTATACTTAGTGTAAAATTTAAACAGCTGAAGAAGATAGAGAGTCAGTTACTTGTCAATTTATTTTTGTGATTTTAAAAGATAAAAACAGAGTTTCTACAAATTTTCAGACTATACTGATATGAATGCTCCCTCAACAATGACAGATTAAATGGGTAAATAGGGCCTAACAAAAACAGAGATCACATTTAGAGAAAAATAAATATCCAGATGCTGGAAATGAAATAAGAACAAAAAAGCTAGAAGAAGATTGCTGTCTTAAGCCAGTAAGTTTTGAGGTGGTTTGGCAAAGGTGGATTAGATCAACCTAATAAAATATAATCTATATGTACAAATAGAATAGACACATCTTTATACCAAAAACTGAAATATCTATTTTATGTACATCTCATAAAGTACTACTAATATCTTCCAAGAATAAAGAAACTGAACCTGGAAAGAAGTAGCTGGATGATACAAACTAATAAATTTATTGGCAAAGTAAATAAACATTACTTGTGCAAAGTGATGATAATAAAGACTAATTTGTGGAAGTGGGCAGTGGAGCATTAAAATATCAAGCCACAAAAAATACCAAGAAGTATGAGCATATGATCAGAGCTAAATTCCTGAGTCCAACATCCAGACCTCTCCCCTGGATCCCTGCAAACCACTCGAGTCTGGGGATTATGGTGTCTGGCTGCTTATCTGACCCACTAGCAGTGACTCCACAAAATGCCATCAGAATTGGGCACCATGGATCCACTGCAGGCCCCACTCTTCACAGATGATATGATTTTATACCTGGCAAACCCCAGGGACTCAACCACAAAACTCTTAGAAGTGATCAAGGAATACAGTAGCATCTCAGGATACAAAATCAATACTCACAAATCAGTAGCTTTTATATATATTCCAATTATATTCAAGCTGAAAAAACAGTCAAGGACTCTATTCCCCTTACAGTTGTGCCAAAGAAGATGAAATATTTGGAAATTTACCTAACAAAGGGCATGAAAGATCTCTATAAAGAGAATCATGAAACTCTGAGAAAATAAATAGCTGAAGATGTTAAGAAATGGAAAAACATACCATGCTCATGGCTAGGAAGAATCAACATTGTTAAAATGTCCATATTACCCAAAGCAATTTACAAGTTTAATACAATCCCTATCAAAGCACCACCATTATACTTAAAAGATCTGGAAAAAATAGTACTTCATTTCATATGGAACCAGAAAAAACCTCAAATAGCCAAGACATTACTCAGAAATAAAAACAAATCAGGAGGAATTACGCTATCAAACTTCAAACTATACTATAAATCTATAGTGATCAAAACAGCATGGTATTCACACAAAAATAGAGAGGTAGATGTATGGAACAGAATTGAGAACCAAGAGATGAACCCAGACATTTATCATCATTTGAACTTTGATAAGCCTATCTAAAATATAAATTGGAGGAGATATTCCCTATTTAACAAATGGTGTTGGGAGAATTGGTGGACAACTTGTAGAAGACTGAAACTGAACCAATACCTTTCACCGTTAACAAAAATCGACTCAACTGGATAAAAGATATAAACTTAAGACATGAAACTATAAAGATTCTTGGAGAGAGTCCAGGAGAAACACTTGAAGAAATTGGCCTGGGAAAATACTTTATGAGGAGGACCCTCTGGGCAATTGAAGCAAAAATACATTACTTGGACCTGATCAAACTAAAAAGCTTCTGCACAGCCAAGAACACGGTAAGTAAAGCAAGCAGTCAGCCCTCAGAATGGGAGAGGATATTTGCAGGTTATGCTTCTGACAAAGGTTTGATAACCAAAATCCACAGATAACTCAAACTTATTAATAAGAAAAGTACAAGTAATCCCATTTCATTGTGGGCAAGAGACTTGAACAGAAGCTTCTCTGAAGAAGATAGGCACATGGCCTATAGAAACATGAAAAAATGCTCATCATCTTTAATCATCAGAGAAATGCAAATCAAAACCACTTTGAGGTGTCATTTAACTTCTGTAAGAGTGCTTCACATAACAAAATCCCAAAACTACAAATGTTGGCATGGATGTGGAGAAAAGGGAACACTTCTGCATTGCTGGTGGGAGTGCAAGCTAATATGTCCCTTTTGGAAAGAAGTATGGAGAATACTCAGGGATCTAAAAGTAGACCTGCCATTTGATCCTGCAATTCCTCTACTAGGTGTATATCCAAAAGACCAAAAATAACTTTATAATAAAAATATTTGCACCAGATTGTTCATTGCAGCTTAATTCATAATAGCCAAGTTCATGGAAGAAGCCCAAGTGCCCATTGACCCATGAATGAATTAATAAATTGTGGTATAGGTATACAATGGAATATTATGCAGCCTTTAAAAAAGATTGGGACTTTACCTTTTTTATGTTTACATGGATGGAGCTGGAACATATCCTACTTAGTAAAGTATCTCAAGAGTGGAAGAAAAATAATCAGTACTCAGTACTATTATGAAACCAATTTACACTCACTCACTCTTTCACATGAAGAATAGATCACAACTATGGCCCAAGGTGAAGGAGGGAGGAAGTGGGTATGGGAGGGGAGAGTGGAGGTCAGACTGAGGGAGGGTGAATGGTGGGATCACACCTATGGTACATAATGCAAGGGTACATCTATTAGTATAGAGTATAAATGTCTTGACACAATGATTAAGTAAATGAGATGAGGTATACATTAACCAGTGTGATGTAAGTATTCCTAATTCTATATGAAATCAGCACATTGTATCCCATAAATGCATTAATGTATACATGATCTATGTGTTTATGATTTAATAAAAAAATAAAAAATAAAATAAAAAGTTAAAACAAGTGTAAATGACCTTAAAATAATAACCAAAGAAAACCATTAATGAATCATGAAGGAAATTAACACCCCTTTAAAATAAAAAAATGAAAATCCTAAGATGTTAACATTACTAGTCAAAATTTTTAAAATCTAAATAGATATTACTAAGATTCCTTTTGTTTTCAAAAGGTATATTTGAACTGATTTCTCAATGTGTATGCTTGTCTACTTGTGAGTCTTAGGACCTCCAAACAAGTATAGTTTTTAAAATAATTTCTGGAAAGTTTTCAGGAGAAGATCCTTGTGTTTTATTTGTAAATACAGGAAAACTTGCAAACCTGATATACCATGAACTAGTACAAAGTGGTCATGAAGCTCTTGGCTACTAAATGTACCTCTCACATATTTCAGTAAGATCTTTTTTTAGCAAATAGTAGAAAAGAAAGTCATATTTTTAAAAATTCCAAGTTTGTAATTTTATATCCACAATAACAAGTGGTTGGCCCTTTGGTTGATTTTACCAATATTTTGTATTGTCTTTATCACAGATTTTCTATCACCCCTAAGATTGAGGGGAAAAATAATTTTTAAATTTATTCATTAACTAAATATATAAAATATGCCTGATATTGATATTAAATATTCTTTAAAATTATATATGCAGCTATTTATTACATAAAACAAGTCTAAGGGACACCAACCAAAACTGTTAGGTCTAAGCTTTTAAGGTTCATCTGAATGAGGAAGGAGTCTCCATCTCATTGTTGTATCAACTTCTTCATCAAAATTTTCCTCCTCCTGCTCCTTAGAAAGCTCTAAGAATATCTAAATAGGAGACAAAGAAAAAGGGGAAAAATACCAAGTTCTTGACTGTCTGTCAAAGGTACAGGGGGAAAATGCATATTGTTTTCATGTGAAATTTATAGGAATGATACGAACTCAAACCAGTTGACTCACCTTTTCCAATGTGCACTGAGAGAGGCTATATTCTTCCAGGTTAAACTTACATTTTGCTGAAGAGAAGAAAATCAAGACTAGCAGTAGATACTTAACATTCATTTTTTTCAAAGTCATATAAAATTACAAATGTCAATCATTAATATCAATAGAAAATAAATCTGAATAAAGAAATACTTGATGGAAAGACAAAATGATAAAGGACAACGCAATGTACACATTAAGTCAATCATGATGTTTCGATAATATCGGTTTTGTTATTTTATGTATGCTTGTTCCTTGAGCTCTTCACCACCATGCTGTGCTGAGAAATTGCACCATGACAGTCTGCTATTGGGAATGATGCAGTTAAAAGCAGAAAAAATGATGATGGAAGAGAAAGAATGGTTAATTTCAAGTATCAAGAGGAGTTAGGCACTTTGCACAGAGTAGTCTTAGCTATTAGGAAAGAGGTCGAATAAACCGACACAGACACAGGAAGCTAATGGACAGATAGAAAGTTTCTCTCTTCTTTTTTTTAAATTAGTGAAATGTAAAGCAAGGGCATCCACCAAGGGAGAAAAGCGAGAAAGATATATATAAGTAAGGAAAGAGGAAGAATGAAATAATAATTTAGGGCACTTGGTGTGAGTGCACAAAGCAGGCCACCTAAAGGGGCCTTTTGAAGTTAATGGCATGGTTGTTAACATTCTCTGCAACTTTAGTTCCTGCACTGGAGACTACCTCTTTCCAGAGAATTGGATAAACCGAAGTTTGGGTTAAATCCCTATTATTTCCTATAAAAATTCTTAAAAATTATGCCCTACAGGGCCTATTTTTTTTTCTTTTGAGACAGAGTCTCACTTTGTCACCCTTGGTAGAGTACTATGGCATCACAGCTCACAGCAACCTCAAACTCCTGGGCTTATGCAATTCTCTTGCCTCAGCCTCCCAACTAGCTGGGACTACAGGAACCTGCCACAATGCTCGGCTATTTTTCAAGACAAGGTCTCGTTCTGGCTCAGGTTAGTCCCGAACCTATGAGCTTAGGCAATCCACTTGTTTTGGCCTCCCACGTGCTGAGATTACAGGCGTGAACCACTATGCCCAGCCTCTTTTATATGTCACACAAGTATCTCCTATCATGTTATTATCAAAAATTTATTTGAATATTGTCACTCTTACCTGTTTCTAATTTGTGAAAGGCCTGAGATAAGGGGTAAACATCTGCCAAGCATAATTTATAGGTCAACAAGGAGGAATATCTGAAAATAATAAAAAAAAAATGTTCTATTTGATTCTGAGTTTCCAGGGGAGAAAAATGAGCATCAAAGTAAATATTCATATTAGCAACAATTTCCTTTCTTAACATAAAAGCAATTCAAATTAATGTATGACCCATAGTATCAGAAATCAAATCATTTAACAATGGAAACATTTTTGAAGTAATTAGTAACTGGCTGTGGTAGACAGTTCTCCTAGTGATAGCATAATTGCTTATGCACTCAGTTTATGCACACCTTCTGATTGTCGAAACATATTTTGAACTGTTCCCTTTGATTGATTCAAATTATCATAGGTTAAGAACTAATCCCAAAATAAAAAGTTCATTCTTGTCACCAGAAAGCTAACTTGTAAAGAGATTTATGAGGTTGGGAGAGTTGGAATAACAGTAGGAGAAGGATTTAGAAGATTTTAATTAAAAACTTCCCTGATCACTAAGGAAGAGCTGGAAATCATTTTGGGCATCTTGTTTCCATGTGTTAGTTCTGGCCATAAAAGCTCATGCCCTATTCTCAGCTTATTGCCAAGTTGGAGTTTGGTGCTCTCAGGAGGCCCAAAAGTTGACCAGACTTCTAAGAATGGCCCTATTCAGACCAGCCCTTGCTTGTCCTGTCTTACCATTTATGATCTTTCCACCTGTTATAAAAACTGCTCCCCTGATTTGTGACCCCTCAGTCTGGGAAGAGGAGTAACTTATATATATCCTGGCATGTATCCTAGATATTCCTATTGCATATACACTGTGCTAAGATAAAAACAGATGCTTTTCTTTCCTGGTTTTTTGATGTGCTTATCCCTTCCAAGGAATTTTAAATTTAGTTTCTGGTCTACTTCTTTGCCTTCCCCCAAATAACATACAGACACACACAAAGGCACACCTACATATATATGTGTGCACATGTGCACACACACCCCTTTCTATTTTCAGGCATAAAAATTCCATTAAAGGAAGACTCTTTGGTGTCTTAATGGGCACAATGAAGGGTGTATGACACACCTCTGGGATGCAGGACGCAACGCCAAGAGGGACTCTACCTAAGAAATGCAAACACGGTAACCCAGTTGTTTGTACCCTCACATTATTCTGACTTTTTTTAAAAGAAAAAGACTGAAAAAAAAAGAGGGAAGATTCTGCTTATCTCAATTGCTGTTTATTTCCTATGGGGGGAATTCACCCTAAATATTTACATCTTCTAAATTTTAAATATTTATGAGAAAGGTCAGGGAGAATGCCATGAAGCCCATGATGGTTCTCTGTGGGTCTGGGTCACCTAGAAATCCCTGCCCCCTAACGTTTCCAAGTTCTTCTCTAGAGCTGCAGAGCAGCCCAGGATGGCTGAGAAGAGTCTACTCAGCCTGCCCCAGATGGGACACAGTTTCCTGAGTGGTTCCAAATTTCTTCCAATCTGGAAGAATCAACAAATCCGTTTTTGAGGTCTCTAATATTTTATTATGAATTCAAATCATGAAGTTCTTACAGAACACAAAAGGTACCACTAAGTGAGTAAAGCCTACATATTTCTCCATAATTAAATGCTCTTCTTACCTTTCCCGTTGAACAGCCTGTGGGAAAAGTTTCAGAATCTCCGTGTGGACCAAAGTCACTTGAGAAGTTTCCTTCACTTTTATTTCTAAAATGTAATCTTTGCCAAATTTGTTTTTCAGGTGTTGGATGGAACCGATGCATCTATGGTAGAGAAACAAAAGAAGAACATGTTGAAAAATATTGCTTTTAATTTTGTTACGTTATTCTCAAACTTCCAATGTAGGAGAAAGAATGTGACTGAGGAAGACAAAAGGAAGGCTTCTGCAGCTCTTCCCTCGTGATTCTGCCTTTTCCGTGGGGACTCTCCTCTGGGGCATCAGGTGCAGGCTCTGGAGAGACACCCACCTCAGCCTTCCAGACACCATGATGGCCACACGGTCACACAAGGCCTCGGCCTCCGCCAAGTAATGGGTAATCAAAATGACACTGCTCTCTGTGTGTTTAACAGCTGCCCGGATTGCCTGCCTGAAATAAGCCAAGAAGTTAGCCACATATTTTTAAGTGCAAAAAAGATAAAATGTAATATATGAGTCCTATTCAAATCCTAATTAAAAATAAAAAAAACAGTGGAATGTAAATACCTATTAGGAGTTTTTGATAACATAAAGAAAATTTTCAAATATTTTAGATATGCTAATCATATTGTTAAGTTAAAAAAGACATCTTTTAGAGATACTGAAATATTTATAAATAAAAGGATACACTGCCTAGTATTTCCTTCAAAATAATTGGAGGGTGAGGAAAGGAAATGGGAATGGCCTTCCATTTATTGATAACTCTTGAAACCGGGGGATGGGAATAATGGATTCATAAGTGATTCTCTCAACATTTGTATAAAATCACTATGGTGAAGTTGTTTTTAAAGTTGGGAAAATATTGGACAGTCACAAATATGAGACTAGATTGAAGATTTTTATCAGTTCAAAAGGTAAGTTCTAGATAGCAAGAAAAAACAGAGAAAAACTGAATAAACAAATTAGACGGGTTAGGTCAAAAAGGAAAAAAAAAGGAAATGGGGAGATTGTGTCAGAAACTTAATGGTCTCCAAGGAAACAAAATAGAAAAGGAAAAGGGGGGCAGTTAGAGACATCCCAATAATTAAATGGCAAAATATTTCTGTGTTGTAACAGACCAGATTCAAAACCTAAAACTCCAACAGTTACTTTTTTTTAACCTGAATACCACTTGAATAAGATGCAGATTAGATAAACTATTTGTTAATTTTTTTTCTTAATAACATAAGCTGTGTCCAGTGAATCAGGGTACGGTTTATCTGAGGGTTGATTTTTCAAGATCCATTTAAAAATGCGTCTTTACCTAACATTTATACCTGTGGCTTTGAGGGTTACAGTAATGCTCACCACATTTGCTGCTGCCCTGTGGGATCCATGCCTGTGGAGGGTTCATCCAGAAGCAGGATGGGTGAATTTCCCAGGATACTCAGCACGAAGCACAGCTGCAATGCAGAGAGACACTCCTGTTAGCTGTCACATCACGCCATCCCTCAGGAGAGTGTCAAACACCATACCTACCTTTCTGGCGGCTCCTGCTGTTAATTTCTGCACTGGCACATTCAGCTGCTCGTGTAGTTTGAAAGCATCCACTAACCTGATGATGAAAGATAAGATGACAATACCAGGTCAAATCCAATCATAAAGAACAGTAATAACGGAAGAGAGAAGCTGGACGATATTATTGCCAAAACTCTAACTTGTGATAAGGGGGGGGGGGGTCTATTTATTTTGAAACACGAAAGACTTTTCACCTCATAAAAAGTTTTAACAAAAACTACAATATTGAGTGAGAAACTGAAAATGGCTGATTACTCCTTTCCGGGTTTTTTAAATTAGAAAATGGAAATGGATAATGATTGATTCACTAACTCCTCATCAATTACTTTCTTTTTTCTTTTTCTTTTTTTTTTCTGAGACAGAGTCTCACTATGTCACCCTTGGTAGAGTGCTGTCACAGCTCACAGCAACCTCAAACTCTTGGGCTTAAGTGATTCTCTTGCCTCAGCCTCCAAGCAGCTGGGACCACAGACACCTGCCACAAAGCCCAGCTGTATTTTGGTTGTAGTTGTGATTGTTGTTTAGCAGGCCCAGGTCAGGCAGGAACTTGCCAGCCTCTGTGTACGTGGCAGGTACCCTACTCACTGAGCTACTGATGCCAAGCCCTCATCAATTACTTTTACACAATCATTTTTTTAAAAGGTCCCTTATTTAGGGATGCAGGAACCAAGCTCTTTTCCATCATCAATGCTCTGCTACTAACAGTCTGAGAAAGGTGGAGACATCATTTCCAGTCTCCATTCTTTATTAGTGAATTCATCGTTAGTAGTATAGCCTCCTGCTTCTTGGCACAAAGGACCTCTCTGTACCGTGTGATGGCAACATTTGCATCTCCTTTCTTCAGCCCTTTCACAGTGGCATACATCTCCAGGTGCTCCCTCACTGTCAGCATGGGCCACAGCGCATTCTCCTGAGGACAGTACCCCAGGAACTTGACGGGGCCTTCTCCCTGGTGGCTGGAAATGGAACTGCATCCTTTCAGTTCCACCTAAAAAAGTATAGAAGCTTTAGAAACACATGTAGTTTTTTTTCTAAACACACAATTCCTCAAGAATCTGACATATAGTTAATAAAAGCCTAAATTGTTTGAGCATTAAAAAATATTATAGAAATTACTTCATATATTTGTTATAGAAAACAATTTAAATTACTAATATAAAAGTGTAGTCTTATATCGGGGGGGTGGGAACCCTAATAATCTTGGGTGGTTCCTGAGGAACTGTGATGAAAAAGTCATTGGTTCTTGGTGACATCCCAACTCATAATAAACCTTTGCTAACCAGAAAAAATAATAAAAGAGGGAAAATAAATAAATAAAGAAAGAAACCACCAGTATAGTCTTACAAAGACATAATCTATCTTTGTCATGAAATTTCTATTTTGGGAACAGAAACAATTTCCTCATTTTTCATTACCTCTCCAGTTGTCGGTTTTGTGATCCCAGATATCATTCTAATAGATGAACTTTTACCAGCACCATTGGGTCCTAGCAACCCCAAAATTTCACCTGAAAGAAAGAATCATATTATCAATATTGTAAGTGAAATATTCATTAACATAAACTTTCTTCCACAATGAAATCTTCTGAGATCTGGGCACCCCTCAATACCATCTTAAAATTTATAACATACATGGGGGCTGAAGCAAGATGGTGGACTAGTGACACCTTTTTTATAGCCAGATGTGGTGAAACTGGGGAGAGAAGATGTCAGGCACCTCTGCCTTGTGGGCTCTGCCCAGAAACATCCCTTTGGTGGCATAGGGAGGCAGTGGGAGACTTCAGGACCCAAGAGGAGGACAAAAGCAGTGGAGAAGCATCCTTTACCAAAAGGACACTTTAACACCTCAGGTCAGAGGCACAGTTTTATTTAAAGAGCAAGAAGTGAAAGGAAAAAATAGGGTAGGGCAATAGATAGAAAGAAAATACTCATGAGGAAGAAACAGCAGAAAAATCCTGGCAACATGAAAAACCAAAATAGAGCAACCCCCACAAGGGTTCATGAGATGGCTACCACAGAGGATTCCACCTATAAAGAAAAGTTAGAAATGACAGGTGGGGAAATTAAAATATGGATGGCAAAAACAATGAAGGAAATTGCTGAGAAAGTGGAAAATAACCATAATAAAAAGAAATCCCCAAACAGAATCAAACAAGAGATGAATGACAGGAAGAATATAGAAAGGATATAATGGAGTTGAAGGAACTGAAGCAGTCAGGGAATTTAAAGATGCAGTAGAAAGTCTCAATAACAGATTAGACCAGGCAGAAGTAAGAACCTAAGAAGGAGAGGACAAAGCTCTTGAGCTAACTCAGGCAGTTAAAGAGAGAGAAAGCAGAATGTTCACTAACAGAATTATGGGACTTCATGAAGCATTCAAACACATGAGTTATAGGTATCCCAGAAGGGGAAGAAGAATGCCCCAGAGGCATGGAAGCTTTACTAAAGGATATTATAAGTGAAAATTTCCTAAATATAACCAAAGATTCTGACACACTCCTTTCAGAGAAATATTGGACATCAGGTCATCTCAACTCAAATAGAACTTCTCCAAGACACATTGTCATGAACCTGTTCAAAGTTAAGATGAAAAAGAAGATTCTGCAAGCTGCCAGGAGTAAGCAGCAATTGGCCTGCAGGAATGGCTTGTGCTTTTTTTATCCAATCAGCCAGCCTACGCCTCTTCAGTGGGGAATGCAAGCCACTCAATCACAAAACTGGAAGTCATCAGGAAATACAGCAATGTCTCAGGGAATAAAATCAATGTCCACACATTTGTATGTGCCAATAACAGCCAAGTTGAGAAGCAAGTCAAGGACACAATTCCCTTCATAGTAGCTTCAAAGAAAATGAAATACTTAGGAATAGACCTAACAAAAGAGGTGAAAGATCTTTCCAAAGAGAATTATGAAACCCTAAGAGAAGAAATTGCGGAAGATACTAATGAATGGAAGAACATACCATGCTCTTGGCTGGGAAGAGTCAACAGAAACCAAACAGCATGATATTGGCACAAAAATAGAGATGTAGACATATGGAACAGAATAGAAAACCAAGAGATAAAACTAGTCTCTTATTGCCATCTGATCTTTGATAAACCAAATGAAAGCATACAGTGGGGAAAGGAATCCCTATTCAACAAATGGTGCTGGGCGAACTGGATAACCACATGTAGAAGACTGAAACTTGGCCTGCACCATTCCCTCCTTACAAAAATTTACTCAAAACATATAAGAGACTTAAACCTAAGACACAAAATGATAAAAATCTTAGAAGAAAGTGTGGGGAAAACTCTTGATGATGTTGGGCTGGGGAAAGATTTTATGACAAAGACTTCAGCAGTCATCACAACAACAACAAAATTTAACAAATGGGACTTAATTAAGCTGCAAAGCTTCTGCACAGTAAAGTAAAATGACAAATTTCAGAATGGAAAAGATATTTGCAGGTATTAATCCGACAATGGGTTGATAACTAGGATCACTAGGATCAAATTAATTAACAAAAAAAGAGTAAACTATCCCATCTACCTCTGGGTAAGAGATATGAACAGAACCTTTTTTGACAAAAACAGACAAATGGCTAACAAACATGAAAAAATGCGCATCATCCTCCAACATAAGAGAAATGCAAATCAAAACCACCTTGAGATATCACCTAACCCCAGTGAGAAAAGCCTATATCACAAAGTCTCAAAGCTACAGATTCTGGTGTGGATGTGGAGAGAAGGGAACACTGTCACACTGCTGGTGGGACTGCAAACTACTATAACCTTTTTGGAAGGAAGTATGGAGAATCCTCAAAGAACTCAAATTAGACATCCCATTTGATACTGCAAGCCATTACTAGGTATTTACTCAGATGAAAGAAAATCACTTTATCATAAGGACATTTGCACTAGACTGTTTATTGCCTCTCAATTATCAATTGCCAAAATGTGCAAGCAACTGATTAACAGGCTGTGGTATGTGTATACCAAATACTATTATGCCATTAAAAAAGATGGAGACTTTACATCTTTTGTATTAACCTGGATCGAGTTGGAACACATTCTGCTTTGTAAAGCATCACAAGAATGGAGAAGCAAGAATCCAATGTACTCAATTCTAATATAAAGGCAGTAGATGAGAGGTGGGGTTAGAGAAATGAGGCTCACGGTTTATGGCAAACCTCTTGGGGGCAGGGCACAATTACAAGAGGGACTTTACCTAACAAATACAATCAGTGTAACCTAATTCTTTGTACCTTCAATGAATACCAAACAATAAAAAACAATTATAACAAACATGTATTTCACGTCATCAAACTATGTTCTTTAATTCATATAATTATGTAAAATGATAGTGTAAAGCTTGTGAATTTGATGTCAATAAATTGGTCTTTTTCCCCCAATATTGCTGATTTCAGTTAACAATGGTCTCAACTGTTTTCTGTAGCACTTGGTTGGTGCACTGAATACATGCATAAATGATTCCTAAACCTGGCAAGTCAGGATGATTTTCTTCATCTCGGGTACAATCACCCATGTTCAAGCCACCATCATCCTTCATCTGAGCTGATAGGAAAGTCTTTTAACTTGCCCCCCACCCTAATTCATGAAAAAACAGTAGTCCAGTATATAAAGGTCTCAAAACATAAATTAAATCATGGCACAAATGTGCTAAACACCCTCCAATGGCATTCCATTAACATTGTATGAAGTAGACACTCCTTGCTGTTCAAAACAGCCATACAAATATGGCCCTACTCACCCCCTAGACTCAAGTCTTCCTTTTGTGGATATGTCCACTGGCCTCTCTGTTTAAAAATCAGTAACTCCAAATGTGTGTGAGTCCCTGCCCTCACTGTTAACTCCACCTGCCTGCTCTTATCACCCCTTAATTCTCACATAGATGGCACCTTCTTATCACCCCGATGTTGGTTTAAGCTCAAGTGAGGCCTTCCCTGACCCTCATCAAATGCAGCCTGTGTCACTCATATCAATTCACATACCTCACTGTGCCACAAAGAACTTACTCTATACCTGATGCCTTTCTTCATAAGTCATTTTTATTTATGAACCCCCTCCTAAAATGTAAACCCCACAAGGACAGGAACTTCACCTATTTTCTTCATAATTGTATTTGCTGAGCCTAAAACAGTCCCTGGCACACTAAAAAACTATATGTTGAATGAGTGGATGGATGCTTCTACAAGTAAAACTGTGCCTATAACACAGGTGTGCAGTGGACATTTCTAAAAACAGTGGCGAATTGAAAGAGTGATTATTCCAAACCTTTTTCAACACAGAAAGAGATATTTCTTGTTGCTATTTTCTTCTTCCTTTTTGAAAAGCAATTTTTCTTCTGGCCTGCATATTCTTTGTGTAGACAGCTGGCAATTATGACTGATGTCTAGAAGAGATGACAGCATAATTTTCCTCTTAAATTTCAGAGACTTTATGTCCCTGCTGGAACCTTTCACTCCCTATGCCATAAACCAAATTGAGTGAGTTAAACCAAACACTCCTGAGTTGAGTGTTTCATGTTCATTGTTACAAATACAATATGCATCCACTAACATGGACAGTATTTCTTGTGTTTAAATAGACTGAGAAAAAAAACCAAAGTTTCACAGAAGCCACCTCATTGTCTTGCCAGAACAGAAGTGACTAACATCATGGAAACACCACAACATATAAGTCAAATAAAAGAATAGCCCTTAAAGTCTTAAATCTCTACTTACAATTTTATAAAAAATATAACTTAAATTCTTTAAGTTAAAACCAAGGTCTTGTTTGGTTTTTAAATTATAGCTCTAATTATCAAAACTCATTTTTCTCAAAAGAAGAATAAAATCCCTATGTTACCTTCCAGGCCACTCCAAAAAGTGCCTGTGTATTTAAGGTTTACAAAAATGTACCAAACCCCAAACGTTCAAAATGGAAACCAGTCTACCAAATTCTGCTCTTGACAGTTCCTAGCTGTTTCCATTAACACCTATTTGGTCACATGCTTTTCTACCTCATCTAAGTTTGAAGTGGTCAGGGCAGTTGTTGTTCTTATTCTTTCTGCTTGAACATCCTCATCTTCATCTATAGGTTCTTCTGGATTTGGTCGAGCCTCTCTACTTTGGGGGGAGAGTCTGTGGAGAAAATAAAATACGTTATATGTGGTTTTCTGGCTGTGAGAGTGTATCCAACATCAGTGTCCCTGGGATTTTACCTGTCTCATTTTTCAATGGGTCAGTGAGCGTGATGATGACGATGATGATGACTCTGTCAATTTGCTTTCACTTTTGCTGAGGATGACCACCCCGCTGGCCACCACCCCTCTCTAGGTGCTGTTGTCATTCTCTCGGTAAGCATCTACAATCCTTCCAAATCTGTAGGTAAATACTGCTCCTCACCCTTTAAAATTCAGGTCGCTCATTTTCTCTGCTCACTCTGAACCCATCTTAATCATACTAGGTATTTTTTTACTTCTCATCCTTTCCAGAGTCCTTCCACTTTTAGAAGACTCTGAACTATGTTTCTAAATCCATTCCATCCAGTCTCTTCTGTTCAAGGAAGTATACAACACCCTCGGATGAAAGAATAGCATGTCTGGGTACTCATGAAAGTCCCCCCATCCCAGCTGCTAAGTGGCAGAACTCTTCCTGGGAGGCCTATTTTGTGGCAGCAAATCCAGAAATCCTCTGCTGGTGAGGACAACGATCATGCTGCTTCTACTGTGAATATAAATCTGTATTAAGAAGTTGATAGTACAGCCATGATTCAGGAACATCAAAATACATTATTAATGGGTGGTACCTGTGGCTCAAAAGGGTAGGGTGCCAGCCCCATAAGCCAGAGGTGGTAGGTTCAAACCCAGTCCCGGCCAAAAAAAAAAAAAAAAAGGTATTAAGGTATGAAATTAAGTTTTATGCTGACCTGAAAACCGGATCCTTGCGTGTTCTTCTCTTTCCCCATTTTAGTTCCATGCATCTTAGAACAAAAATGAACAGCAAAGCCTGGAAGTAAGGCTAGGAGCACAGAAAGCCAGTTACATTCAGGCATAAGTTCACATCTATAACTTACACAGTTGAATTAAATGGTGGTATTCTGTCTTCAGGTAAGATAGTTGTGAAGGGTTCTTACAAATCAGGGGAGAAATGTGGCTATGCGTTCACAACCCAGCCTGGTGGAATCCTCTCACCGCTCATTTTCAGTTTATCAGTAAACTCTATCTGCGCTACCTTCGAAATTATCTACAACCCAATTGCTTCTCATCCCTACTGTGCTACTCCCACCAAAGTCTAGGTGTTTATAATTTCTCACCTGAATTATAGTCACCCTTTCCTACCTGGACTCCCTCTGCTCCTCTCCCCCTCATCATGTATTTCCAACAGAGCTGCTCTTTTAATATGTAAATGTGATTACATCACATGGCTTAACACCATCCAAGGACTTCTCCATTATTCAAAGTAGAGTCAGAGTTTTTAGAGTGACCCAGAACACCCTGTGTAACTCCTTCTCCTGACCCCATGCTTTATCCCATTACTCATATGACCATCTCTCCCGCCACCCTCTCCCTTGGTCACTCTGCTACAAGCACACTGGCTTCATGGCTGATGAGGCCTTCTACTGGAATACACTTCTCCAACCACCCATCTGACAGTATATGTTATTTTAGTTAGTTCATTATCTGTCTCCTTCCACCAGAATATAAGCTTCTTTGGGGCAGGGTTGATTCTATGCCTCCATAAGTACTGACACATGAAATTCAAAGACAGTAGCTCTCTTCAGCCTAACTATGCCAATATAATCATTTCCCCCTTTCTATTTTATTGTCCAGCTCTTGCCTTTTCATCTATAATTCAAAAGACTTAAGGTATATCACATCTGTATTTTTTAATGTACACTCTTTCAAATTTAGAGAAGTAGTAATCAGGTCAAGTAACCAAAAATTAAAATTGTGGACTTACGGAGTCCATTCATACATGTAAAAAGTAACTCTGGGGTTTGAAATCATATCCAAGTGTAATCGCTTTACCTAAAACTATATTAACAACACTTTCAAAGTTAACATACTTCAGAAAAGATCAAATAGTTCTAGTAAATGATAGCCATCCGAAAGAATATGTGGTGAGGTGGAAAAGCCTTCTTACTATCAGACAGACTAGAAGATCAGCTTCATTGAGGTCAAAATTTGATTCTTGAAATGTCACATAATGCTCGTGGGATCTCTGAAAAGACAAAAAAAAAAAAGTGCCTAAATGAAAATTCATCAGCTTTATGACTTGCACTTAAATGATACAAGATTTCACAGACTGGCTCTTCCCTCTTCACACTTCCTCTGCGTGTTCTGGTAACACAGTAATCCCGTATACAGAAGGAGAGGCACCTCCTGACTGTCTCTCAATGAGCAGCCAACCTGTGTCTGCTCTTCTCTTCCAACACTTCTTAAAATTTTTTAATCTTTTGGTTTTAACATTTGCTGAAAATCTACCAAAAGCTAGTAGAGAGAGGTGCTGGTACTGGTAGAATTTCTAGTAGTTGATGATATTTGTCCTAAATGATCTCCTCACTTGGCCCCTTCTTACCCCAGTGGTGACAACTTTCCCATCCTGTTAATTAGACCCAATGTATTATTCTCTGCACTTCATCAGTCAATTCATTCAGAATGTAATTCTACCTTTCAAAATAATATGTGACAGGTCAAGGTACATGTGTTTCACCTGGCAAGCCTACTTATATTTTAGGAGAAAAATGCTTCAAGCTAAGAAATGAGCTTCTAATCAAGAATTCCAGGCATTGCTCAGCCAATAAAATAGTATTTTTGCAAATGGAAGGCTTTCCTGGTTCACCAACAATATACAAGATCAGGGAAACCTACTTCTTTTGAAAGCCATGTTAGGGTAGTACAGGGTCCCAGAAAGTGTGTTCTCCGCTGAATTATCTTGCTGTGGCCTCATTGTATACTTTTCTCCAGTTGAAACACATGAGATTTCTCTAATGCTTCGTGGCCTTTTTGCTTTAATGCCCTTTTTCCCTCTGCAGAACATGCTCACCACCTGTCCCACTCTCCCACTAATTAATTCTTAAGGAATTATTTAAACATCACTTCCCCAGAAGGATTCTCTGAGTCCAGAGCAAATCAACAGCGGCACTCTGCCCTTCCAGCTTCCATGTACTTTTGTCTCCACTAAGGTCTGGTAGAGGCAGGACTGTGCAATCTTACTCCCCAGGGGTCTCCGGTTACTAGTGCAGTGACTAGCACAGAATACTGTTTAATACATTTTCTAAATGATTAAATGGTATTGTATATTAGTTTATCCTCACAGTAATGAATACCCATCAAAATGGAGACCTCTGTTTCTTTAAATCTGGCAGAAGATTTGAATAACATTTGAAAATGCCTATATTTTGCAAAGTATATAGGATGAAACCATTTTAACAGCTTTATTGAGGTTTATTTTCTATGTCATAAAACTCTGCCTTTTTAAGAGTGCAATTCAATAATGTTTAGTAGGTTTACACAGTTTTTCTTTTCTTTTTTTTTGAGACAGAGCCTCAAGCTGTCCCCCTGGGTAGAGTGCCGTGGCATTACAGCTCATAACAACCTCCAACTCCTGGGCTCAAGTGAGTCTCCTGCCTCTGCCTCCCAAGTAGCTGGGACTACAGGTGCCCGCCACAACGCCTGGCTATTTTTGGTTGCAGCCGTCATTGTTGTTTGGCGGGTCTGGGCTGGGGATTTGAACCTGCCACCTTAGGTGTACGCGGCTGGCACCTTAGCCGGTTGAGCTATAGGCGCCGAGCCTACACAGTTTTTCAAGCATCACCACAATTCAACTTTAGAACATTTTTTATTTCTAAAAAAAAAATCCTTTACGCACATTTGCAGTCACTGTCCATCCATTCCACTCTTCTACGTTCTGTGTCTATAGATCTCGACAAACTGCTTTAATACGCTATATATTCAACATTAATGACACCATAGGCAACATTTCTTACCTCTTGTATTAAAGATAAAAATCCAAATAAGGTAAATGAAGGAACTAATACCAGGGTGGAAATTATGGTACCTAGGCCAAAATGATGGGTTAGAATGATGTTGAGCACGATGCAGGAGACCTACAAGACAAGTTGGAATGTATTTCATTAGACAAACTCAGCCCACGGATATCTGGGAAAGCATTTAAGATGTAGGAGTTCTCACCACATGTATCATATATCATCATTTTTCCATATGCATATACACCCATATGAGCATCACAGTTTCTCCTTTCAGAGAGAGAAGAAGTAAGAAACTTTTGTTAATAAGAATATATATTACATTTAGCTCCCCAACATAAAATTTTTAATAGATGGTGACTGGAGATTGAGGTAAAATCTAAAAATGATCAAATAGACTTCCGGATGGTGCATTAAGTTAAATCCTTGACAAGGGGATAAAAAGAGAAATTACCTTTTTATAGCTAAGGTAAAAACCCTCTATATGTTGAAAGTTACATGGCATCTAAACCTACTATACAAAAACAATCGATATTGCCACAGAATCTCACCTAGACTACTGTGAAGTTTTCTCGTTGTTCTCCCTGTTCCAGTTCTTCCTCATTTCAAACAAATGATATTCCTGAGATTGTCCATTTCTGTTGTAATGGACTCATTACATGAGAGGAAGGGAGAAAGAAAATATTTTCTGTTTTAAGTATCAATTTGATGTGCTGTTGAATTCAGCCTGCTAATACAGTATTTTGTTGAGAATTTTTGCATTTATTTTCATAAGAGAAATTGATCTGTAGTTTCCTTTTTTTGCTGTATCCTCTCCTGGTGTTGGTATCAAGGTGATTCTGGCTTCACAGAATGAGTTGGGAAGGATTTTCTCCTCTCTGATGTTGTGAAATAACTTCTGAAATAATGGGTACCAGCTTTTCTTTCTAGGTCTGGTAAAATTAGGCTATGAATCCATCTGGTCTGGGGCCTTTTCTTGTTGGAAGTTTTTTATAACTGCTTCGATCTTGCTGCTCATTATTGGTCTGGTTGATTCTATTTCTTCCTGATTGAGTTTTGGGGGATTGTGTTTCCAGGAATTTGTCCATTTCCTCAATGTTTTCTAGTTTATGTGCATAAAGATTTTCATAGTTATTTACCAATGACATTTTTTCATTTCTGTGGTATCAGTTGTAATATCTCCTTTTTCATTTCTGATTTAGCTTATTTGGGCCTTTTCTCTTCTTTTCCTGGTTAATCTAACAAGAGGTCAATCAATTTTATCTTTTCAAAAAGCTCAATATCACTTATCCTGAGGGAAATGGAAATTAAAACCACAATGAGGTATCATCTTACCCCTATTAAAATGGCTTTTATTAAAAATTTCAAAAACAATAGAAGCTAGCATGGATGAAGGGAGAAAGGAACGTTTGTCCACTGTTGGTAGGACTGCAAATTAGTACAACTTCTATTGAAAACGGTATGGAGATTCCTCAAAGAACTAAAAGTAGGCCTACCATTTGATCCAGCAATCCCTCAACTGGGTAACTACTCAGAGGAAAAGAAGTCATTTTATCAAAAATACACCTGAACTTGAATGTTTATTGCAGCATAACTCACAATTGCAAGATATGGAACCAATTCATGTGTTCATCAATTCGTAAGCAGATTAACAAAATGTGGTATATTTATACCATAGCATACTACTCAGTGTATAAAAGGATGAATTGATGCTCTTAGCCAATTTGGATGGAACTGGAAACCATTATTCTATGTGAAATAGCTAAAGAATGGAAAAACAATCACTATGTGTCTCATTATTAAATGTGAACTAACTGATCAACACACATGTGCACAGAGGGGAGTGAGTAACACTCAGTGGAAATCAAGCAGGGGTGGGGAAGGGATGAGTGAAAACCTACCTAACAGGTACAATAAACACTATTTGGGTGATGGGCACACTTATAGCTGTGACTCAAATTTTACAAAAATGATCCATTTAACACAAAACATTTGTATCTCCCTCCTTAATATTTTGAAAAAAATATTGTTTTTTGAAGTTTTTGGCTGGTGCTGGGTTTGACCCCACCACCTCCAGCATATGGGGCTGGTGCCTTAACCCTTTGAGCCACAGGTACCACCCCATATTTTGAAATTTTTTAAAAAATGGTTGATTTATTAGTCAAGAATGTATTGGACACTATATTAAATCTTTGCTGGATGTTATTAATGTAGTAATCATAATGGTCTCTGCTCTCTAATCCAAGAGATGCAATTTATTGTTCTGGAAGATTCTTGGTATATCAAGAGCTGGAAGATTTGTCATATTCAATGGAATTGATGCATAGATTTGGACTACTAGAACCTGGCTGAGGAAATTCTGTCCATAATGTTTTCCAATCCACAGCCTGACTGCACAGCCTCCACCCATTAGAAAATAATCCCTGCTCAGCTTCTCCACTGAAAGCTGGAAGACAAGGCCTGAGGTATGGTTCTACCATTGCTGTTGAATGTTCCCTCATCAGAGAGATTTCCACCTCTATATAAACCCGGATAAATTCTGAATATTTGGTAAACCAGGAGCTAATTTTTCACTTGACACATAGCAAAAATATGTCTGTCTAGATGTGCATTTGTCTCAGTCTGGAATGATCTCTATGTAAAGATGGTCAACAAAAAGAGCAGGCAAAGCCACAGATAAAAAATAATCATGATTCCAGGTTAGCTGAAAGGGTATTTGTGAAGATACTCGATGGGGCATCCTTACAGCCACCAGGCTGGAATATCTGTACAGACCTGTCCACAGCCACGTTGGCCAAGAACCCTGATATATCTTAACTCCATTCTCAGTTGAAACTAGGCAAACACAAAGAATGGATGTGAATTCTTTGTTAATCTTTGCTAGACATATAGTACATAAGAATGTTGGCTGAGAAGAAACCAAGAGTTGGTAAGAATCTTCTGCTCACATTTGATCTCCATACCCAACTTCTGGGATTACACTGGACAATGGCAGTAAGTCTGCTGATTGAACAAAAAGTCTTCCAGGGAAAGTATGAATGGAAAGATCTTTTATGCACCAAATCCTCATAACTGTCTCTAATATGGTTTCTCCAAGTCAGGTAGCTCTGTGGTTCTTTCTGTAGCTTCTGTCCTTGAACTGGATTATGCTGATGATGGTAAGCGAGATAGTAGTAGACATTATTTGCTGAATACCAAGAAGTGTAAGCAGAGAAGTCATATCAGAGCACTGATTGCTGAGAAGCTCCCTGCTGAGCAAAAAATCCAAGAATAATTTCTCATACAAGTCAGTGGGTGGTATCAAATGTATTTTCTTACAGATGATCTTTCCTCACATAGTTTCAGAACTTCCATTCCAAGAGCTGGGAGCTATACTGAAGTCATACTTCCCACCATCAGCTGAGAGTATCAGTCAGAGGGATCCTGAATTATAGGACGCAAGGCACTTGGGGTCTCCAGAGTTTTGATAAGCATCTCCAGAAAAGTTTGTCATAATCTTTAATAAGCTCTTGACTTTCATATATATTTATTAGTAAGTAATCTGGAATAAGTATAAAGTATCTTCACTATTGAAAACCATTGGCAGCTAACAGTAAGAGAGACCTTCTAGAAGACCGTAGAAATTGGTTGTACTGTCAAATGCTATGAAGACAATTTTTGTTCCAGGGCCACCAGAAAGCCTTGTGTTATGAAGGAGATATAAAATCAATAGTGTATTTTAACCTCCACATTTTCTGGGATGTTCTCAATAATTCTCTTAAAGGATTGTACCTGGATTCTTCAGAGAGATGGTTGATTCAGGAACAGAGTTACTCTTCCTTCTGCTTTCTTTGCTATAATTTAAAAATGTTTTAGAATATTCCCCCATTGATCAAGGCAAAATCATTATATTTAACATTACATTGAAAATTTAAAAAATAACTCTATTTTGTATGTAAATATATGTACTTACAACAAAGAAGCAAAATGACAAAACGCCACTGTTTTTCTTCCTTTTGCGAAAAATAAATGATATCATGTATGTTAAGAAGATAAGAGAAGCTGCGTAACCAGGTGTAATTATAACCTGAAGGGCATACAAATAATAGGATAGTCAAAAAATGAAACTTATCCAAGGGAAAAATTAAATCACAAATATTTTAAAAATATCTTATTACATATGCACTTTACATGGCTTTTTGGTTTATGACTAAACAAAAATTAAAATATCTTGATTACATAAAATAACACTGTTAAAATTTATTATTCATTACTTTATAAAATTTGGTATATGTACTGTGTGTTACTTACCATAGCACACGTAATTCGCGTTGTAACGTAAACATACTCCAGGTTTTCCATATAGAAAATGAGATAGATTAACAGGAGGAGTAGAAGGAAAAAGCCAATATCCACCAGGGCCTGCCCACACCAGTAAGCAGAGGTGTAGAGCCCAGAAATCCAGAGCTGGGACTTAGTTTTCTTCTACCAAAAAAACATATGGCATACGTAGATTCAGTTAAAATGCAAAGCTCAAAGAAACACATTGGAAAATTTTTTAAGATAAATATAACCTGGTCTTCTGATATTCTTAAAAATCGTTAAGCATTTACTGTTTAGGAACCTGAGATCTATAAAGTCAGTTTTATAGTTTTGAAGGTGGGCATTTAAGAAAAAAGTATATTATTTTGTTTGATAGATTTGTTTGCAAAACCACTTTAACTCATGAATAATGAATAGAAAAGTAGCCCTCAAGTTTTGTTTTGTTTTTTTTTTGCCTTGTTTGGTGTTAAAAAAGAATAATCTTGACAGGTGTAGTATAAGGTGACCAGATTTTAACATTGGTAAAGCGGAACACCATTGATGGGGGGGCAGGGGGTGGGGTGGTGGGGTGGAGGAGGGGTGTGTTCTTGATTAAAAATTTGGTCTATATGGAGCAACAAAAATTTTCATAGAATGCGAAAATAGTATTATAATTTTTTTAAATTTCAACATAAGTACAATTTACAAATATAATACATTAAAAAAAATTATGTATAGGGCAGCACCTGTGGCTCAAAGGAGTAGGGCGCAGGTCCACCTGGGTGACCTTGCCCAGGAGGGGAGTAGGGAGTTTACATTAGCCTTTTCATTTCCAAATGAAATTACATTAACCTCTTCATTCCCAAATGGAGTTACATTAACCTTTTCAGCAGCTGAAAACCACATATTCCCTTCCCGTTGTCCTGCCCTTCTCCAGATTGTCATGCATTCTTTCCAAAAATTGGGACTTTCTTAAAATGCCGTGGGAGGCAGGACAAATTGTTAAAAATCAGGACTGTCCCACCAAAAGCAGGATGTCTGGTCACCTTAGTATAATAGGCATGAGCTACTGTAATTCTAGCACTTTCGGAGGCCAAGGCTTGAGCTCAGGATTTGAGACCAGTCTGAGCAAGAGTAAGACCCAATCTCTACTAAAAATAGAAAAATTAGCGGGTGGTGCCTGTGGGTCAAAGGAGTAGGGTGCCAGCCCCATATACTGGAGGTGGTGGGTCCAAACCAGGCCCTGGCCAAAAACTGCAAAAAATAAAAATAAAAAAGAAAAGAAAAATTACCTGGGTTATTTTGGTGGGAACCTATGGTCCCAGCTACTGGGAGGCTGAGGCAGGAGAATTATTAGGAGTTCGAGGTTACTGTGAGCAGAGTGAGACTTTGTCCCCCCCAAAATAAATAAATTTAAAAAAAAAAAGAACAATCTTGAAATCAGAAGGCCTCAAGTAAGTCTCCAAAAAAAATCCCTGCAGTAAAAATAATTTTACATTTTTAGAGATAAATTTTCCTGACTTGCCAAAACAATGGTTAATTACATTTTGTAAATTAAATATATATTTAAATTTTTTTCTCAGAAGAAAATATTTTGAACGTATAGCATTAAAAATACAATTATTGAAATTCCTCAAGCTTCTCACCCTCTTTTCCTTACTTTGTAATCACTGATGCTGCTCATGGCAACATAAGGAGACGTGCTGCATATAACCAAAAATAAGAAAATGGAACCTTCTGGAAGCGTACTCCAGTATAATGCAGAGTTCTGGAAATATAGAAGGTACGTCAGTGAATAATTTTTATATGAAACAAATACTAATAACCATAAAGAATGTGCTTTTTGAAATATTGAAAAATCAAAGTATCAATGTAGTTTATCTACACATAGAGATGGGAGAGAAAATATTTCTAATCATTTATTGTCAGGCTTCAACTCAAAGAACTAGAACAAAAATGTCAAAAATAATTCAGGACCTACTTTTGGATATATTTCCAAAAGAACTGAAAGTAGGATCTCAAAGAGATGTCTGCATACTATGTTCCCAGTGATATTATTCAGAACGGCCAAGAGATGGAAGCAACCCACGTGTCCACATGAACAGATAATCACAAACACAGTGGATGCTAAAAAATGGACACATTTCATCGAAAAGAAAAAATCGTATAAAAATTGTAATACTCAATACACACCTATAACATTTGTTACGTTGTGTATTTTATCTTGTGTCTCTTGTAATTGCAGAAGTCAAATGTGACTTGAGTATTTCAATTTTCATACATTTTTCCCCATTCTTAAAAGTATGCGCTATTTTGGCACCCTCTGTGTACATACAAATATGTATGTGTATATATAAACACTCACAAACATGTGTAATACATACAATGCGATATTATTCAGTCTTTAAAATGTCCACTGCTTTCTGGTGTCTAAAGCGTCTATAGAAAAATTATAACCAGCTGACATGATCCTGAGACTGCAGCCTGTGTGTATCAGGTACCCCTGCACTGCAGAGCAATTGTGGGTAGATGAAGACATGAGTCAGGTCATGTAGCTCCAGAACCGGCAGAGTCTCCTTCCTATTAGTCACTCTATCACCTATGAGTGTTTAGTCAATGGAGGGTTCAATAACAAATAAAATTAGATTTATAAGATTCTAAGACAGGGCTACATGCTCTCCTGATTTTCATTTCAGTGTCTTCTCTCTTCTTTCTCTCTCTCCCCCTTTCTCTCTCTATCTCATACAGTTCTGCAAGTTTGCAAAACACTCCCTAAGAGAGCAACTATGAGGAAGTGTAGCAGCCCGTATAGCCTATGGCTAGGAGGAGTGAGAGTTACAGGAAATACCTGTAATGAACACCTTGGTGAAAAGGGCATGGAGAGAGATTTGGTTCTAACTACCATGAGAGAGCTCACAAGATGAGAGCACTGGTGAATTGGCAGTCCCTACACCTGTGGTGTTGAGAGGCAAAGATGAGCCTTACATTAGGCTGGAGGAGAGGGGAGTCAAAAAGCTTGCGCATTCTATTATGGACATGCTTACTCTGTCTCCCCTTCTGCCTGCAGAACGCCAGCAGGGCGTCTCTCTGCTGAAGATCACCAAGCTCTGCTAAAGACTAAGAGCTATCTGTTCTAAGAAGACTGCTTTACTCTAAGATACTCTCTCTCTCTCTCTCTCTCTCTCTCTCCAGCTAAAGCAGATAGCCCTCAAG
>NW_003852413.1:11839987-11898381 GCF_000181295.1 Otolemur garnettii | reverse complement strand
CCTGAGCAAGGTAGCTTAGCGGTCCGCGTCCAGAACCTGCCTAAGCTGAGCCTGAGACCTGGCCAGTCCTGGGCCCTGACAAGTGGTGTCAGAAGCAGATCCTGACAAGAAATTTCGAATTCTCTGATAATAATTTAGCAAGAAAAAAATCCTATTCTGTTTGAAACAATCTACTTAAAACGTCAGGACAAATTAATTTTCAGGAAAAACAATCAATTATGTGTATTTAAAGGCTAAAGAGAGAAAACATAGGCTATTTGTCCAACTTTTAATTGTTTAGAGCCAATAAATCCAATACTTACAAAAGGATGTGGGCTTCTCTCTATTCGAATATGGTTTGTCTGATTAAACATTCTAAGTAGCCCATTGCTGATAATATTCAGAAGGATAGGAAAACAGTGTACTCTCCTGGTATTGCACACGACTGAAAAATTATAATCCTTTAAACCAACAAAAACAGAGTAATGTTAATTTTAAATCCTTAGAGAATAAAGGCAAGGTTTACATAACATATGTGAGATCCTAATGGTACCACATTCTAGCTGTGTGTCCCTCTTCGAGTTAATTGACTTTCTGAGCTCTAGTTTCCTCCTTTATAAAAGGGGATAGTAAATGGATTGTTATATGGTTTAAATGAGATTATATACATGCAGATTAGTCTCTACCACAAAGTCAGCATTCACTCAACAGGGATTTTTATTAGTATCACTAATTTTAGATAATTTTGTCCCCATTTTCTGATGAGAAAACTTTGGTTAGTGAAGTTTAAAAAGTCTACCTGAGGCCAGACAAGGTGGCTCACGCCTGTAATCCTAGCACTTTGGGAAGCCAAGGTGGGTGGATCACCTGAGCTCAGGAGTTGGAGACCAGGATGAGCAGATCAGCCTGAGCAAGAGTGAGACCCCCATCTCTAAAAAAAACAGCCAGGCGTTGTGGCAGGTGACTGTAGTCCCACCTACTTGGGAGGCTAAGGCAAGAGGATCACCTGAGCCTAAGAGTTTGAGGTTGGTGTGAGCTATGATTAACGGCATTCTACAGGAAGTGACAAAGTAAGACTCTGTCTAAAAGAAAAAAAAAAGTCTCCCTGATACAGAGACACAATCCATTTACAGCAGGCAAACAGAGGAACGTTGATCTTCTGGGTAGGAGATAAGGTTGGAACTTATAAAATATTCATGGTTATACTACCCATGAAACATTTTCACACTTTCTGAGGCAATGTTTATATACTTTATGAAAATATTCATGCACTTATCAAGAGATTAAATATTTTTAAAATATTACCATTCATATAGAAAATATGTTACATCAAGCTCAGATGAAAAAAAAAATACTGAGGGTGGCGAGTTCGAACCCAGTCCTGGCTAAACTTCAAACAAAAAAGTCTGGTGTTGTAGCAGGCACTTGTAGTCCCAGCTACTCAGGAGGCTGAGGCAAGAGAATTACCTAAGCCCAAGAGCTGGAGGTTGCTGTGAGTTGTGATGCCACGGCACTCTACTGAGGGTGACAAAGTGAGACTCTGTCTCTAAAATAATAATAATAATAATAATAAAATAAGTAAATAACAAAAAAATCAGCTACCAAAGTAGTTTTTCAAAGCTGGCACAAAGGGATTACATCCTTTATAACATACTGCATTTAGTTAGTTTAGGTGGGACTTAATTCAATGGCATATCTTCAAAGAATTGTTTTTGTTTTTATTCTTCTTGTAGCAAGAAATAAAGAGATAGCTTCATTCAATTTGGTCCCTTATTTTTATTGGAATGTACATAAGGTTTAAGAGCCTTTAGGATTAAGATGTATTTTCTTTTTTTCTTTCTTTCTTTTTTTTTCTTTTGAGATAGAGTCTGACTATATTGACCTCAGTAGAGTGCTATGGTGTCACAGCTCGCAGCGACCTTAAACTGTTGGGCTTAAGTGATTCTCTTGCCTCAGCCTCCCAAGTAGCTGGGACTAAAGGTGCCTGCCACAATGACTGGCTATTTTTTGGTTGCAGTTGTCATCGTTGTTTGGCAGGCCAGGGCTGGATTCAAACCTGCCAGCTCTGGTATACGTGGCTGGTGTCCTAGCCGCTTGAGGTACAGGCACCCAGCCAGATTAAGATGTATTTTTCAAAAGCCTTGTTCCTTAATGAATTTCTGTGGCTTATATCCTTCTACACAAAATGAAATTGGCTAAGATAGCAGGCTGAGAATACTTTTATCACAGAGATTTCATGGAATATACATTCTTGATATACAAAAACATCATTTAGGTAGTTAGCTATTGAATAAGATTCCTTGAACCCATAATTACATTGGCTGATGATTATAAGTTGTAACATTTTCATTAAGCTTGAACAGTACAATTAAATTTTGCTTCTTTTGAATATAAAAATTATCTAATTCAAAGTTGAGAGAACATCTTTTACAAAAACTTATGTAAGCGTCACAGTTCATTAAATAACAACCCACAATGTTTTTCTGAGTCCAATTGCCATATGCTAAGCTGTGACTTTCTGAAACTTTTTAAAAATTCAGACAGGCAGCAAGTTGTTACGGCTTCTTTTTCTTTGTCATTAAAGTAAAACTAAGAAGCAAACATACCTTTTGTTTCCCAGAAACTATGATAGCTCCACTGTATGAAAAGCCTTCACTGACATTTCTGTTTTTAAAGTCATCTACTTCCAAAAGTATACTTTGATGCTTCAGTGACTGTATAAAATCTTCGATATTGGATTCTAGTATGAAATCAATAACAAAAGGCCATATAAAATAAATAAAATATGTGCCAAACTTTTTTTTTTTTTTTTTTGAGACAGAGCCTCAAGCTGAAGCCCTGGGTAGAGGGCCCTGGCATCACAGCTCACAGCAACCTCCAACTTCTGGGCTCAAGCGAGTCTCCTACCTCAGCCTCCCAAGTAGCTGGGACCACAGGCACTTGCCACAATGCCCGGCTATTTTTTGGTTGCAGCCATCATTGTTGTTTGGCGGGCCCAGGCTGGATTTGAACCCACCACTTTAGGTGTATGTGGCTGGCGCCTTAGCCACTTGAGCCACAGGCACCGGGCCGTGTGCCAAACTTTTAAAGTAAACCTCATAAAATAAAGTCAATATTTGTAGCATAGGATGAGAAGGAATGTTTCTTTGGGCATCACAATAATAAAATTGGCCCAGCCAGGAGAAATCACTCCACCATCTTCTGTTTACCAAAACTTAGGCTACAATCAATTAGCTTCATAAATCTGTTTAATGCAAGTTGACTGTGTGATCATAAAAACAAATAATTCTATGTATGACTTTTGGTAAATACATTTGAACTGAGTATCTATGGAGATACAATAATTTTATAAGGAGTACTTCAGATTGTTCAGCCTAAAATAGCCAGGAAAACACACTTCTCTCTCCCTTTTCCTTCAAAACATGAAAAGGTGAATATGTGTGCCTGCATAACACATATATTTTACTTCTTTTACATATTTACATATATAGCATTTTTTTATATTTATACAGCATACAAATATAAATGGAAGTGGAAAAATGGAAAGGGCGCTATTATCAGATCAGATTGCTTCATATGACTCTAAGGAAGAAAACAGATGAGACAGTTTGACAGAGAAATAGGAGCTGAGAAGAATCCAGTCTGGTGCCCACAGGAGCAAACAAGTGAAGGTACAACCAGTTTCCAGGACATCTAAGCTCAGAGTGAATGAATGCAAGATGGTTATGAGTTGGCTAACCAGACCTGGAGCAAGATGAGAAGTCAGACCCCTCCCAGGTCCACACAGAGCCAACAGCAGCTGCAGGTGCCACTGGGGTTAAGAATCAAACCTAAGAGTAGAGTATAAATGTCTTAACACAACAAATAAAAATAAAATAAAATGAAGGGAAAATTATAGAGTCAAAAAAAGAAAAAGAATCCTGTATTTACTTCCTAAGAGATGTTATCTGATGAGAACAATAGGGCAGAACCTGAAGTTAACTCCAGACAACAATTAGGGCAGGAAGGAATGAATAAAAAGAAAAGAAAGTTTTCTAAAACTTTTTTTTTCTTATTTAGCCTTTTAAAGAGGAATTCATACTGGGGCCACTTAGCACAGGCTCTGAGATCAGAAAATAGAGATAAATTCAGATTCCTCCCAAATGGAAAGCGCACATAGAAAATAAGCTTGCAGGAGGAATGGAAAAAAATATCCAACATACTCAGTACTACTGTGAAACCAATTTACAATCACTCACACTTTCATATGAAAAATGAAACACAACTATAGCCTAGGATGAAGGAGGGAAGGGGAGGGAGAGGGGAAGGGAGTGGGGTGGGTCGATAGAGGGAGGGTTATTAGGGGGACCACACCTATGGAGCATATTGCAAGTACAAGTTGGATCTATCATGTGTAGAACACAAATGTCTTAATCCTGTAGTTGGGTAAAAGAGGTGAAGGTTATGTTGATTAGTAGGATGTAAGAACTCCAATTTGTACAAATAATCAACACATTGAATCCCATAGTGGCATAAATGTATTTATGATCTATGTACAAATGACTTAAAAAAAAAAAAAAAGAAAGAAAGAAAGAAAAGAAGTTTGCAGGGAACCCTGGGGGCAGCCACACCTTCTATCCCCAGTCTCTTGACATAAGAAGCCATATGGTCACCTGCGATAAACATCTTACCCATGATCATCACATTTGGAGAAAAGAGGAACAAGATGTCACAGAAGCCCCAAACTTAAATCATAAAATATCTAACAACCAAGAACAGAAAAGAAAAAAACAAATAACCTAACACCACATACTGTCTTCAGAATGACTAAAAAGGACAAGACATGCAAGATTCGCCTCTCATACAAGCCGATAGGTAAACAATTCCCAGTCTTGGAAATTAAATGTGTGATCAGCAAGACTCAGTGTTATGTAGTGGGGTGAATAAAATTTACTTTCCTAAACCCAAATGGAAATAATAGAAGAATGAGAAACAGAAAGGAAAAAAAATATATTTGTTTAAAGAAGATGCATTAAAACCTTAAATCAGAAACAGGTGTGAAAATCAGAAAGTTGAGGAACTCATTGAGAAAGGATTCACAGGTAAGTATTCTTGTAGTATACTGTTATACTTCATGGGAGGGCCTGTGGTGCAGGTAGACAACCTCCGCCCCGCAATCAGTGTGTCTCATATTTGTGGCATACGCTAGGCTGCTGTAACAGAGAGATCTCAGAATAGAGGGCTCAGCCAGCACAGAAGTTCATTGTCCCCTCTCGCATAGCACAGGGCAGTAAGGTAGATGGGCAGCCTCACTCTCTCGGGTTCTATAGTGACCTAGGTTCCTTTTCCCTTCCCCCATCATCTTTATTATCTCCAAAATCAGAGCAAATATATACAGCTGCTCATCATTGTTTTCTATGAATGAAATTTAAATACACATTTTCTTCCCCCATGTATGCTAATAAACAATACGAAATAATTAATTTCTGAATTTAAATTTCCTTTTCCTTTTCACCTGTGTTATTGATGACCAACAAGCTGGTGCGGGGTTCCTGGGGAAGTTGTCCAGGAGAGAGGAAGTATAGTCCAGTTTTAAACTCCCATTCAAAGTTTTCATCAAATACAACAAAAAGTATGTTTTCCACAATCAAAGGGAATGCTGCAATTCCAAATATCAGTAGTCTAAACAACAAAGAAAAATTACCATATGAATCTATAGCAGTTTTTTAAAAATTTTATCAGACATTTCACAAATATTTATTGAGTGTCAAATCTACTTTATGCCAGCTATGATTCTAAGTGGCAGAATTCTGAAAGTTACACCTCAGCATGCTGAGTCCCAAAAGCCACTGCTTTATGAACTCCAGGTTATCAAACAATGAAAACCAAACATACCTGTATGCATAAGCGTAATTAAGTGCTAACATACAGGTGTCCTCCCTTTCAGTAAAATCAAATGCTGTATTTATCCATCCCCTGGCAGAAATGCTGGGTATTGCATTCTAGTTCTTCATTCTGTTCTGATTAACCTCTTTTGAAACTCATTATTTGACAAAACCACAGCATTCTCATACTCACAGGATCAAAAAACCTTTCCTTTCACGTTTTAACTTTAAGAAACGGAGCCATGCTACTGCCCAGACTTGCATTCTCCAGAGGCCCATGCCCTCCGCAGCCTTCCGTGGTTCAGGGAGAGAGGAGTGAGTTTGCTCCATTTCGTCTAGGCTTTCTGAGTCTCTTGCCATCTCCACTTGTTCAAAATCTATCACAAACACACATTATTAATCCCATCCTGAGGGTAATATGATTCATAATATTAAAAACTGTTTTATATTTGTTTTCATTTTTATAGCCAATTCAAAGGGGTTGTTTAGATGACTTTTTTAAATATTTATTAAGTTCGTACTTCACCACTGCTTTCTGCATTTTCTGTCTACAGTTAAGTTTTATGTGTAATTTCCAATGGTGATGCATATGAACATAAAACTCTGAGAAAAAATGCTTTAGAATGTTTGTGGTGATGACGTCAGCAATATAAAAAACATATTACAACGTCCATGTTCTATAAACCAGAAAGCATACTGAGTTCACATCAAAAGAAGAATTCACCAAAAAGGGTGATCTCATCATCCCTAGTCTTTAAAAAGGCAAAGAAAGTCCCACATGTAACAAAATTCTGAAGGATTTCAAGAAATCTTCTCCATAGGAACAGCCAATTCTTGCCTAAATTTCCATTCTTACTAAAGTATCAATAATTGTGCAGTTTAGGGGAAGGGTCACTAGCTGTGATGGTCTGAAACCATCAGACCTGTATGTGAGCCCCACATTTATGTCTTACAAGTGGTGTGATTGTGGAAGATCATTTAACTGCCTTAGGTCTGATTTTCACATCTATAAAATGGTGCCAATGGCACTTGTGGGAAGGTGATTGTAGGAAGATAACATTGAAGGTACACATCAAGGTGTATCCACACATTAACCAAAGTGTCTGGCGTAGAAGTCTCTCCATAAATGACAGTCCTTATTCTTACCCATTAAAATGTACTAGAGCTGATGCTAAGAATTCTCTCCATTAGGAACTCAGTGGAATTTTGTATACATGTGGTACTGAAAAGCTAAGAGCAATTTATTTATTTTTAAAAATCTGCTCAGACCTCATGCCCCAGATTAAGAAACTCTTAGAGAATCAAAGTAACCGGGAAGCAGTGAACATCTAGGGAAAGGAGAAGACTGCTGAACTAGGAGGTAGTTTTCAGAGACATGTGGGCTTTACATTCAGTCCTAGTAATCATGCTAAGAAACAAGGACAGCCCATCTTAAAGAACAGAGGCAAATGTGGGATGAATCACATTCCTCAGTGTGAATCATGTATAAGAAACTATAAATACTAAATTAACATGTGATCATTTGGAAATCGTCTGTGAATTGTACAAATGGCTTTACCTGGTTCGATAGTTGATTTTCCTTCTAGTTTCATAAAAACTTCATCCATAGTTGATGTGGAAACATCATAACCCATCACTCCTTGGGTGGAATACTTATCAAGATCACTGAACAGATCTAAGGCAAAAGGCAGGAATAGATACTTTGAAAAATTACATCAATATCTGAACCAACTAAATGTGTACTTATTTAAAAGATGATGCAGAATATTGCTCAGAAAATCCTGTCTTTGGAATATCACAGAAGTAGAAAACAAAATGTCCTCGGAATGCTCTCACCTTTTTGTGGCTGTGTTAAATCTATCCCTCTACACTTAAGCTGTCTGCACGCCATCTTCTACCTCAGTTTACGAGCTTCCTAGGGGTATCTCTGCGGAAATATGAGCATCTGAAGAACTATCCTCCTCTCACCACCACACTGCAAATCCACACATGGAGGTCTGACGATTCACTTTGCAGGCTTGCCACCACGTGCTGATGCAGGCTGCACTGTCCAAACACATTGGTAAGGTTTCATGATATGAAGGTTTGACTTCATATCAAAGTCTCACCCTGGTGTTCCTGTCAACGTGTGGGCTGTGTCTTGCTGAGTGACATTCATTATTGCTGTTGCATGTTTTCATGTGCCATCATGAGAATGTCAGAGCTTAAATGAGAGCAATGAAAAACACTGAATTTCTAGTTGAGCTTGGCAAGGGTGGAAGTGAAATCAGAGACATGTTAGCCCAAGTTTATGGGGATAATGTCATGAAGAAAATGGCAGTGTACAAGTGGCTTCAATGTTTTTCCAAAGAAAGAGAATGTGTCACTGATGAGGAGAGGTCAGGGCAGCTGGTACCAAGCAGAACTGATTAAAAAACATAGCAAAACTTTCATTGAATATTGTGTCAAAATCACTGGCTGAGTGTGAGAAGCATAGCAGACCAAGTAAAGATCAATAGAGAAACAATTGGGAAAATATTAGTGTGAGAAAAGTGTGAAAAATAATGGTCCTGAAGGAACTCATCGAGTAACAAAAGCAAACGAGAGTTCAAGTTTGCCAAGACTTTTTCGAGAGGCAAGACGATGTTTTGGGCCATGTTATCACTGGCAATGAAACATGGGCATACCAATACAACCCTGAAATAAAACAGCAAAGTGTACAGTGGAAGTGAACCAATTCTCCGTGACCAAAAAAGTTTCATCGGTCCAAATCAAGAGGTAAAAGAATGTTGCCTAGCCTCTTTTGACATCAGAGGGATTATCATTATGAATTGCTACCAACTAGACAAACAGTTTACCAACTTTACTATTTAAAAAGGCTGCATTAAAAAGTTAGATGAAAACAACCTGAACTTTTCACCAACTCATGGCTCTTGTATCACAACAATGGACCAGCTCACATGGCTGTCTTTGAGGGAATTTTTAGCCAGTAAACAAATAACTATTTAGGAACTTCCATCCTACTCCCCTAATCTTGTGCCCACTGACTTTTCTTTACTGGAGGATAAAGGAAATGTTGAAAGGAAGACATTTTGATGACATTCAGAACATCAAGGTTAATATAATGACAACACTGATGGCCATTCCTGAAAAAGAGCTCCAAATTTGCTTTGAATGGTGAATTAGGTGCCAGTGTCAATGTATAGCTTTCCAAGGGGAGTGCTTTGAAGGTAAACATAGTGATATTCAGCAATGAGGTATCTAGTATTTTTCTAGGGTGAGTTCAAGAACTTAATTGTCAAACCACAGACCTTTACCCATATTCTATGTTTTCCTTCTTTGTGGGTCTTTCAGTGGTGTCTCAGTATATTTAACATAAAAAACAAAGTCAATAGTAAAACCTCTGAGGCTCCACAGAACCAGTCTCCATCTAGTCATACAACCCTATCCATCCCAACCTGCCCTCTCACTCAATGCCCTATAGACAGCTCCTTTTCTGTTCTCCTTGAAAAGCTTTTGACCATCTTCCTTTTATGGACTTCAGTGGCCACTTATATAATTCCTTATCCTCCTCTCACCAAAAAAAGGAAGTAGATTGGCTACACCTCATGGGGCCTTAGTTCAAAAACAAAATAATACTGTATGGTCCACCAATCTGAGAATGCTGTCTTCCATGCTCCTGTAAGGACAGAGAGTGTGGCCATATTGGAAAGGGGCTAAAATTGACATTCTTAAGTATTTGCCTAAAGAAACCAAATCATTCAAAAGAACTTATTTAAGTTGGGCTTATATGGAATTAAACTTTTAATAAATCAAATGTTTAAATTAAAAGGATGCTATTTATTTATTTATTTTTATTTTGGCTGGGTCTGGGTCTGAACCCACCACCTCTGGCATATGGGGCTGGTGCCCTGTTCCTTTGAGCCACAGGCACCACCCTAAAAAGGATGCTATTTAAATCAGAAGAGACTGAAACACACTTTCTTATTTTTAAAACAGGGAAAATTATACCACTCACCTCACAGAACAGCTGTGAGAACTAAATCAGTTGATATATATGAAACCATTAGAACAGTGCCTAACACACAGTAAGCATTGTGCAAGAGTTAGTGATACTTAGGATTATTTATCAAAGGAAACCTAAGATGGTATTGTTATCCTTCTAGCTGGGAAACTATGTTTAACAATGTGGTAGAGTAAATAGGCCAGGCTCAGGGCCGCACACCTGTAATTCTAGCGCTATGGGAAGCCGAAGTGTGTGGATCACTTAAGCTCAGGAGTTTGAGACCAGCCTGAGCAAGCGTGAGACCCTATCTCTACTAAAAATAGAAAAACTAGCCTGGCATTGTAGCAGGCACCTGGAGTCCCAGCTACTCGGGAGTTTGAGGCAAAAGGATCACTCAACCCCAAGAGTCTGAAGTTGCTGTGAGCTGTGATGTCACATTACTCTACCCAGGTGACACAGTGAGACTCTGTCTCAATAAAAAAATCAATAAACAAACTGTGTTTTTATATGAAAAATAATGCAAGTACTGTTGAATTAAAATAGAACAATCTCTCCTTATCAATGGTTTTACTTTCAATAGTTTCAATTACCCCCAGTTGACTGTGGTCCAAAAATATTAAATGAAAAACTTCTGAAATAAACAATTGAGAAGTTTTCAATGCCATGCCCTTCTGAATAGTGAAAGCTTGCACTGTCTCACCCACTCCCAACCAGGAAATGAATCATCTCCTTGTCCAGAAGATCCGTGGCTACCTCTGTACCCACCCACTTGCTAGTTACCCAGCAGCCATCTTAGTGATGGCCCTCAAATCAACTGTTACGAGACTGCTGTGCTTGTGTTCGAGTAACTCTTATTTTACTTAAGGGCTCCAAAGAGCTAGAGTAGTGATGCTGGCAATCTGGATATGCCAAAGAGAACCCATAAAAGGTTTCCTTTAAGTGACAAGGAGGAAGTTCTTGACTTAATAAGAACAGAAAAAAAAATTTATGCTCAGGTTTCTAATATCTCTGGTAAGAATGAATCTTCTATCCATGAAATTGGGAAGAAGGCAAAAGAAATTCGAGCTTACTTTGCTGTTACACCTCAGACTGGATCAGTGCATTGTAAGTGCTTAGTTAAAATGGAAAAGACTTTAAATTTGGGGGTAGAATGCATGACATGTGTTCCGACTGATGGCACTTGGGTCTTGCACTACCCACAGCTTCAGGCATGAACTGAGAGTTTTGGAGCCATGTGTGCTTCACAGAGAAGGGAAGACTATTGTACAGGATAAAAATATCCCACCAAATCTTTTTAACACTCACCTATACACAGTGAATCTGCATATTAAAAACATCTACCTGAGATCTTTTATCTGGCCTCATAAGATTGCAAAGCTCCTGTTCAGAGTAATCCTAACTGGTCAGAAAGTTAATACTCCTAGAAGAATCCCTTAACCACAGATAAAGAGAGAACACTCACTGCAGCTTCCTCACCTCCCAGTGACATCACTCTGACCCCAATTACTTACCTATTCATTTATTTTCCCCCAGTGGCATTATACCTCAATTGCCCACCACTGTAACCGTGGCCAAACTTCTTGGCTTCCCCTGTAGCTCTCTCATGCCCCCATTATCTGCTGGTGCTTATAGGAATCAATTACCAAATAAATTAACTGTACCCAAACCCTCATCTCAAGCTCTGCTTCTCAGGTGACCAAACCTAAAACAAAATCCAAATTCATTAGACAATGGAAATTATAATATTCATAATGATGTAAACATTTGTTCCCAAATTTTATTCCATTGTAATCATTTTAAGTTACCTGGAAATGTATTTGTCCTTTCCAAGGGCAACATATACACAAGGCTTTCTTTGCTTTCCATTTTTAATTTAGCATCAGGGACATGATGATTAATGAGGGATGTTATTTGTTCTGGATCACATGTTTCATTCCTATACAAGCTAACATTTAAAAGAAAAGACAAGTCATTTGCAGGTTCTCCACTGCTACCCCAAAAGAACTCTTACCAAATTTCTAGCCATTGAGCAATACTTTCCATGGCTTTGTGGAACTAACAAAATTAGTAAATAATAACATTAATGATGATCCATCAGTTTAAAAATCTTAGGGTCAATACATAGATGTATAAACTCAAACTACAGATGTAATGAATATATAATAAACTTGAAGTTATATACTAAGTAGGATGATAAATGGAGGTGAGAACACAGAGACAGAAAGTACCTCTTAGAGAAAGTGATTATACCAGACCACGTAGCTATCAGAAATTAGCAGCTATTAGGAAAATATGGCCCATATCCAGGTTTTGTTTGGCCATAGACTTTATTTTTAAAAACTCTTTTGGGCTGGATATATGCTTTCTCATCAGACACAGTTGCCACCACTCTGCCCCCAAATTTATTCCCTATTGATACCAGTTTCTGAAATGATTTGTTTCGTGCCCTATGAAAGTATAAAAACAGAATTATATGGATCAACTGAGGAAAGTGGAGTGTGGGGAGAAAGTTGATGTTTAGGCTACACAGAACAGCTCCCTGGAAAAATGGTCCACGACGTAGTATTCCTGCTGTCGGCAGCCAGCCTTGGTTTGTAATACTGAGATGTTGGCCACTATTAACATTAATAAGATTGGAGAAGGCAGAAACATCAGAAAACCCTGATCAGTCCAGTATGACCAAGATGAAGCAAAAAGCCTGTTCTCTTTCATGACTGTCCACATTTTTGATATTCAAGTTTTGAAAACACATATATCCAATCTAGCCCCAAAGTCTTTTTACCTCAAGTGATATCCAAGACCCCACTTTCTCTTCAAAAAACTAGAAGATCCTGCACACTTCAATCTCCCATTGGACATGATCACTTTTCTATCTGAGTAAATAGAAACACATGAGAAAAGATATTAGGAGTCATGTCTTCCCATTCTAGAAAATAACAATGGGGAGCCAAAGCTCAGAATTCCACGGATGTAAACTACAGGCAAGGTGCATTTTAAAATCGGAAACACAGGTTAAAACTGATGCATTCAAAATAAGCTCATGAACACGAGTCTATGTTTGTACTCTCCAGTACATCCTGAACAAAAGCATCAAGATTACAGGGCTATGCTGCACTCTCACTAGAGTATGAGTGACTATTCTTCAACCAAATATATGCTAAAGATTTGAATGCTTAAATTAAGTGACAGCTGACCTGAAAAAGTAATCACAGTTTTTCAGTAGTGGTCACAACCTAGCAATGGTACAACCCAGGCAGGAATTCCACGTTGGAACTCAACTCCTGCTGTTCACCTCCTAGACTGCTATAGAATATAGCACACCAGGGAATGAGGATAGGGCTGTTATACTGGAATAAACATGACTTCTAAATCTCTCAAATCCTGAGATAAAACCAAGAATTACCAGCCAGAATGTCAGCCTCATCCATGAACTGGGTACTGAAGAGGATGACGCGATTTGCTCTGCGTTCCTTCAGGAAGCTCCACACTTGATGCCTGGAAAAGGGATCCAATCCAGTAGTCGGTTCATCTAAGAGCAAAACCTGCAGAGAACAAAGATACATAAATTATGTCTCTCTTCTGGGTTAACTGTTTCCACATGATGGCACGAAAAACAACTTAAACGTCCCCCAAAATAGTAAGCATCCAGCTATTGTCTCCAGTATACTTATATTTAGAGTTAAACCTAACAGGTTCTCTCTTGATAACATTACAACAGAAGCTCTACCATTTTAGTAGCAAGAGAACTTGATGTTTTAGGGACCTTCTATCTGCTTTCCTCCCTGGAAATAATCTCATTTACCTGAGGATCTCCTAAAATGGCAATCCCAAAGGTCAGCTTTCTTTTCTGTCCTTCACTTAAATGTTCAGTCACTTTATCTTGAATGTTTTGCATATCCAATTCCAACAAAATTCGTTGTACCTATTGTATGAAAAAATATACCAGGCTCAAAATCCAAACAATTCATAGTATACTATTTTAACTGCCAGTAAAACAGTGGACACTTTTTATGGGACTTCTTTGCCCAAATATTATTCACAACAGGGCACGAATCATTGAAGGAAACTAGGTGGTTATGATTTAAGTTGGTTAATGGTTGGTAGTTAGTGGACCCGGCGGCATGCCCATCTAACCTCTTGTTCCACTTCTTGTGAGTGAATCCCCTTTATTTTAGCAAACAGGCTGAGGTTTTCCTTCACAGTGAGAACGTCAAATTGAATATTGAATTGAGGACAAATACCAATGATCTTTCTGATTTCCTTCAAGTCTTGCATTTCAGAGAGATTTTTATTGTAGATAGTAACTGATCCTAAGAATAGAAGTTAAAAAATTCATATTGGCAAGATAAGACATTTTATTAATATTCATGGATCTCAATAAAAAAAATTGGTATATATTTACAAATATCTGAAATGATGACTTCATAATTTATTAACAATCATCCTAATTATTTTTGACAATGTATATATTTATAAAAATATTACACAATAGAATAAAGATGGCTATTTTTATAAACGGTGAAAAAATACAAAATACATTCAAAATCACATAGTTCTGGGAAACAGCATGAAATAAACATTAAACCATCAAGTGTATAATGATACGGGCATACCTATGACCTTATTCTATTACCAGTTATCTTGCTGTGAAGAACTTTCTTTTTGCTTACCTTCTGTTGGAACAGATAATCCATTCAGAATATTTAGCAGTGAAGTTTTGCCAGCTCCACTGTGGCCCAGTATTGCTGTGATTTGACCTTCATATATGTCAAATAGCAAATCTGTTTTTTAAATAAAATGTTAAAATTATAAATAGGAGGGCATTTGATAGGGTTTGTCCAAAACATGGAATAAAACTATTTAGACATATATTTCTCATTGTTTAAACAGCTTAAAATACACAATGTTCAACATTTTCTTAATTGCCAAAATAATACATTGCTGAACTATAATAATTAAAATAATACATGACTGGTGGAGGATACAGTGATCAATGGAATAGAATGGAAGTCTAACATGGACCAATGTAAGCATAAAAATAAAGATTAATAGAGTGATCTTTCAAATTCATCAAAAAGATTATCTAATTAATAATACTGGGATCATTTTAATTTCCATTGTTTTGTTAATGGAAAGTATAGGATGTTTTCAAGAGTAAAAGAAAAGTGATTCTGGCTATCCTGGAAGTGACCCATATTAACTGGAAAAATGAAACGTAAGCCCCAGTTTCCTCAACCATAAAGAGAGAGAGAGATGTTAAAATACTTCTAATAGGATTAAGTGAAACAAGTTCATGTAACTCACGCAGCAGCGTTCTCAGCCAGCACACACAGAGTCCTCGATGAACTTTAAGTGTTTATTACTATTTTTGTTGTTATTCATATTAATTATACATTGCTTGTGGGAGTATGAATTATTATAATCTTGGAGAGAAATGATTCCAAATATGAATCGAGAATCTTAAAAATATGATTTCTTTGAACAACTCTGATTCTAAAAAATTTATATTCAGGAAATAATGACATTTACAAAAACTGAACAAGAATATTCATTCTGGTATTTTTTATGACGGTGAATAATTGGAAACAAACTGAATTTCATACACTAATGTGTTAACTAAGTTCATCATGGGATCTATATGATGGAAAGGTATGTAGCACCTGAGAAATAAGCTGTAAATAGGGGGTTTCGAAAGTGTGCCCCCAAAAGTGTTGCAGAGTTGCCATGGGGATCAGCTACATAAGGAAGGGAAGGCTGAGAGAACCCATCATTCCTCACTACTTCCCACCCAGTTCCAATTCATACGTATTTTATGCATTGATGTCCAATGCTTTTAGTTTTACATATGCTGCTTCTTTTAAAAAATGGAAGAAATTCTTAAAGAAGTTGAAGTTCGAAAAAAAAGAAATTTTATGAATACAAAAGTAGCTCATAATGTGCTTGGAAAATTTAAATTATAACTTTAAAATCACTTAAATGCAACCTGAGCTTAAATTAAAAAAAGAAATCATGGATCTAAATGGCATCTGATGAGAAAAACTACACACATACACTAAATTCTCAAAGACCTAATCTCAAAGGAAGAAATAAGATTGATTTGAAAGATGTTACATTTATTAGAAAATAAATACAAGATCAACACAATGGACAGAGAACTTTCGACCTGTAGCAGGTTCAAGGCCTTTCTTTAACAGCTTTTAAGCTTCTGTCTCTTGTAAAAATTAATACTTTTCCTCCTAAAAAATATTTTTAATAAAAGTAAGCTGTCCTCTGTGAAATGTAGCTGCTCACTTTGATGTTTGCTTAAGTTTCTGCTATAGAAAACCATATTTATTAGACAATTTAGTATCAAAATACGTTTGTTTATTTAAAGTTACAGACCATGTTTGCCATAAGATATTAACTTGTGAAATTGAATTCATAGTCAATGGTTTTGCTCATCTCATTTTCGTTAATCTCACTGGTACATATGAATTATATAAATTCCCTGACTACTCTAAAAAATTACCAGAAACCAAGTCTAGGTGTTCTTTCTTCAGAGTGAGACTGTATAAAATAATGTTTATAGCATATTTATCTTTAAAAATGAAGTGAAATTATAGTTTTCTTTATAAGATCCCATTTTTGCAAATTTATAGATCTATGAAATACCTGGAAGAATCTTACAACAAATTCTTAACATGATTAATGTCCAGGTGTTAGAGTTAGATTGTTTGTATTCTTTCTTTTCTGCTTAGCTACATTTTCAAATTTTCCACACTGAATTATTTCCACTTTTCTGTGAGAAAGAAATAAGAATAAATTAAAAAATAAAATGTTTTTCTTTACCTTTCAATGCTTCCACTTTTCCAGATTTTCCTTTATATTCTTTTTTAACATTTCTGATTCTGAAATAACAAAAGAAAGAATTGCACAAGTTATGAATAACCCCAGTCAGAGATAGACGCAGCCAACAATTTTATGTGAAATGAGATCGCAGAACCAGTTTATTCAAAAAGGCAAAGACTGATTTTGGTTGGTAATTTCCCTTGAGATAGAAAATAAAAGAGTCTCTCTAGAAAGTCACAATTGGACTATTAGTATTTTGCCTAGAAAAGTGGAATGTGCCATTATTATCCTCATTTTCTTCCTATAGCCTTAGGAGGGTTGGTTCTTTAGTCCTATTCTAGATCAGCTCAGTTACCTAAAGTTTTCAACCATCATTTCATTTCCTTCCTAGTCTTGACCCATGTCTTATATCATGTCCTCTCTGGTTTCTAACTCTGCTTCAAATATGAACAAATTTCTCTCATCCCTTTATTTTATAAAATTCTTAAAAATGTAAACTTGTCATTTTTTCATCCTTCCCTTTCTTTTGCCTTCAATCACACTCTGATTTCTGAACTCACCACTCCCGTGGACCTCTTCCTACTGAAATCATAAGTGACCTCCTAATCACCAAATGCAGCAAAGACCCTTACTTACTGGATTCTGAGTCACTGTAGATGACTTCCTCTTTGTTAAAGGTGTCTGCATCCCTCCTAATTGGTTTTCTTTCTATTCTAGACTCTTGTCAATGAGTTGCCTCATTGGGTCTCATGGCTTCACCACTAACCTATCTTGACCCCACACTTTTCACTAACTCACACAGTTAATGTGTTGCTGGCTAGATTGTTTGGTTCAAGCTCTCCCCCCAACACACACACACCCCCTCTAAATCAGTTGCTAGCAAACGAACACACATTAGAATTCCAAAGGGAACAGAGGCCTGGGGATGTCCCTCGAAGATTCACTTTGAATTCATATTAATTGATTGACACTCAATTATTCTCTTCTTAATTCTTACTCAGACACATTACCCATTCAATCAGTTTTCATTTCTTATAAAATTTAACTCCAAATGGGAGTTAATGGTCCCAGAACCTTCTTAAGTTCTTCACTAATTCTCCTTTTGGGTATTGCCTCTAATCATTTCACCTACTTCTGGTTTATTCCCCTAGAATCTTTCTTCCATTTTAAAAACCATTTTAAACTGTTATTTTAAAAACCATTTTATTCACTCCTTAATATTCTTCAGGATTTCCTTATCAGCCTCAAAGAGAAAGTCAAGGCTATTTTGTACATGAAGTCTGTCCTGTGACATCTTGCAGCATCTTCTGTCTCATATTTTATGTGTAAGAACCACCAAACCACCTCTTACATCTTGCACAAAGCTTAGAGGTCCTTGTCTTTTCTGTCGGGTGTGCCATACACAAATGCATGTGAATGCATGCACTCAGACATTCCCACGCACACACACATATATATACACAAATCCACCTTTATATATTCCATCATATACATATATGTATGTGTATATATAATCTGCCTTATTCTTAAAGAATATACACTGAAACATTGTAAGAGCAAATAAATAAATACATACATAGATACAACCATAATATTCTTCAGTGTGAGAAAGATAAATGAAAATGGTAGATTCGTATCTTAGAATATTATAAAAGTTAAAATTAATGCATTAGCTTATAGTTATCACTATGAAATCTTCTCAAAAAGCACATGTTTAGTGTAAAAGCCATCTGGAAAAACATAAGTACAATTTGATACCATTGATAGATTATTTTTAGAACACACACAGCTGTAGCAGGCATTGTTTAGGGCTGTAAGCACATGGTCTACTATGTAAAGATGTAGGTGGAGTGTCAATGCCAAATCCATTATGAAGATCAATTCTGCTGAGGGGAAAAAAATAATACAGGGGGCTCTAGACAAACATATATGTATATTCATCAAAAAGGTAAAGCAAATATTATAATTACCTTTACATGTGTTTAACCTGGGTGGTGAATATGTTAACTTGAAAGCCTAAATTTATTTATAACTTATAATTTTTTTTTTTTTTTTTTTTGGCCAGGGCGGGTTTGAACCCGCCACCTCTGGCATATGAGGCCAGTGCCCTACTCCTTTGAGCCACAGGCACTGCCCATAACTTATAATTTTTTAAAGAAAAATAATGTCTCTCCCTCAATTTCCCTAAACTAGGGTATTTGATATGCCTTTGACAACGTAACGCCTAGTTAATAGCTCTACCCTATCCTGACCACATTATCCAGATGTAAAAGATCACAGACTCGAGAGCCAGGCTGTCTGGACCCCAATCTTGGCTCCCTATTTATGAGTCACATGACACTGGGCAAGAAACTTGACCTTCCAGCACTTCACTTTTCTCATTTATAAAGTGGGGAAAATAAAAGTATCTACCTCGTGGGGTTTTTGTGAAAATTAGGCATATGGCTGATACATAGCAAAAACATCTGCTAAACAAGTAAATGGTTTTTTTAACTTTGTTGCAAATTTTGTAGAAAAATCTACAAAGCTCTTTAAAATCCACAGATGCCTGGGCTCAATCATAAATCTACTGAGTTAGAATCAGTGGAGGTAGGGAGGGGTTGAGAGCATAGATATTCTAAGTGTTCCTCATACGACCCCGTTACACCAAATCCCATAAGAACCCTACAAAGTGAATGTTACTCTTGTTTCACGGGAGACACTGACACACTGGAACACTTGCTTGTTCTTCCAGGATTACACATCAAGAGAGAGACAAGTGTATATTAGAATTTACAAATTTTTGATTCCAAATTTCTTACTTTTTTTGCCATACCATATAAACCAGATGAAACCATGGAGGAAGGAGTTCAGAGAATGAGAAGAAGTTTTAAACAGAGGTGGGGGACAGGAGACAAAATAAATTACAACAAGTAGCATCACCTAGAGCTGCTAAGGAGAAGTTTCCTATGAAGTAACAGAAGTTGGTGGTGATGGCAATGGAACAGTTCAGGTGATGTTGACAAAAACCAATCTCTTTTCTTGCTGCTGTTGCCTAATAATTCCTTACCCTTGCACTCACAGATTAGCATAACTGTATGTGAGATGTACCTGATGGCTTCTTTTCCTCGAAATTCAGGTGCTACTGGCTCAAAATAATCATCAGAGGGAAGCTCAGGATCTACTTCTTTCTCAATGACCTTATTGTCAGTCCTTTGGTGGTGAAAACAAGACGAGGAATTCAGGAAAAATAATGGAGCACAGCGGCGCTCACTTTCACCTAGTTAATCAAGAGGCAACACAATATCAGATCAGTAATATTAAAACAGTGAACAAAGAAGGCTTGCTCACAACAATGCAGAATGGCTTACACTTTCAAGCCTCTTAGAAAATTTATTTTTCTTCTAATGTCCTACCTAGAAAAATTCTTTTCCTTCTAACATCCTAGTTATTATTGAGAAGGAAACTTGGAAATGAAGTAAACAAAGAAAATTCAAAGGAAATAACATATTGTAAAAGTTAAACAATGTAACAGAACTTTAAACAGGATATAAATCAAAGGTTTAAATCAATATGATCTAAAAGGCATTGGAAGAATGACGGAAATCAAATATTTGGGAAAAACCAAAGACTTAATATAGCACATAAAAATAATTATAGACGTGTTCTTCAAACTTAAATAATTTGACCATGATATCCCACTGGATGTAATACTGAAATACATATATTCATGTGGAGATATGTGAATGAAAAATACATGGGGAAATAACATTTTTCCAGGATAAATTTATGGTCTATTTTCAATGAAATTCTTTTCAAATTCTAAAAAGACAAAGTAGTATTTATTTATTAAGGGCCCACAGCTCTAAGTCATATGAAGTAGGAAGACAGGAATACATAAAAGCAAATACATAGCAATATATGACAACCTTAAATATACTCAAAGTGGAAGGAACATATAAAATAAGAGGATAAATAAGATTGTACAAGGAAAAAGGCATTCTGATTCTAGCATGTGTGAAGAAATTTTGGACTTCTGTGAAATTTGGGGGGTTTTGCAAGATAATCAACTGTGCAATTAATGCATTTCTGTAAATATGAACAATATATTACAAAATTGATAATAATAATAATAATTCAAAGTAAACATTTATTAGGAAGCACTTCCATGGTACAATGGCCTTAGACCAAATTTATTTCATATTATTCTGATATAAATCCTAAGTGTCACTCTTTAAAAACATGGGGAAAGTAATATAGTAATTAAATGATGTTACGTTTTGAAATTGCTGCATTATTTAATTACTACATAATTATCCTATGTATTATAATTATCATTATTATACAGAGTGGCCATAAAGTTCATGTGCAATTTAAAATAGTTTAACATAGCAAATTGCCTATGAACTTTGTAGCCACCCTGTATAATTAAAATGTTATATTAAAATCAGAAGAATAATTGTTTTTACATAAAAATTCTCTTGGGCCATTAAAACTATGAAGTAGAAAGAAAGAACTTATTGAGTCTGAGTTGAAAAAGATTTATTCTTCATTTTTTAAATATATTCATATAACCTTAAAACCATATTTGATGTTATAAATAACTATAGAGGTCAAAGAAAAATCCAATACTGCTTACAAGATAGATTTTTGTCAAAGTATAATGTTAATAGAAAGTAGAGGAGCCCATCCAAAGCCAATATGAAAACAGTTGCTATCATTGTATTTGAGGCTCCCGAAGAGTCAGGAAAAATTTCGCCACTCACATTATGATCCATTTGGGTGACCTAAGATTCAAACAAAAATAATAATAAATGTTTAAGTTAAATGAATAATTAATTTGGCATAGCAGCAAGAATTATTAATTTATTAACTAGCTTTTTCAAGAAGCCCTTATTAGTTACCAGTGAAATATGTAAATAAGATTAGACATTAGTAAAACTATTTCCATTTCACAGTGATCAAACAAATATTAGAAGTCGACATTTATTTTAAAATATAACACTTTAAGTATAAGAATTTAATTGTAACAAATTTGCTTATTTTCATAAAAACATAACAATATTATGCGATATCTATTCTATGCAACAAAGGAAATATAAGTTTTAGAAAGAATATGAGAAATCATTTAAAGCTAAAGCACCTAATTAGGGTAATAAGTGAACTTATTTCCTTTTCTAGTTGTTATTGCAAATAAGGTCTGTATTTATAATTTTTCCATTTAATAACAGGTACTATGTTCTAGGAATTATTAAACTTAATCTTCATCACTGCCCTATGGGATAGGTCTTATGATTTTTATCTGCATTTAACTATGATGAAATTGAGGTACTATAAAGTCATATACTGAACCAGCCAAAGTCAGAATCACAGAGAGAGAAGTAGCATAACTGGAATCAGAACACAGAAAGTCTCCCTCAGGTCTGCTTCCTCACCCTTACACACTGTACAACTTCTCCATCTGCATGTAAATGTTAACAACTTCACGACAAAGTTGAGTTTATCCTAGGAATGCAAAACTGGGTCAACGTATGAAAACCAATCAATGTAATTCACTATCAAACAGATTAAAGGGAAAAATAATATGAACCATCTAATGATGCAGAGAAAGCATTTCAGAAGATTCAAAATCCATGATAAAGGAAATCTCTTCACAAGCTAACGAGACATATATCTTCCTTAATATGGAGAATTAATTAGATGCATCAAAAACAAGAACAAGTGACATCTTCAAGGCAAAATGTTGAAGGCTTTTCCTTTGCCTACATTTCTATTCAGTCTTGTACTAGAAGTTCTGACCTTCTAGTCAGAACCAGAACCCTTCTGGTAAGGCCAGAAAAATAACTTAAAAGCATAAGGACTGCAGAGGGGAAGAAAATAAGCTATTATATTCATAGACATGATTACACTTAACTCCAGTATGAAACCCAGGAAAAATATTCCCGTTAATAAAGAATATAGTAAGAATACTGGGTATAATGCATCTATGTTAATAAACATTTAGAAATAAGAATTTAAGCACAGAGGTTATTTAGAATAAAACTAAAAATATCAAAGCTGTAGAAGAAATCAAACAAAAATTTGCAAGACTTCTGCACTGAAAACTAAAACATTATTAAGGAAAATTGAAGATGACCTAATGAATGGAAAGGTGCATTATGTTCATGGCCAAAAATGATATCAATTTTCCTCAAACTAAATTGAAAAATTCAGCTGCATCAAAATCTTAATGGTTTTGTACATGCGTCGGTGTGTGAGCACATAACTTGATCAGCTAACTCTAAAAATTACATCTCTGCAAAGAAACTCACGTAGACAAGACTCTCTTGAAAAAGAGAATGAAGTGGTAAGATTGTTTTACCAAATATGAAGGCATATTATAAAGCAAAACAATGAAGATGATGTGGCCACAGTGCAAGGACAGATGTATGAGCCAGGACGTGATTGGTTGAGTTATGATAAAATACCACAGTTTACTGGAGGAAAGGCTGACCTTTTTGATAAATGGAGCTGATGCAACTAAATATTTATATACTTCTTCTACCTAGACATACACAGAGCTTATTTTGAAAAAGATTTTACATCTAAATGTAAAAGATAAATCAATTAAAATTCTAGGGAAAAAAGTAGGAGAACATCATTATAAGCTTGGTGTAGGGCAGGCAATAATTTCTTGTATTGAGACAAAAACATTCTACACAAAAGAAAAACTTGAAAAATTATACTTTATTAAAATTGTGAACCTCTCTTTATCAAAAGAACCATTAAGACAGTCAAAAAGCTGGCAACAAATAACTGAAAAATGTCTGATATCTAGCATTTATAAAGAATGCTTACTTACAAAGCAGTATCAAAAAAAGGGAAAATCAGTGAAAAATGGGCAAAAGACTAGAATAGGCAATTTGCAAAAGAGAAAATCAAAAAAGCCACTAAGCATATGAAACAGTATTCCACTTTACCAATAATCAGAAAAATGCAAATTAACACCTCAACAGGATGTCACAACCCATTTATCAGAGTGGCTAAAATTTAAAAGACTAGCAATACCAAGTGTTGGTGAAGTTTTAGAAAAACTAATTCAGAGTAAGTTGATGAAACCACTTTCGAAAAATATTTGGTGGTAGTTACTTAGATTAATATTTGTATACTCTAGACTCCAAGATTTGTATACCATCTACTCTAAACTCCAAAATGAATGCCCATATTCATGTGGAAATATGTATAAGAATATTTGTAGCATCTTCATTAAAAATAGTCAAAAATGAAAAATTGTTGTCATCTATCAGTAAGAAAATTGACAGTGCATTCACACAGTACAATACTATATAAGCCTACACTACAGGTACACACAAAGCTAAGCTGCCACCTAAAAACATAATTTGGAGTAAAAAAGCCATTTTTTAAAAAACACATTTTGTACACTACCATTTATATAAAGTTGAAAATAGACAAAACTAAAAACTTGTATTTAGAACACGTACTTACATGGCAATGAAGTGCAAGAGAGTGATTATCATAAAAACTTTACTTTTACAATGAAGTAGTAGTTAGAATAGCTTTGACGTGGTGGCAACATTTATATTTATCGATCCACTTTAGAAGCATTTTGATTACTTCATAATTATTTGTTAAGCTGTATATTTGTGTTTTGAAAGTTTTTCATATTTGAGCCATAATTTATAAAGTAAAATATTATACACAAGGACTTAAATCAATACAATTTTTAATAAACTTATATGCTAACACGATGTTTTCATTATGGGAAGTGAAAACAAAAGTAAATGTTTGTATGTAGAAAAAACTAGAAGAAAACACTTCACATTGAAAATATATCTGAGTGGGGCAGCGCCTGTAGCTCAAAGGAGTAGGGCGCCAGCCCCATATGCTGGAGGTGGCAGGTTCAAGCCTAGCCCTGGCCCAAAACAAAACAAAACAATATATATATATATGTGTGTTTTAAAATGTATTTTTTTTGAAGTTTATGTATGTGTGTATATATATATATATGTGCGTGTGTGTGTGTGGTGAAAATCTGGAGGATTATATAATACATATATCTGTGTGTGTGTAAAAATCTGGAGGATTCTGTAATATAAGTTTTCTTGTGAGATGACAGTTTTCCTACAACATACTAACATTTTCAAATTTAGCTTTAGAATACAAATTTATTATGAATAAAAGCTCTTATCCAAGATAATGTTGATTATGAAGAGTCAGGAATTATCAAATTCCTTTGTAATTTCTATAACAAATCAATTAACTGTGCCCTTACCTTAGTCATTCCAGCGGTAAACGCAAAGGGACTACAGATACTAAAAATCCATTCCAGAGATGAGGGAAGATGTTTATATATTGCAGGGAATCCCAGACCCCCCCAAAAGAGGGTTAGGAGAAACACAACCAAACTGGTGAGGACAGCTTTCCTTACCAGCACGTTCACCAGGAACACAAGAGCTATCTGAAAGAGGGAGAGGATGGTCAGGTTTTATACGCATTCAGTTTACCACAAGTCATGGGCCGCACAATAAGATAAGCATCTTTTTATCACAACATTAACATACATCAGTGAGAGTGATAAAAATGAAGGTATAATGATTCATCCTTCTCCCAACTTCCTTATTTGTCCTCCTTGAATGCTGGGCTTTTGTTATTGTGGAAAGAGTGAGAAAAATGCTGGAAAAAGATCTGAGGACATTGTGGAAATCCAGACTTGGAAAAATCTAACAAAGCTGAATTAAAGTCCTAAGCTGAGGCATCGCATACTCTCTGTAGAAAACACCCTAGAAGGAGGAAGAAATTAGAGGCCCTTCTGCAGAGGGAAGAGGGGAGTGAGGAGGCAGAATATGAGAGGAGAAGAGGAACTGTGATTGGCTACCAGGTGTGGGCACCCTCAGGGGAAAAGTACAGGTCCATCCCTCAAGAACATCCTCGACAGCCACCTAGAAAAGTCTTTGATATAGGTATTTTTGCATCAAAATTATTTTTTCTTTTTGATGCATTAGTTCCCTAATTCAGATGTTTTTGCAAAAAAAAAATAAAGGAGGTCTGATTTTATATGGGTACATCATTTTCTTAATCTACAGAAAGTTTCTTAAGCATGTGCATGAAAGTAGTCCTTCGGGTAACATACTAGGGGATTAATATTTGCACATATAGCTGAAGTATAAAGCACAGAGAGTAGTAATAAACTTACCAAAGATAAGCCATATAAGAAAAAGAGCGTGAATATGATCATGAAGCCAGCCATGATTATAATTTGTGTGGATGTTATGATAACTGCAATGATGATGGAAATAACGAAGAAAAGGCCAGCATAGATTATACCCCAGGACAACCTAATACAGACAAAAAGGTATTTAAATTATGTTAACTTTAATATGAAATATTTAAAATATTCAAAAGCATCTAACGAATGATGTAAATGATTACCCTTGTACTCCTAGATGAATAGCTATAATATTAATAGTAGGGCAGATGCTCCCTGTGCACCCTTTTCTGATCACAATTCTCCTTCCACATAGTTGCAATGAATTTTTATTACCTTTGCTATATATGTACACAGAGATGATGGATACGGAACACGAGCACCAACCAATGGGAAAGGTGCCTTGAAGGTATCAGTGAAGTGACTATAAACAATGGCAGGCTGTGCTGTGCCTACCAGTTAAGCATCAACACGTGAACCTGATTTGTATACACAGCATGAACACTGTATAGACAGTATTAACAGTATTAATTTCCTTTACCAGTCAACATGAGCAATATATACATTGTTGAGTAACATTTCACTGTATGCACGTGATCCAGTATTCTCCTGCACATGGAAATGTAGGTTGTTCCCAATTTTTTTTTCCTATTACAATGTTGCTGAGAACATTCTTGTACTTGTCTATTTCAGGAAAATATACAAAAATGTCTGTAAGTATTCTGAATGCTCAGCTTTATTAGATACCACCAAATTCTCCTAAATGCAGAACTGGAAGGAGACTTAACAGCTGAGGACCAATCAAGTGATTTCTACAGAGATTGGGGGCATATCGTTCTTGGAGCTCTCAGCAGGCATTGCCTATGTTTTATAATTCCATTAAGCCCACTTCATTCTCCTTATTCCTTATTTCTTTTCTTAAACTAACATAAATTATATGTTAAATTAAGCATCTCTTAATGTTCACAATGTTTTGCTTTACATGTGCTAGTGCTGACATTTTGTGAAGTCATTTTTTTTGTTTTATTAAATTGTAGCTGTAGACTTTAATGCAATTATGGTGTACAATGTGCTGGTTTTATATACAATTTGAAATATTTTCATCAAACTGGTTAACATAGCCTTCATGGCATTTTCTTAGCTATTGTGTTAAGACATTTATGTTCTACATTTAGTAAGTTTTACATGTACCCTTGTAAGATGCACCATAGGTGTGGTCCCACCAATTACTCTCCCTCCATGCATCCTTCCCTCATCTCCCTCTCTCCTTTCCCCTTCATCTTGGGCTATCATAGTAGGGCTGAGTACACTGGATAGTTTTCCTTTCATTCTTGAGATACTTTGCTAAGAAGAATATGTTCCAGCTCCATTTATGTAAACATGAAAGAGGTAAAGTCTCCGTCTTTCTTTAAGGCTGTGAAGTCATTTTTAAGAAACAGTACTCCATCTTAGATCTAAGAAGACTACAGAGTATCTTATCCCAAGATTCTCATTTTACAGATAAGGAAACTGCACTGCCTGCCGTTAGTTAATGAGTTAAGGACACTAAATAAATCAATCTCAATGCTCAGAGGAAGCTGCAGGTCTTCTCTCTGTCCAGAGCTCTTTCCTCTACTTAAAATTGCCTAACAAACTAATAATTCAACAGCTGAAGAATATAGCAAAAATATTACAGCCAAGACTTTGCATCAACATGTCCCAGAAGAACATGTTTCTGCTGGGTTGACTGCTTATTCGACTTCCTTTGAAAGGTCATGCCATTAAAATGATTCAGCCTGTGTTGGACACATCAGCATTTTTGAAAAGCACACCACAATCTTCAGAACCCATATCCTGAATACAGAAAGAGAGCTACTTTTGCCAGGAATTCAGAGACCATGGGGTAGGATAATTACAAATAAAGAAATTACCTAGAAATTACCATGACTTAGAAAAAAGAAACCTGAGGAAGATGTTGAAAAAAAACCTTTCTAAAAGCAAAAGAATTCAGACATCCCACTTAAAGAATAAATACTGATTATACTTCACATTTACTACATTATTAAAAGAATTATCATAAAATGTATTTCCACTCGATATCCTGCACTTAGTAGAAACATTTCAGAGCCTTTCTCCCTCTTAGTTTTAAGTATGCATATGTGAATTCGTTTTTCTTAGTTTTAGGTCACAAGCATACTATGAATCATTTATCCTAAGAATTAATTCACACCCAAATTTCCAATGCTTTTCTAACTCTAATATAGGGCTGACTCCTGCTACCCTTATCTTGGGTAACTGCAGGGACATGGGCCCCTTTTACAAAGTTCCCTCCTAAGAGACTCTGTGGGTGGCTCTAAGTCCATTCTTTTGTATTTCCGTAAGTTTCACTGCAAAAGTTTTCCTTCTCTCTTTTCTATTTTAAGACACAGTTTCCTCTTTTTCTATTTTACAATTTATGTGTGTATATAATAGAATTAAAATTTTCTGTTAATAAAAAATATTTTATAGAAGAGTAAAACTTTTCTAAACCATAATTTTATTTCAGGGAACACATGAAATACAAAAAATTGTTTAGTAAATAATTACTTAAATATTCCATGTAGGTCTCCATCCATAAGGAATGTTTTCTTGATTCGATGATAAAATAAACAATTATTTTTCTTTTTCCTAGACAGTATGGATTTTGTCACTGATAGTCCTGTAGAACTCTCTGCTTTGACCTCTTGTAAGCTTAGAGATTGTATGATTTGGGTTTCTGCTACTTACCTATTTATTATCTTGGTAGGTCTTTATTTCTACTCCTTAATTATTTGTTTTAACTTTTAACATTTAACTCCACCAAACTGTATTTAACTGCTCCAAAAAATATATGCCTGGTAGCCAAGCCCTTGAACATAAGTTAGCTTTTATGGGATTATACTTACTTCAAAATGAGGAAGGGTGAAAAAATCAAATGTTTAACTGTAGGCCAACCCAGTGAGAGCCTTCTATCAGAGAACCTTGGCTGGAATCCCAACTTACGCTCTCTTGCCTTCATTTTCTTTGCTTATAAACTAGGTGATCGGTAAGTGCTCAACAAATCATAATCACTATTTTGCCTAGCAAAACTTAACAATGCACAAAAGAAACAGCAGCCAATGCTTCAAATTTAAACCATAATGTTTTGAAACAATAACATTTTCTCGTTGCTTCTTAATTTTCCTGTTTACTAATTTGTACAACTTGAATTATTCACTTACCAGAAGGCTGAATCTTGTAGACCCATCACTTTCATCAAATTCTTATACTTTTTTCTTTCTTTTGTAACATTGAGTGATACAAAATATATAAGTGGGCAAAAATAAAGCAAGCAGAATAAAACAAATAATTCATCTTGAACAACATCTCTATAAACAAAAGCTAATGTCTTCATAGTTCTGGCAGTAACTGACATCAAGTTCTCGATCACAGAGTGATTTGTTGTGACCTAGAGAAGAATTTAAACAAATGTCATCATTATTCCGAGAATAGAAACTGGCAAAATCAGAATAAACTCTGTAGATTTTTACAAATGTCAATTTTCTGAGTTTTATTTTTGTCTGACAGTTATGCAAGATGTTGTCAGTGAGGGGAACTGGATGATGAAAACATGACCTCCCTGTACATTATTTCTATAGTTTCCTGTGTTTCTATAACCACTTCAAAATTGGTTTGAAGTGTAAAAATCAATAAGCAATTTCTTTTCCTGGATACCTGCTTCATTATACGATCATTGAATTAATGTTTCATTATCATACGTATAATCATAAGAAATCCTGAGTATATGCCATGGCTGTGGTTTGAAGATGCTCCCTCTAAAATTCATGTTGAAACTTAATCCCCATTGTAGTGGTGTTAGGGAATGGGGCCTTCTGCGAGGTGGTTCAGTCGTGAGGGTGAAGTCCACGTGCATGGGTTACTGCCTTCTAACAAGGCTGGAGGGAACTGGCTGAGGACCTTCATGCCTTTCTGCTTGTCCACATGTGAAGACACATAGTGCCTTATATGAGCAACAGGCCTTCACCAGGCTCCAAACCTGCCAGCACCTTGATCTTATACTGAGTCTCCAGAACTGTGAGCAACAACATTTCTGTTCTTTATATATCACCCAGCCTCAGATATTGTGTCATAGCAGCACAAATAAACTGAAACAATCATCTTTCATCAAAACCATTAATTACTAGAACTTGTCAATGAAGCACTTACTTCTATGATAGCAGCGTTAATGGCAGTTTGCAGAGTAATGAATCCTCTAGTCCAGTATAAGTTCAACATACAGCTAAACTCTTCATATCCCACCCAGCAAGGAACTGTAAAAAGAAACAAAGAAAAGCAACACCAACACTATGGGTGAGGGTAGTTGGGGAACATGAATGAGAATCCAGGAGAAAACAAACTACAGGAGACACCAGCAGTAAGAACTTTTTATTTTATTTTATTTTTAGAGACAGAGTCTACCTCTGTCACCCTGGGTAGAGAGCTATAGCATCACCTCTCACAGCAACCTCAAACTCTTGAGCTCAAGCAATCCTCTTGCCTCACCCTCCTGAGTAGCTGGGACTACAGGTGCCCGCCACAATGCCCGGCTAAGGTGCTCAGGCTGTTCTTGAACTCCTGAGTTCAAGTAATCCGCCCATCTGGGCCTCCTGGGGTGCTAGGATTTCCGGCATAAGCTTCAGGCATAAGTGCCTGGCTTACTAGTTGGAACTTTTAACTACACAGAAAAAGAAAGCAAATTAATGAAAATTCTTTACAACATGATTTTATTTGCACAGACCACAGTGTACTTAGAAAGTCTTAGAAAGGCTGGGTGCCATGGCTCACACCTGCAATCCCAGCACTTTAGGATGCTGAGGCTGGTGGCTTGCTGGAGCTCAGGTGTTCAAGACCAGCCTGAGCAAAAGTAAGACCCCATCTCTAAAAAGTAGTTGGGGATTGTGGTGGGTACCTGCAGTCCCTGAGCAAAAAGGAAAACTTAAGCCCAAGCTGTGACGCTACAGTACTCTACAGAGGGCAACAAAGTGAGACTCTATCAGAAAGAAGGAAGGAAGGAAGGAAGGAAGGAAGGAAGGAAGGAAGGAAGGAAGGAAGGAAGGAAAGAAAGAAAGAAAGGTCTTAGAAAATAAAAAGACAAAGCAAACACTCTGCTCCAACCACAACAGACTCCTTGCTGTACCTCAAAATGCTAAATGCATCCCAGCAGGACTTTTCTCGAACTTGAATCCTATCCCTCTGCATACATGACTCACTCTTTCCCTTTATTTTTATCTCTTCTCACAAATAAACTTCATCATGGAAGACCTTTCTAAACACCATAAATAAATTATCTAATATCTCTGCTATATTTTACTGTGTTCAAGATATTGTTTTCCCCATCCCCTGTCCTTGGCAAAAAATGGTACCTGCAAGCAGGCTGTGTGGTTTATTCACTTCAATCCCCAGGACCAAGAACAGTACAGAGCACATAGTAGGCAGTTAGTGAACAGAAGGTGAAGAACCAGTTTTATTAGTCACATCAATTCTACTTCCTAAAGTGGCTCTAATCCCTAGGGCTCTCTCCCACTCAGCTGCCTCTTCTGTGGTCTAAGCCACTATCAGCTCATTGATAGATTTCGTTTCATTCTCCAAAACCTCTGTTCAATCTATTTTCTTGGCTATATCTACAGTGCTCTCTTAAGCTTAGAAACCTAACTATATCTTTGCCCTGATTAAAGCACCCCAATGGCTACTCACTGCCTAGGGGCATTTGAAATATGCCACAGCCAGGGGAAGCCCACATGTGGCCAACCAGATCCCCATGGGCGGCCCTTTGACCAAATCAAAGTTAACAAATGTCTTTATTAAAAGGATTTGTTCTGTAAAATTTGGATTCAGTCAAAAGGCCACATGCAAGGATCCAGAAGGCCACATGTAAGTGAGTTACTGCTCTTCTTCCAGATCTACTAACAAATGTCTTTTCTCACCTCTGGGCCTTCATCTGAAACATGATGCTTCCAGCACCTCAAACCTGGTATTTCTTCCAGCCCCAGTTTTATTTTGTTTTGTTTTTCTCAAGTTCTCTCACAAGGTTTCGTGGTCTCAGTTTAAATCTTATTTCCAACGGTAGGACTTTCCTAATCCCACAATTTATTAGGAACTCCTGGCCAACACTTTCCTTGTACTTTTGCTAATTGTTCAGTGTCTTTCCTTCCCGCTGAACTGGAATCTCAACTGAGGCTGGGATCTCTCAGTCCTGATCACGCCTGCATCCTTTGACACATGCACCTGTGAGCTCAAGAAATACATTTCGGATGACTCTACTTTTTTTGAGAGTCATCCTGTAGTGGGAACATATAATTGACTTGGGAATAAGGTCAGCAATAAAATGTACTCTGTCTACTTTCTCCCGTGCCATTGAAAGCATCTCTGTTGCCCATCCCCACCTGTTCTTTATGTTGAAAACATTTAAAATGTCATAATGATATTTTATATCAAAAGTCACCTGATTGATAATCTTCGCTCACAAATGGAATTTCATATCCCTGAATGAATTTTAACTTGTAAGAGAAAATGTCATTAAAGATGATTCCCACAGCATAATAATGTTCTTCAAGTATTTTATCCATATGTTTTTCACTTGGTACCCCAATGACACTTTTTTCTATGAAATATAAAGCAAAAATAGACATTGAAAGTTGTTACAGAGTTTCACCAAAACAAAATATGATATTCAACTGCACCACCATGTATGTATTTTTTTTTGTATTTTTCATTAGACATAAACTAAAATCATTCTCCATTTAAACCAAACAAATTAAAAGGCAAGGGAGTTGGATTTTAATGTTTTAGATTCTATTATAGAATCAGAAGACATGCATAAAAATTAAATGTTTTCATAATGACAGGTATTGGGGCAAGTTTTAGGTAAATAAAAAACATTATGCCAGAATAAGAGAAAGCATAAGAGAATTGGGGTTAAAAAAAACAGAAGTAGTTGTTGTAGTTACTATACAGTTGGGGAATCTATATTTCAGATTAGCTAAAGCAAACAGTTTACATGATCTTTGCCTTATATGGGAACAAAAAAACAAAGTAGTTCTATTTCTTTTTTTTTAATATAATCACATTAATATAAAAATCTTGAAAATGCAAGAAGTACATAGTGCCAGGAAACAGATAGGTGTTTGTTTGGGTCAAGCTGGGGGGAATGAAGAAACTTTTGGTGATGACAGATAAGTTAATTCTCTTGACTGTGGGAATGTTTTCACATACTAAGTAGTCAAAACTGATCAATTATACATTTTGGATTTTAAATATGTACAGTTTACTGTGTTTTAAATATACTTCAATAGACAAATGTTATAAAACATTCCTGCGATTGTGAAGTAACTCTATTTCTAATAGCCAGAAATTTCACTTGTTAATAATTGAGAATTAAACAATAAATAGTTAGCAACCAGTTTGCCCATGAATGAAATATACCTTTTATTTATCTCAGTTACATAATGACCTCATTTACAATGAAGATTTTTAAAGACATTTACAAATTATACAATAGGTACAACAGAATAACCTCAGATTGTCTAACCATAATCTAATTTCCATTATTTAGATATTTTCCTGAGCTGTAAATCTTAATCATTGCGTTTCTGTGTTAAAAACACACATACTTGAAAGGTGAAATTGATGGCACCCAGAGATAAGACTGGAGCAGAGAGGTTCAGGCCAGGTTTATTGAAAGGAGAGGGCCTGGTTAGGACTAAGATGGCATCGCTGCCCAGAGGCAGTTAGAGACCCCTTTTATATAGACTCTAGGGGGTGGGCAAATTTGACAGCCCCAGGAGGGCTTTGGTAGGTTAGGGTCCTTTTGGGGGAGGGGGATGGGATGACTAACTAGGTCCTCTGTATTTTTTGTTTTTGGAGAACAGGAGAAGATGGGGGAAGAGTTTGTGTAGGGGATATCTTAGGTCCCTCAACAACACTCACCAATGGTAATATTATTCCCAGACACTATTCTGCAATCTGAAATTATAAATCTGTTGTTTAGTTATATTGCAATAGAAATGTGGACCTTCTGAACTAGACCTCCACTGAGATGAAAAAAATTCAAAGGCTAATTATTATGAGAGAAAGGAAAAAAAAACAAATTTGTATGCCATCTTAATACTTAAATTGTTAGCATATTGTATCACTGTTGCTTCAAATTAATATTTATACATCTTATCAAAAGATTATGAAGTAATATCAATAATTCTTTTTTTCCCATCAGTACGCCTACCTTTCAAAAGAAGAAATGTTTTATTCATTATCTCCTGAGTTGCACTGGAGATTGGTGTATACACAACCATTCTAGAAGAGCTGTTGAATTTATCTGCCCTTCCCAGATCAAAAGAAGGTAATTCAGGAGACTGACCACTTTTTAGTAAATTTGAAAACATATCTAGAAACACTCCTAGAAGTATTGAAAAACCCAATTCCTGTAACAAATTAAAAAAGAAAAAAGAAAAAAATTAGGTTGTGAAAATCTCGGTCAATACATTAAAAAAAAAAAAAACACTTTTGAAAACAAATTCCAGTTTTGCCATAAAGTTGGCTTTTCTCTGCTCTTTACTCCACAGAGCAAGGGAAACCCAATGAAAGATAAATACTGAGACCAGCCACATTTACCATTCTCCAATACTAGAGCAAGACATTTGCATTAAATCATGAACTACTGGAAAAGTTGTCATAAAAACTGACAGGATGACTGAAAGGCTGACAATCTCTAAAGGCATCTGCAGTCAACTGTAGAGTTTTTAAGACACAGAGCATCTCAGTTAGAGCTCATGGTGGTAAATAGCAATATTATTGTCAGCTGGAATGCTTTTGCATTTAGGAACTAAAGAAATGACAAGTAATGGAATGGTAGAGACTACACTCACTATTCACCAGAATCAATCATCTCATCTTCTTTGGTACTGCTGGACTACTGTTCCAGCCTCCTGAAATTAAGTGGGACCAGGAGGTTGAGCTCTGTCCCATAGGCTGTGGGCAGAAGTGACATGCAAAACTTCCAGGCCTAAGTCATGGATTCCTGTACACACTTCTATGTTCTCTCTGTCTTGGTCCCTCTTTTTTCTGATCTTCTGACTGGAAGCAAAGAATTCAGGAAAAGTTTCTAGCTAGGGAAATAGCAGAGTTCCTAGATGAAGAAGCCTGGGTCCCCAAATGACTATGTGGAGAAGATTCCTTCACCCACTCAACCCAATTCACTTCCACTGTTGACCATCTGTAGACTGTTAAAAGTGGAAAACTAAACTTTTGCTCTGTTGGGCTAGTCCCTTAGATTTAGCCCATTCACCTGAGGCAAACCGACTACCAGCGACTTTACTTGGTCAGAATTCTTGGCAATAATCTTTGTGTAGAAAATTTTCTGGCTTTGAAAATAAATCCACAAAATTAAAATTTCTTAAGTTCTTCTGGGAACCATTTTTCTTATGTTTGGGTTCTACTGGTAGAACATTTGGTATTGGCTTTATAGCTTCAATAAGTTACCATATAATTAAATTTGTACTTGATTTCTATTTTTTATTATGAATAATGCTTTTATTCTTTACAATTCAATGTTATTCTTCAGGGCCTATTCTGAGTCTCTTGATTCAACAAACTCAACTAGAAACAACAAATATAACTTAAGAGGACCATTAGGTAATAAAGTTTTATCGGGGTGCTAACTGTGGAAAGAGGCAAACTTTTAAGCATACCAATGAGCTCTCTCTTTTCATCCTCCATTTCTTCAGAAAATTCTTGTGCAGAAGCGCTCGTGTTTGCTGAAACACACTTTTCTGTTTCAAATCCATTCAGCTTGTTTATTAAATGAACAAGAAGAATAAATATAGCAGAACACAAACCAGAAAAAATAAATACAATTAAGAAAATCCTTGATCATATTTTAGGCAAAATATTTACTACCTTTAAGATCTGTAAAAAATGGACTTAAAATACTATTTTAGTAATTTGTGGCTATAAAGTTCACCTCAACTATATTCATTTTAAGCTAGTTAGGGGAGTAGGTGATGGTGGGAAGGCAGAGTGATTATTATCTCAATTGTATAGTAACTTACAGTACTACAGTGAAAAAGCTATCATTAGAATTTAGAACCTACAAGATAATTTTTGGCCTTTTAAAACAGAACTTACGTAAATAGAGTAATTACATTAATTTCATCCTGTTACTAATTGTTTCTTGTTCTTTACATTTAAATAAAAACCCCAGAGCTGATAAAGTTAATATCAGAATTCTGAAAGATTATCTGAAAAATTAATTATTTTCATTAGACAACCTCCATTAAATGCTTTCTTTTAGTTCTTACCTTCAGATTGACTCAAACAACTTTTGTCAAAAGAATCAGGCTGTGGAATAATGATCTAGTTTCAGATCCCTTGAAACTTGATTCTGAGATACAGGAAGAATAAAGCAATTTCTCTCAGTTTTAGGAATTCAAAAGTCCCTTAATAATAAGAAACAAACTACAAAACTCATTTAAAAAGAAGAAAAAAAAGAAATCACATGAGAAAGTCATTTTGCCCAAATGTTTGCAAATAAAGAAACAGTTTTTGAAACCTCGATTTTTTTAGATTTGCATATGTCAACTCTAAAAGAATTCCTCAGCTGGTACAGAAGTATATTTTTCTATTTTCCTAGACTGTACCATACAATAACAACTGGTTGGACAAAATTAGGAAAATTTAGTCATTAGGCCTTTAACATAAAGCACACAAGAGTTTGGAAACATCTGAAAAACAGATTGATTTTAGCAGTGTCCACCCACATATTTGGCCCAGCACAACAAAATAAGCATTTTACTTACTGTTAGAAAAATTAGAAAAAATAGTCTAGAAATGCTGTCAAACCTCAGTTCTCTGTTTAAAGGCAACGGTTAAAACTTCTTTATTGCTGCTTCTTCATTTATTCTTGAAATGGGTGTGTACTCCCAGCAGCTCTGACGCCGGCTGGCTGCTGGAAAGGGGAGTAGTCAGACCACACTGCACATCATGAGCTCGTTTTGTTTTCCGTGTCTTTTTTCCTAAGCCAATTATTCTGCAGGGAAATGACTGACCCATGGTTAGTTGGGAGTAAGACAAACTCTGTTTGTTCACTTGGCCTCTCAACTACAGGCATGAGGGAGAGAACGGTAAACAAGGAAAATGCAACTAGTCTGTCAACAGTGCTGAAACCAGGATGGGGGGAGGAACAGGAAAAGAGCAAAAATAATAAGTAACCAAGCAAAAGAGTTAAACTTGTACAAGAAATTGGAATCTTTTGTTTGTTTGTTTGTTTGCTTTCCCTACTGGTGACTAACTACAACTACCAATTAGATATTTGACCAATTCAGACTAATTGGGCATAACATTCTGAAGCTGATTTTCTTTTTCTTCATTTCTTTCCTTCCTTCTTTCATTTTATTTTTATTTTTCCGTCTTATAAAACCAGGTAACTTGTCTTAGACAAATTCCTAGGATGAGCAAATGAAATGAACATGTTTTTGTTTTTTGTCCTGTTCTGTTCCCCGTGGATACAGGATTTCATAAGACATATATATGAACAAAATAAGTGAGTGGATTACAGAAGACAACAAGACATAAAAAGATTCAGGTGAGTTTTTGAGCAGGAGGAAAAACTGAAATGTATTCAGTTTTCATCACATAATTTATCTTTGTCTGTAAAAAGTTGCAAACTTTTCTTGACCTGCCACAGTAAATGGCAAAACAGGAAACCAAAGTCCATGAGTTGGGAAATCTCAAATATTTGACATGGCTCCCAATCCACAGATGTTAATAATCATAAAGCTGAGAGATGTTCAGGAGTAAAGGAGATAATTTAAACAACAAAAACAAAAAACAGTTAAGCCATGACAGCACTATGTGTATGTATGTGTGTGTATGTGTGTGTAAAGATTTTATATATATCTTTGGCAATTAGTTCAAAATTGTCAACAGTGAAATATTACGTCCCTTACATAGAAAATTGTCATTAACAAAGTTAATAAAGGTGTTCTAAAAAGCTCCTGGGAGGGGAAGGTCAAAAACACTGTTAACATTTGTATCAGTATAGCCCGGCATTGTGGCAGGTGCCTGTAGTCCCAGCTACTTGGGAGGTTGAGGCAAGAGAATGGCTTAAGCCCAAGAGTATGAGGTTGCTGTGAGCTGTGACACCACAGCATTCTACCAAGGGTGACATAGTAAGACTCTGCCTCGATTAAAAAAAAAAAAAATGAAAAAACACATTTGTATCAGTAATACAACAAAAAATTCACTGTTTCTTTTAAATTATCTGGAATATAGATATTTTTTAATTTTTTTGCTGTTATAATTGTTTTATACCATTTATAGTCTATTTTAGAAATCATTTTCACTCTGCCTGTCTTATAATTGTAATAAAATTCACAGTTCTGATATCAATAATTATTTAGATTAAAAAAATATATTTCACTATTTTCATTTCTTACCAGTAAATATGTTTCCTCTTCCTTTTTCTTGACTTCTTTATTCTAACTTATTTATGGGGGGGGCATTTTTTTTATTTAAATATGAAGAATTTCGCCCAAATGGTGACCTAATATGATAAGGAAGTGCTCAATCTCCAAATGAGAAGAACATTGAAATGTGGGTAAAATACATCCAAAAATGGAATTTCCAGTATATCAACAAACTTTGAAAAGGAAGAAAAGATAAAGAAAGTAATAAAGAGTAGAGGGAACAAAGGGAAAAAAGGATGGCATATTCCTAGGTGTTAAGAATGAAAAAAGAAGTTAAAGTTTCTTTTCAGCTGTGAGTGACATCTGAGACGCTCAGGCAGTCTGAGGGTATTTTGGACTAAGCACAGGGCTTTAGGTATGTTAATACTTCTGTGACCAGGAGTTGCTACATGACAGATTGGGAGTCTGGAATTCATATCCCTCCATGATCTAGAAGCTTCTCAGGACTATCCAGTGCTAAAAATAGATGAGAAAAATTTCACCTAATGTCAAAGAAAAGACATGCATTCTCTGCCCAATCTCTGGGACACACTGTATCTTCCATAGATAATTAAACCCCCAAGTGCCCCCATAGCTTATGTCAGATACAGGAGATGGGAGAGGGGTCCAAATTTATTCCCTCTGCATAATAAGACATTTAAAAACAATTCCTTAGCTGTTAGTGTATGTATCCCAGAGCAAAACTTGGGTTAAAATCCTGGCTCAGCTGTTCACTAGCTGTGTGATCTTACACAATCCATTGAACCCTTTCCCCCTCAGTTTTTTTCTTTCATAAAAGTAAGGAAATAACAATGTTTATACGTACGGCTATTGTAGGGATTACATTCGTTAATATAAGTACCTCAAACAATGTCTGAAAACTTACAAAAGCTTAAAAATGTTATTTGTTGCTACTGATACTTCCTCTAGTCCTCTCCTCTTCCTACTGCTATCCTACAACTCCCCAGAGAAGACACCAACAGTTCTATAAGGATATATCGAAAATTCAGAACACAAAGTAACAAGAGTTAAATATATATATATATATCTCCCAAACGCTAAACTCATAATCAAAAGCTGACCATGTAAAAATACCTGCAGACTGAACAAATGGAACTATCAGCAAACTCAAGAACTAAAGTAACAGAAACTGTGAAACACATATCTAAGGTATCGAATACTGTGTTAGTTAAAATAGGAAACACTGCAAAGTAAAACTAATAGGAAAATAATCTATTAGAACATATAAGCATTGGAAGAGAGTAAAAAAATTTAAAATTAAAAATTTAATGGATAAGATGTATAGAAGATTAGTCACAACTGAAGAGAAAGTAAACAAAAAATATACCTGAAGAAATCACGTAAGACTTGATGCAAATCCAGAAAAAGATGAAAAAAATATTGAAGAGAAGCTAAAAGATGTAAAAGACGAGAAAGAGTGTCCAGTCCAATATCTAATGGGAATTTCATGACAAGAAAAATAAAGAGAATAAATAGGAGAAATAGTTAAATGTTAAAATGGATGAGAATTTTTCCAAATTAAAGAGCCCTCAAATTAGAAAAACAATATGTTCCATGCAGAGTTATAAACAAGAAAAATCCAAAACCTATTTCACAGTGAACTTGAGGGGGTTGGTTGGAGGGAAAGGAAAGAGGGAGAGAAGAGAGAGAAATATTTGAAAAACAGTAAAATGGAAAAGACAGATAAACAACTAAGGATCAACAGCCAACCAAAGATACCACAAAACAATGGACTAATATCCTAAAAGAGCTAAAGGAAAATAACCCATAAACCCCAAATTCTAGACTCAGCTAAATGTGCACAGATTGAAGATATTTCAGATAGAATTTACCATCCTGACCACAAGAATACTAAAGAATATATACACTTCAGTTAAAAAAATAATAAAATAATTTCAAAAAAGAAAATAGAACTTAGATCAAAGGAATGGAGCATCAAATGTACTTGGAAAAGAAGTCATATTTACCAAAGTCAGATATACCAAAAGTATTTGGTAGATACTTAGTTTATTTAGCAAATCAACTGTAAACAGTAATTCTGTGGGAGAGGAGACAGAACTTCCCACCAACCTACATATTTCTTCATTCTCTCTCAATGGAATCTTAAATGTTTCTGTGATTTTTGTAGACTAAATTGCTAGTTAAGAACAGCAAAGGAATTGGGGTGGGCATAGAAAACATTAGGGCTTCTCACATGTATAATATTTCATTATTTTCCTCAGTTTGTTGTGGAGGCCCAAAGTCATTAGGAATTACTGCTCTGCTTAACTATTTTTCACTGGGAATCCTCCTCTATTTCACTTAGAAAGCATCTGTTTTGAGCTATAATATGACAGATAATTCAGGGATGGAAAGGTTTGACAGTATCATAGTCCTAAGTAGGAGAAAGGGGCTGGTGATGACATCATGCACAGGTGTGGGGGTTGGCTTTATATAAGAACCTTATTTGTTTAAGCCAATGAGAGGAAAGTCTGAGTGTGTGGGTGCAATGCAACCGAGAGGGTTACTGAGGTTGTGGACGTTCATGAAGACATTCTCTTCCTATTGCTATGAAAGGGAAATAATGGAGTTGGCAAGCAGAACTAAGTCTTCACTGGAAGGTGGTGGCTGTTTATTTAATGTGAGACTAGTTATTCTATGGAGGTATAATTTTTACCAATGTTTATCTCCCAATGCAGGCACAAAGTAGGTGGAGATTTGGGTTTAACAAGGATTGGGCTTTTGCTGGGTCGCTATGATAAAGAGTGAGAGATCAAGCATTGATGGTGTACACAAGGGATGAGGCAGGTCTCATTCTTCAAAGTTGAGGTCTCCTAAATGGAAATGCTAGCTGTCTGTCCCTTCTTGCCAGTTTGGTTTGGTCCATAGTTCCCAAAACATGTTTTTTGTTTGTTTGGAGGGGTTTTTTGCAGTTTTTGGCCAGGGCCAGGTCTGAACCCGCCACCTCCAGTATATGGGGCCGGCACCCTACTCCTTAAGCTACAGGCGCCGCCCCAAAACATGTTTTTAAATACCTTCAGGGAGCTGACTCACTGTGTCCAAAAAGACGATGAACTTTGAGAGCGGGTTTGGCTTTCTAAGATTATATCAAAACTTTGAGATAAGACAGAATATGCAGCCATGATCCATCCCTTAAGGAAAGAAACCTTCCAGTAAACTAGAATTTAGCAGGCTGGTAGCATAGTAGAGCTAAGCACAAGCTTTCCAAAATTTTAACTTCAGCAATAATTTTAGCCAACTATCTCTTTTCCTTTTGACTGTTTTCTTCTTACAAGATTACTTTGCTTATCTTCTTTATGAAGAACATATACAGCCATCCACTGTAGGCAGAATGACTAGAATCAAATGCTGTCCTAGAACAAAACCTTAGTACCAGGGGTTCCTAGATCTCAATAGAACTATCCCAGCTCCAGAGCTCAGTACTTACTCAGAACCTTGGGTGCTTAAATTACCCCAGTATGGGTTTGGTACTGCTCCAGTTCTAATCATTGTTTTCCCTAGTTTGAAGTCACATGATGTAGGTACAGCTGCTGGACACCCACCACCACCACCACCCCCCGCCATGAGCCTGCCGAAAGGAGAGAAAGCTATCCTCAGAAAAAGGGAAATTGTGAACCCACAAGCACTCTGAAATGTGACTAGTACAAAATTAAAAATAGTATTATTCATAAGAACTTCTCTGTTGCTGGAATTACTTGTTCTTCTTTGGAGACATTTATTGACTTGGGCTTTATAGTCTTTTTATAAACTAATTCTCTTTTTCTGCCCAATGATGTTTCCCATTAATGATCCATATTAAAGAGGTCTAGACCGACCATCACATTGAAGGTGCTATCCTTCCCAGCCTCAGGTAACCACCATCATTCTACTCTCTATCTCCATGAGATCAACTGTTTCTAACATTTAGCTCCCACATATGAGTGAGAATGTGTGATATTTGTCCTTCTGTATTTGGATTATGTCACTTGATGTTCTCCAGTTCCAAGCATGACATTGAAAATGGCCGTATTTCATTCTTTTTGTGGCTTAAACATTCCATTGTGTTTATGTATCATAATTCCCTTTTCTGTTCATCTATTGGTGGACACTGAGGTTGACTCCATACCTTGGCTTGTGTGAATAGTGCTACAATAAACATGGTAGTGCAGACATATTTTCAGTACACTGAGTTCCCCTCTTAGGATAAACACCCAGCAGTGGGATTGCAGGGTCATATGGTAGCTCTTCTTTTGTAGCAGTTTTGTGAGGAGGCTCCATACTGTTCCCCATGGTGGTTTCACAATTTGCATTCTTACCAACAGTGTATGAGTGTTCCCCATTCTTTATATTCACATTGACATTTGCAATTGCCTATTTTTTTGATAAGAGCCATTTTAATTGAGGTGATAAGGTATTTCACCAGACTTAGTGGAGACCCTTTATGTGTTATTTCTTTCCCTTTTCTTGCTTCTCTTAGGACTTTATCTGTGACCTTTGGGAGCTTCATTATTAAATGCTTTGAGCTAGTCTTGTTTGGGTTAAATGTGCTTGGTGTTCTCTGACCTACTTATACCTGAATATCTTTTTGTAGGTTTGGAAAGTTAATTTCCTGGTTAAATTTCTCTGAGAGGCTTCTCCATATTATCTTAAAGTTCATTGAATTTCCTCAGAACAGCTATTTTGAATTCTTTGAGAGGTCACCTATCTCCATCATTCCAGGATGGGAGACTGGCACCTCATTTAGTTTGTTTAGATCATTTCTTCTGGATATTCTTGATGCTTGTAGATACTTTTTGATGTCTGGGCATTGAATAGGTAAGTAGTTATTTTAATCTTTATAGTCTGGGTTTGTTTGAACCCATCCTTCTTGAAAAGATTTTCCAGATATTCAGAGAGACTTGAGGGCTGTGATCTAAGTCTTTGGTCACTGCAGCCCTATTAGCACCAGCTGCATCGCAAGCCCAGTCATGCTGTGACTCTTGCAGACTCCTAGTGGTATTGCCTTGGGGAACATGGGTAAGACATGATTAAATTCACTGGATAACCAGGAAAAGTTTCTCACTCTGTGCTAGGCTGCTCGAGTTGGGGGAGGAGCTGGCTACCAAAACCAGGTCACACCTGAAGTCAGCTCAGTCTCACCCAAAGGCAGTGATAAAAATTGCCTGGCTACCTCTTAGGTTTATTAAAATCCTAAGTGCTCTTTGGTCAGCAGTTGGTGAATCCTGCCAGGACTGGGTTCTTCCCTTCAGGGAAGCATGCTTCTTTCCAGCTTACAGTGGGTTCAGAAATGCTATCCAGGAAATAAGGCCTGGACTCAGGGACATCAGGAGCCGACTTAGTGCTTTTCTTTACTGAGGCTGAGTTGGTAACCAAGGTGCAAAATGAAGCCTTCTGAGTTCTTCCTTTTTCTTTCCCCAAGTAGAAGACACTCCCTGAGCTGCGCCACCTGTACTTGGGTAAGGGGTGACACACCCACTGGCTTGGCCACAGTTACTAGTACCCTGTAGGTCTCACACAAACCAAGTCCACTGGCTCTGAGCCAGCAGAGCCACAGGAATTGATTAAGGACTGCAGCCTTTGGGGTCTGACTACCTTATAAATTTAATACACGCAGTGTTCCCCTATGCCAGGGTGGCCCTATCAAGTACCACAATAACTTTAGTCTGCATCCCTGGAGCACACAGACTCTCTCCCCACTGAGAGCAGTGGCATGGCACTGCCTGAGGATAGGGGAGTGGTGGCTTGGTGCTCACCTGGGTAGATAGTTGTGGAATTTGATGTTCATGCAGAGGGACAATTGCTAGGGGTTTCTGTTTGGCCATTTTGCTCTGTCCCCTTTCTATTACTATTACTACTTTTTCTTTCGTCTTCCTTCTGTTTTCTTCTCTTCTTCTTTTATTTTTTTCCAGGATATTATAATCCCCAGATCATAAGAAATACAAGCTAACACCTTTCTTTGCCCTCCCCTACATTCTCTCTGTTAGATGGGTAGATACAAGATTGAACAGAAACAAAGGCCTTCTTCACTTCTTGTACTACCACAGCCTGAAGATAGCTGTGACTGAAGACCCAGTCATACTTTCCTCTTTCCATGTGATCCCAAAGCTGGTTCAGAGTGGGGGAAATACAGCAGCTCAGCACTATCTGGTAAAATGATTATTTGGCTAAGCATTTTTCCTCCTGATTAACCTCTCCTATTCTGTCCAATGATAGAGAAGAATTTCCCTTAGCTTAATCATGCTGTCATGACTCTCCCACCACGTTGGAAGAACACAATAGGAGCTTCTGGAATCCTTTTCACTTTCCATCTTTCAAAATCTGCTCACAAATTGGAGAAGTGTATAACTAGCCCCTGGAATTTCTTTAGTAAATAATTGTTTGGGTTGCTAACAAAGTGATCTGGGGATTATAATAATATCCTGGAAAAAAATAAAAATAAAGTAAAAGACCCTGAGTCTTCTTAGTTGCATCACAGATGTATATTCTTGCCATTTTTTTCCTCCACTTTAGTAGATAGGAGCCAGGGCATAATGGACATAGGCACTTTACATGTCATTATTGCCAACAGTTTCTAGTTCCTTCCATTTTCTTGGGAAATTTCTAGAATTTTCCCTCCACATAATGACTCAATATTCTAGGAATAAACAATGATAAAATAGATAATTGTTAAACATATATGTGCAACATTCGTAGTTGTAGCATTGCTTATAATAGGGAAATGAAGAAACAACCAATACATCTTTCAAATAATTTTTGAATAAAAATTTTATATTTAAACATTGAAATACTGCATATGCATATAATAAATTAGGAAGGTGTGATACTCACAGTATGTTGTTATTGACAATTACAAAACAGTAAATATAATATAATCCTGTGTGTATACATAATAGAAAAACGTGATAGCTAAGCAAAAGAGTTTTTCATAATTTAGACTTGTATAAGTAGTATATTTATAGCAAACATATAGTATGTCAGAATTTTTTAAAATAGTTTTAAAAATTAAATGAATGGAATTTGCCATTTTGATCATTTTAAGTGTACAATTTAGTGACCTTAATTATATCCACAATATTGTGTAACTATTATCATTATCTAGTTCTAAAATTTTTCATCACCTCAAACAGGAATTCTGTAACCAAGAAGCAATAACTCCCATTCTCCCCTCTCCTCAGCCCCTAGGAATGTTTCATCTCTTTCTATCCTAGAATGTGCCTATTCTAGATATTTCCTTTGAGTATAATCATATAGTATTTGTCCTTTTGTATCTGGTTCATTTCAAGCAAATTTTATATGATACATCTTTTACCTCAATTGAAAAATTAAACAAATAGAGACACAGAATTTCTGGGAAACAAATACTCACTAGTTTTATTTGCAGCAATTAACACTTTTTAATCCAATCTATCATAATCCTGCTATATTTTCTGATGCATTTGCTTCTATATTCATCCAATCAGCATTTTTCACTGTTCTGCTACAAACACTCCATGTGGGAAGCATTTAGAAGTCAGTGATGACACGTGAGCTATGCTTCCACCAGAACTATCATCTCCTGGGAGCAAAATTCATAAGATGGATAGAGATGATAACATTTTTCATTATCTAATTGATAATTGATCGAGTGTTTCTAGATCATCCTTTTAGAGTAGATAATGGCTGAGTAAATCCTAAAATCATCTCTGCTCCTGATTCTTGTTTCTTTTCTTACCATGTGCATCCTTACTCTAAAAGCTCCATTCTTGAACGCCTGATTTAATGTCTATCTCTTGCAGCCAAAAAAACTAACAGATGCCATGTAGCTAGCAAAGTAGTCCTTCATGACTTAGTGGCTAGTACAACATGATTAAAGTGCATCAGGGATGAAGGACAGACATACATATCCTGGCAGCAGGAGGTAATGAGACGATGGTTAATTATCAGTGCTTATGGTTCCTCTCTGGGTGGGAAGAGTGGAAACAAGACTTTTCTAAGCACAACAGGTAGACGGCCCCTCACCCAGTTTCAATTGATTAGTTCCTGTTATTTTACCTCCTCTTCCAAGGTGAACCAGACCCAAGACTTAGGTCCTGTGTCCTTGACTAGAGATATGGGAGTCTCAACAATCACACTATTCAGTTGGGACCTAATTTCTGACCCCAGATGGGGATGCAAAAACATAAAGGTTTTTAAGTTAATAAGAAATTAATCAGTCCAAGTCTTGGATAATGAACATGAAGTATAATTTTGTTTTAGCCATACTTAGGGGTTATCTGTAGCATACTTTTCCCTGTTACAGAGCTTTCCTTCTGATACTCTTTTACCTACCTCAAGTGGAGGTATCCACTTGATTAATTTATATTAGTGTAAAATTAAGTATAAGTGTTACCTATTTTATTTCTAGCCATTGATTTTGTCATATTGTGTTGAGCTTCCCATATTGAGTTGACAGCAGGACAACAAATATAAACATTGAGACCTAGAAGAAAAAAAAAACACAGGTATTATACATTTCTCATTTAACATTTTATGTTTTAAGATATTTTCATTTTTGACTTTTGACTTATATGTAGAAATACTGTTAGGATGTCTTCCTTAACAAGCATCAAACTATAATTGCAACGAAAACATAGTATTACGATAATGTCTGACAAAAATATCTTAAAAACTTTTGTACTGCCCCATATGTTACAAACAAAAATGTAAAAGAGGCAATATAATATCGTTTACTTTATTACCATAAATTCTCATCTGCTTTCAGTACTAAGAGACAGTTAAGAATTAACTGCTGATATGACTTGGAAATTTAAAAGGAAAAAGGACAAAATAAGCCTGAGGTTGGTATTTGTTGCTGTAACTAAGCAGTAGGAGAAATATGGTAATTATCTATCTTGGCATCCAAGGTAGGAATATTGAACAGTTTAGAATATCCCCAGAAAAAAATAATGTGGGTAGCACCATCAAGGGCAGCTTATATTCCCCCTCACACTACATTAGTAGTTTCTTAAGTGGGCTCTCTAGCTTCTGCCCTCCCTTTGGTAAAAATCTACATCACATTGCAAAGAATATACACAGCTGATCCTTGAAGAGAACAGGTTTGATTTGCATGGGTCAACTTCTTCATGGACTTTTTTTTCCATAAGTATATTGGAAAAATTTTTGAAGATCTGTGAAAATTTCAAAAACTTACAAGTGAACCCTACAGCCTCGAAATACTAAAAACATTAAGTTTGTATGCATGTAGATGTTAGCCTATCTTATCATTTACTATCATAAAATATATACAAATCTATTACAAACGTTAAACTGTATCAAAACTTGCACACTGGCTTACAGAGCATACACGATGCCATTTCTAGCCAAGAGAAATGTAAACAGATGTAAAGATGAATAATTAAAACATAATTGCATAGAATTAAATGTCATACATACTGTACTATTATGATAATTTCATAGCCACTCCTTTTTACTGTCATGGTGAGCTCAAGTGTTGCAAGTATCTGTTCACTGTGGGGTACTAATCATCTCCATGTGAGTCTTTCCAGTAAATTGCATGTGTCAGTAAAAAGCAATTTTTAGTGATTCTTGCATATTTTTCACCATGTTTAGTGCAATATAATAAATCTCGAACAACATGATGGGACTTGTATGAAGTGTCATTAGTGACACTGGGAATGCTCCCCCAAAGCAGAACAGAGTCATGACAGTAAAAGGAAAAGTGGAATTTTCATATACACTATCGATCTAGGTCAACCACAGCAGTCTTTGCCTGTGGTTGCTCAAAATTAATCCAGAGGAAAGATCGTTGTAGGAAAAGCAAAGGGAATTTATGAAGCCATCACTGCAGCCACACCAGAAGGCCTGAAATGCTTGTCCTTTGTGTGAAATGCCTTTTAATCTCATATTGAAAATGCAGCTTTTATTTTCAGTAAAATAAAAGGGAGCAGGACAGCTAGAAGAAAGGCCAAAGCAAAGCAAAAGAAAGGCCAAGGATCTAAAACTGGAGCATTTAATGCCAGAAAAGGACGGTTTGATAATTTTCAAAAGAGGCTTGGAGTAAAAAATGCCAAGATAGCCAGAGAAGCAACTTCTACCTACTACAGGATATCAGAGGATATAGAGAGAGGCCATGCTGAAAGGCCATGACTTTCTTGACCTGATGACAGAAATGAATTCCAAGTAGCACAATTTATTTGGAAAAAAATGGAAATCGACACCAGAAACATTGCAACAAAATTAAAAACACTGAAGTCCAGGATAGTTAACGTAGTCAAACAGAGATCCTCTAACAGGCCTGCAATTAGACTGACAGCAGATAAACACCAAAAATGCAATAAGGGAGTGAATTTTCAGTGAAATTATAAGAGATTATAGTTGGCAACCGATGAATGCCTTGCAGCCAAATTGTATTTTGAGAGTGAGGGTGGGAAAAGATAGCAAAAAACCGAAAGAGTTTATAGCTAATTGACCTTTTTAAAAGAATATATAAATGATGCATGGGGGGTTGGGGGGGGACAAAAACATGACCTCAAAGAAGAGAGAGAAAAAAAGAGACTGAGTTCCAAGTGTAAATAGTGAACAAATACATTGATTTCAAATGTATGCAAACATTTTAAAGTGCTTAAAATAATTTTTATTTTGAAGATTAGAAAAAGAGAGAACCAAAACACAAGACAATAGCACGAAAGTAGGTGAGCAATTACCAGTTACAAAGTCTCCAAAACGCAGCAATGGGAGTAACCATCAGATATTTAGTAACCAAAGGATATTTAGTAACCATCGGATATTTAGTAACCAAAGGATATTTAACTTTAGGCTTTGCCAAGTTCAACACATAAAGAAAATTGTTCAGAGCTGTTATGGACTGAGTTGTGTACTTCTAAAATGTATATGCTTAAATTCTAACCCCAGTACGTCAGAATGTGACTACACTTAGAGTCTTTAAATGGATAATTCAGGGCAAATGAGGCCACTGAGGTAGTCTCTAACCCAACAAGGTCATTGTTCTCGTGAAAAGGGATTAAGACAGAGATAAACTCAGAAGGAAGACCTTGCAAAAATGCTGGGAGATGATGCAGCCACGGATAAGAGAAGGAAAGAAGCCTCAGAAGAAACCAACCCTCCCAATACCATGACCTCGGATTTCCAGCCTCTAGAATTGTGAAAAAATACATTTCTGTTGTTTAAATGATTCAGTTTGTGGTTATTTTACTGCAGCTCTAGAAAACGAATACAAAGGATAACCCTCACAGTAATAAAATATAATGCATGAGTTTCAAACCAGAAGAGAGTAAAATACCAAATAAGAGAAAACAAATTCAAACAAACTACAAAGACAGCAAAAAGACGAAATCACATAAGTATATCATATGTATAAAGCAAAAAGTGAAATAGTGTAAATAACTTCAAACACATCAACAATCACCATGAACGCTTTACCTTAAAAGCAGAGATTATCAGATTTAATCAAAAGACAACAGATAAAATCTCTAACCATATTAGTTTTATGTGAGACACACTTTAAAGCACAAGGACACTGAAAAGTTTAAAGTAAACACGTGGCAAAAAAAAAAAAAGGATTTACAAGCAAATACTGAACAGAACAAATCTGATGTACCTATATTAACATCAGACACATTTGCCATTATGACCATAAACTATTAGGAGAATACCATGGCTATGTAATAATTCCCGACTTGAATGTAGCAAATATATAAAACACTCTAGTTATGCGATCTCTCAAAATATGTAAAGCAAAAACTTCATTAAAAGGAGACACTGGCTCAGCGCCTATAGCTCAACCGGCTAAGGCGCCAGCCACGTACACCTAAGGTGGCGGGTTCGAATCCCCAGCCCAGACCCGCCAAAACAACAATGATGGCTGCAACCAAAAAATAGCCGGGCGTTGTGGCGGGCGCCTGTGGTCCCAGCTACTTGGGAGGCGGAGGCAGGAGACTCGCTTGAGCCCAGGAGTTGGAGGTTGCTGTGAGCTGTAATGCCACGGCACTCTACCCAGGGGGACAGCTTGAGGCTCTGTCTCAAAAAAAAAAAAAAAAAAGAGACACTGACAAGTCTACCTGCATAATGGGTTGCATGAGAAAAAACCCACAAAGATCAAAGACCAGCACCAATGGTTAAGAAGACATTACCTTGCTATAACATTTGACCATCATAGCACAAACCTGGACAAACTGGGGATGAGATTTAGAGGCTAAGAAGCAATTGAGGAGCCCTTAGGATTTCTGCTGGCATATCGAATTTTTCAACTGGTTGCTTTCGGTTACTACTCACAAAGACCAGCCAAGTAATTATAACTTCCCTCAAATAGGTAAAACTTTGATCCCTTTACTCCAATCCCTCCACCCTGTGCCCAAAACACTGCAGGAGGAAGGATAATCCTGAAGAAAGAAAAAGAATCAAAGTGGAGATGCTGTTTCCTTTCTCACCACTGATCCCTGAACTGAGGGCAGACTGGAAAGGAAATTGGGAGAGAGTTTAGCATTGCTTATGAGATGGAAGTTATGATTTGGACTTCACTAGCTTTTTCTTAGTTATTAAAGTGAATCTTGATTAACAAAATGAAACTGACTATCCGAAATGATTATAAATCTTTGATAACAGTTTCAAGTATCAATTAGGGCAGGGAGCAGATGCAGCAGGGTATTCCAGAAGTAATAAATGCATCACTTTATTAATAAAACTGCTCATTGTTTGTGTTACTAGTCTATACAGCCACATCTTGTGCTTGTTGCTTGTTTGTTTGTGACAGAGACTCACTCTGTAGCCCTCAGAGGCATAAACAATCTTTAAGACACTGATGGATCTTTCTATAAATCTAAGTTATTTTCCAGAGAGGGTGATTTATGATATTATAACAATAGACTGAAGAAAAGATTTTTTTTTTTTTTTGTGAATACAGGTGGACTTGAGAAAGTGGAAAATAAAACAGTGGAAAAGATAGTCTACAACGTGAGAAAAACCCGAGCGCAGGGGCTGAACAAATGCACAACCTTCGGTGTAAGGGAAGAGCAACATCGGGGTCTGCACACCGCCTTCTGGTCTCACCCCTGGAGAGGAGTGCTGCCCATATGGTGGGCCCTTTTGTCTGACCCTGAGCTGCTGACACTGCTGGTGCCCGGGTCTGTTCCTCTCTCCCATTTTCATATGGTCCACCCCACAGATAAATTTTCCCTCCTCTGTTGCTTCTCTCCCAACTCTTCCCCACACGTCCTCCACTGCACCCTGATGATTCTCCAGGTGTGCACCCTCTCAGCTACTTCCCTGCACTTTCCCCTTACTCCTTAAATATCCTACAGAAAGTCTCTGCTGGGATGTACCCTCGGCTTCACCTAATGTACTAAATCCAAAACCATTACTGGCATCTCCTCGGAATCAACTTCCCTTTTAAACTTCCTCCTTTCTATTAGTAGAACCATGACTGTTTCCTTTTCCTAAGCTAGAAAACAATGTCTTCATAGCTGCATTCCTCTTTTTTATACTTCTTATAATCTTCCATGAAAAACCACTGTTCTTTAAAATTCACACGGGTTTTTCTGTGGTCACTTATTCTTCTTGTCCTGACTCTCTTTTTCGGCTTTGGACCTTTGAGTAGCACTTGAATAGGAAGGCGTGGTAGAAGGATAAAGAGGGGCAGACACACGAAAGGACAGAGCTAACAAACCAAAGTCATCATTGAGCAGGGTTTGCACGTGGTCAGCGGAAGCCCAGTGATGAGCAGCTGACTTTTGCACCTTGTCTTTCTATTTGCAGCATGGGCGTGATCTCAGCTTCAGAGGCATTAGTGGGGGTTCAGTGAAATAATGCTGAGTAAAGTAATAATTCAGTATCTGCTACACAGGATGTGCTCAATAACTCAGCCTTGTCACTTTTAACCTGAAATCAAGGACGAAAGCCCCAGAATTTAAGATAAGCCAGGAAGAAAAGCAGACGAAAGCCAATAAAGGGCACATAACAAGCAGCCAAGTGATGTACACGTTTCAAAACCTAGACGATAAGAAAATAAAAAAGCCTAACAATAGAGGCTGTGGAAATAAGGTTACTACAAAAGTCACGGCAGCATTAGAGATGTCTATGACACTCAAAAGCACTGCTCAGTCCATTCAGCCGGAGTGAGCGTCAGCGAACTATGGAGACCCTGACTCCTCTATCCCTGCGGTTCTCACAGTACAGCCAGACCAGCACCATCGATATCACCGGGGTACTTGTCAGACGTGCTCATCCTCAGACCTCCCCGAGGGCGTCATACATCAGAATCGCCGAGAGTGGTGCCCAGCGATCTTTTTTAACAAGACCTTAGATAATTCTAATGCATGTTAAAGAAGAGGCATCACTGGTCTGTGATTTCCACTGGGGTTTAAACCAATCCCATATGTAAGATGTCCCTCATACGGGAAGAGAAAGCATGAGAAAGCATGGCTAAAAATAAAAACTATTCCTCAACTGGAGAGCATTGTCCCAATCCCTATTCTAACTAAAAGTGTTTTGTTAAGTTATAAGTATGTAAAAAAAAAAAAAAAAAGAATTGCAATTAGTTTCCTTTACTTCCCCGATGTCACCCAGCAGAGGTGGTGGACATGGGATGCTGAGCAGTGTCCTGTGGTCTCTCTCATTACACACAACCTCACGTCTGAGTGGTCAGACACTGGGCAATTATTTTTCTTCTTTAAATTTGCTACGATTTTACAAATTATCTGCCTGTTTTATTACTTAGATAAGACATTTTTATTGTTTAAATAATTTCAAGCAGAATTTCTTAAAATATTGAATGATTGATCTTTAAATTTCATGAAGCACCAAACTCTTGAATAAGAACATGTTTTGAAAATCTAATAAATGAAATCGTAAAATAATTGTGTCCTTACCTGAGCCATTCCAGCAGAGAAGGCAACAGAGCTAAGAAGACCAAATAGCCATTCCAAAGGTAATGGAAGTTGTCTGTGTAATACAGTGAACCCCAGACATCCTCAAAATACAGTGAAGAGAAATCCAGCCAAACCAGTGAACAGAGGGTTTTTTTATTAACATGCTTATCAGGAAAGCCAATCTGGAGGAAGAAACAAGAATTCCTATTGGTATATAGGAATTGAGAATCACAGGAATCCATAGGAATTCCTATTGGTATATAGGATTTGAGAATCACAAATATAAATATTCCTTAATTTCTTAAATTGCCAAAAACAGTTAGAAAACAGGATAGAAATTTAGTGACTATACTATTATCCCAAAGAAACATCATCACTTGCTCATATATCAGTGACCTGAAACAGGGTAAGAAGTATTTACCAACTCACCAAAGACAGGCCGTGTAGGCTAAAGAGTGTGAATATCACCAGGAAGCCAGTATGAACCATAATTGGCGTCAATGTAATGATCAAAGCCATAAAAATGAACACAAAAAAAGATAAAGCCAGCATACCTCAATCCCCAGGAGACCCTAAGGTAGAAACAAGGTATTAATTCAACATGTCACACACATATAAATTTTGAAGAGTCAACACACAAAATGGTAATAGCTCTGAGGTCAAACTATGAGGGTCAAATTCATTATAAAAGTGTGGTCATGCACCCTCTCGCTGTGTGACTCCAGGAGAATTACTTAGTTTCTCTCACCCTCATCTTAAAATGGGGTCAATCATGATAGCTACTTCATATGGTTATTCTGGAAATTTAAAGAGGTAATGAACGTGAAGATGTTAGCATAGCATGTGGCATCAGAGTAGCCATTTTAGTAATCATCTCTACAATTATAGGACAAATTTTAAAATAAGGAAATTAAATATAAGTCTATTATTTCAGTTAAGTGACTATATAAGATGTCAGTGGAAAAAGGACAAACTTCCTTATTTACACTACTGTACTAACTCCTACCCAAGTATACAATCCTTCTGAATGTTTAAGTGAAATCTTCCCAATGTAAAGTAAAGGTCACATGGCTGTTGACATTGGCCACTTACTATATTGGTTTGTATTGTTATGTTTGTTTTGTCTGAGTTAGGGTCTCATTCTGTGCCCTGGATAGAGTGCCGTGGGGTCACAGCTCACAGCAACCTCAAACTCTTGGGTTGAAGCAATCCGCTTGCCTTAGCCTCCTGAGCAGCTGGAACTACAGGTGCTCACCACAACACCTGGCTAGTTTTTTCTGTTTTTAGTAGAGAAGAGGGTCTCACTCTTGCTTAGGGTAGTCTCAAACTCCTGAGCTCAGGTGATCTACCTACCTCAGCCTTCCAGAGTGAATATGTTGTTTTTAAAAATCAGAATACCATAGTGCTAAGAAACATGAAACTCCAAAGAAGTGAGAGGTGTGATGAGGGTTATAGTTGTACAACTGTGATCCAATATCATAGAGCCAAAACATCGTTGCTTTTGAAAATCTGTGAAAATAGATGGAAAGATGTGTTTTAAACAAATACTGTATGACCCTCAGCAAACATACTGTGAAGTATTTTTTCCCAGAAAAATGAAAACTTATGTCCACAGAAAAACCAGTGTGAATATTCATAGCAGTTTTATTCATGACTCCCCCAAACTGGAAACAACTTGTATCCCCTACAAAGGTTGAAAGGGCAAACAGAGATCCAGCTGTATCATGAAACAGTGCCAGTAATAAAAAAAAATAAAATAAACTTCTGATACATGAGAATGCTGCATACTAGAACCTTATGTGGGGTAAGTAGGAGAGAGTATAATACATCAGAAGTGTAAGGGCTTTATAAAAAAGCATAGCTGCTTTACCTCAGTACCCAAATGCTTGCATCTGGCAATGAGGTTCTGGTGGAAATTGAAAGAGTGAAATTGGTGACTTTTTTAGACATAGTTTATCATTTTATTCCTTAAAATATCTTTTCCTTGTCTTTGAAAAGTAGGGAAGAGAACATGCTTAAAAGACTCCAATAACTGAGATAACATCAGCTATTATAATAAAAAAAAAAAAAAAGAAAACTCTAGCCCACAAAAATCTGGCACCCTCCACAGTTTTGTATCAGGAAAGTGGCGCTCTGAAATTTGGATCCAGTATCTGAGGTGATGTATTTCCCATTTACCCTCTAATGATTTGATCATTATAGATTGTATACATGTATCAAAATGTCATATTGTGCTTCAAATCAGTACATTATACCCCATAAATGCATCAATGTTCACAGTTATGATTTAATAAATAAAATAATAAGTAAAAAAAAATCACGTTACCCCAAGGTATGTATAACTATGATACAATTAAAAATACTAAGAAATCAGTCCAAATTTAATACTTCTAATAATGCTTTAAAAAAAAGTAGTACTCATTTCTACAGGCTAGTTTCACCAATGGCTTTTTCTATCTTATCATTAATTTCATTTTATTAATTTTCTTTCAGTTATACAGCTCAGTGGTGAAAAGAGGGCTATTTTCTTGGATTTGTTTCCTTGATTTATTGTTTATAAGCCATATGGTTTTAGGCAAAAACCTTAACTTTTCTCTGCTTTAGTTTCTTTACCTACAAAATAAAGATATAAGAGTACAGGCTGGAAGTGATGTCTGGAACAAAGTCCTTAAAAATGTTGACTATTATCTTATGATTATAGACCAGACTGCTTTACTTTTATTCAATATTTACTATGTTACTGTAATTGTACACTATCTCAAAGTCTAGGGGCAAAGGGACAGTAGAGAAATGGATGGAGAAATAGATACATAGACACCTGGGCATAGAGAGAGGTGCATTTTACCACACACTAACACAGACCCAACTCTGTTCCTACTATGTGAGTTAAACATAGTGCCTCACTTAATAGGACTAGATGGTCTTGACTGATTCCACCCAAAAACTATGTGACTGGCTACATGACTTGCCCTCAATATGACTGCAGTAAATTAGTTTATCATCCACAATTTTCTACTTCTCTTTCTGCTCCTCGTTTTCTTGAAAGGAGTATGATTCCCCATACTGTTAACTGTGGGCTTGTCGATTTGACTTGCTTAATCTCCTGTTTGCTTTGGGCAGAATACTTCTCTGCCCCTGGACTTCAATGTGTCCATGGGACTTGCTGCAACCAATGAGATTTTACCCCATTCGGCTTGTGCATGTGGATTTTCCCTCTCATGTTTCTGTGAATGAATGAGAAGAACATGACCAGCAAGCCTAAAGCCCAAGAGGGATGAGTTGCATGGAGCAGACCTGGGTCTGAGCTGCATTTGGAATCCAAGCCTGGCTACCCTCAAAGCAGACCTGCCAAACTCTATTCTGCCACAGACAACTGAGAATGAATAAGTAATTATTACCTGAGGTCACTGGGTTTTGGGTGGTTTCTCTGCAGCATTTTTTTCTGGCAATAAGTAACTGATACCACATACATCGTATATCTTTCTTCAACTCACGGAAACATAACACATTTCTTACTTATTTTCTACTCCCAGAATCTTATCTAATGCAGGTAAGCTAATGAGTTTGAATTATTGCAAGAAAAATTCATAAGTGGTTTATAAGATCTGTTTTTTTTTAATAACCTAATGAGTTTCTCTATTGACTAATGAATGACACACAGGTAAAGTGGCCACTTAACTTACCAGAATGCAGAGTCTCGGAGACCCACCACTGTCATTAGCTTCCCAAATTTTTGTTGTTCTTTGTAATATTCAATGACTCAAAGTATATAAAATAAGCGAAACAAACTACACAAATAAAAATAAACAATTCATTTATAACTTCTCCCTTAGAAAGGTAGTGTCCTCGGGGAACTGTGCCTGTGACTCAAAGGGGTAGAGCACTGGCCCCATATGCCAAAGGTGGCAGGTTCAAACCCAGTCCCAGACAAAAAAAAAAAGAAAAAGAAAAAAAAGTAGTGTCCTCATATTTATTCCAATAACCGATGTCAGCTTCTCCATCACAGAATAATTTATTACAACCTAAATTGGGATATTAACAAATGTTTTATGTTAACTACAGAATAAACATGTTAGAAAAACATACACCTTTTTTTCTTTTCAGTATTTATGTGTGGCCATCATTTTGAACTACAATGAACTACTAACACCAAAACAATCTTGATAACTTTTGGCATAAATTGACATTAACCGATCATGCATCATTTGAGAAGTTAACTGAGGGTCAATCATGCGTAATACTCTGTGTTAGGCTATGGAGAAATAGCAGCAATCAAGACAGAAATACTCCTCACTCTCAGAGAACTTTAGATTTTGTAAACAAGAGGAAAAAGGAGGAGAGATGTTTAACAACTCATTGCATGATCAATTCTCTAATTATAATTGAACAACTGTGTTAAAAGAGAAATAGAGGAAAGTTCAAGAAAGCTGCCAGTATGAAGTGACATTTATACTGTGAGCTGAAGGCTGTGATCCTTTTTAAAGAAAGATTGTGGGATGAGGGTTGAGGCTGGAGAAGCAAACTCTGAGTAGAGGGAACAGCATATGCAAAGGACAAAAGGAGCAGAGTACACTGGAGCACTGAAAAGATGTTCCAGCAGCAAAAGAAACAAATGGAGAATAGATAAGGCTGGAGAAATAATCTCCTCCTGTAGTTGAGGTAAAAAATGATAACATATTAATATTAAGTATTTCAAATTGTATATAAAACCAGCACATTGTACCCCATAATTGCATTAATGTACACAGCTATGATTTAACTTAAAAAAAAATGATTATGGTGGGCCTGGTGCTGATGGCAGAGCTGAAGTACATAGTTTTGAGTTTAGAATTAAGAGGCTTGGATTCTGGGAAGATGGCTGACTGGTAGCAACCCTGGTCAGAGGCTCCTGAACAAAGGAAGAAAAACTGGTTGGAATCAGAATCTATGAAGTCAAAGACGGGGAGCTGAGCCCAGAAAGAAGTTCGGCAAGCTATAAATCCAAGGAAGATCATTTAAGAACATAAAATACAGGTACAAAGCGGGCCCCAGAACTGCTTACCAGACCCACCCCCCTCCCGCGGGTGGCGGGTGGCCGCAGAGAAGCCCCCAGTGCCAGGCAGCCACAGAAGTACTTCTAGACCTTAGCGTACCCACGCCGGTGGCTGTGGACGACTGCACCACTCCGGGAGGGCCTAGAACTGCTTGCCAGAACCGCGCACCCCACGGGCGGCAGAGAGG
>NW_003852413.1:11826722-11832896 GCF_000181295.1 Otolemur garnettii | reverse complement strand
AAAAAAAAAAAAAAGAATTAAGAGGCTTGATGCAAGATTGGATGTGATAGGCGAGGCAGAGGAAATATCTCTGATAATTTTCTATTTGGCATTTGTTGGGATAGAGAAACATTTAAAAGGCTTGATCACATTTAGAGAAAAACATCCACAGTCAGTTTTGACCATACTAAGTTGAAATTGCTTGACACATCAAAGTAGAGATATCTAGTACATAGTCAGACAAGCAGGACTAGAGCAGAGGTCAGCAAATTATGACCCCCAGGCCAAATCTGACCTATCATCTGTTTTGTAAATAAAGTTTTATTGAACAGAGTCACTTTCATTTTATGTGTTATCTGTGGCTACTTTCCTGCTACAACTTCATATGTGAATAGTTAAAACACAGTCAGTTTGAGGCTTAAAACCTAAAATATTTACCAAGTGGTCCCTTACAGAAAGATTTTGCTGGTCTATAGCTTAAAGTGGTATTCACAGAGTTATCAGCACACAAATTAAAATGATGAAAATGAATGAGACTTTCTAGAGAAAGTATAAGACAGAAGGGAGGCCTGGAATAGAACCACGAGGAGCTACAGATATAAAGACATAGAAAGGTAAAGCCAGATAAGCTGCAAGAAGACTGAGGAGGAATGGCTAGAAAAGCAAAAAGGAAGCCAGGTGCACCCTGTGTTGTTTAGTCGAAACATCAAATAAGATTTTTTTTAAAAAGACAGTTATTAATTGACGTGGGAGTGTTATTGACTGTAGCACCTCCACAGGGGCAGAGTCCAATGAGACGCTAAGGAAGAAAGTGGCTGATAGCTGGCGTTGTGCATGTGGGCAGACTAGTCCCTGAGGCTTCTGTGAATGCTTCATGAGGCATAAACAATAAAAAAGTGAGGTAAATGACCAAATAAAGGAAGCAAGGAGAGCCAACTCAGGGTAGAATCAATACTGGTCAGCAGAACATGATTGTAAGCAGCATGATCAAGGGACACAGGTCAAAGCCAAAACTCAAAGTTACACAAGGGGTGAAGGTATCCGAGGATGGAAACACCCATCCCAAGGCTTGGAGAGGTTGGACACAGTGGTGGAACAATGAACATAAAATAATTAGAATTCAGCACTCAAAGCTGTCCCTGGAGATGACAATCGAGATGCCAAGAAACTAAATAAAAGATTCAGAAAGACAGAAGACTATGGTTGGAACGGAGATTTAAAGAGATTGGGTAAACTACACAAAAAGATGAAATGGCCAATGGTTAGACTCCAGGGAAATTAGGGCTAGCAAGGGACATTTGATGGTAGACTAAGATTGTACAGAAGCAAAGGATATTGTCCTGATATTTGCTTATGCAGGGTCAAAGGCCCGTACGGCACAGGCTGAGACCACACCCGACTACCAATAGGTCCTGCTAACAGGAGCAGGCTGGGTATGAAGGACGGTAGCCAGAGGCCTCATACACATAACCATGACTCTCAGGTATTTTTATTTCTGTATACATCGAGTTAATGCAGCAGTCTACAGAGCACAGAGATCTCTATTTGCTGAGTCCAGATGCAAAGAGAAAGCTTTGAGGAAAAATCTCACTCCTCTTTGATTAAGAACCCTGAATTACTTGACTTTTAGTAGCCAATATCTGGTTTGATTTTAAATAGATTTTACATGTCCTGAGGAACACATTTTAACTATTTTCAAACATCTAACAGTAAGGCTTTTTCAATGCCACTGATAAACTTCATTTTGAGTGTCAAACACCATGCTGCAACCATACTTCCTGGAATAAAGCGTAAATGGTGTGTGTGCTGTTTAAAAAGCCCCCAAGTAAATCTATTTCATTTCTCATCTACCTAGCTTTACTAGTAGCCCACATCAACCCCTTCGCTCAATGTGTAAAGCAAGGGTCCTCAAACTTTTTAAACAGGGGGCCAGTTCACTGTCCCTCAGACCGTTGAAGGGAGGGACTATAGTTTAAAAGGACAGGCAGTGCCTAAGCAGGACAGGCAGCAGCAGCAAAAACACCCAGCAGGCTGGATCAATGTCCTGGGCAGGCCACATGTGGCCCGCGGGCCATAGTTTGAGGACGTCTAGTGTAAAAAGAATCCTTGCCTTAGTTGAGAACCCCTAGCCAATAGGCTAAGCAAATAAATTCAATTTGCAAAAAACTTCAAATGAAACATGAGGACACAAATTACTGAAACATTGGTCATTGAACAACTCACCTTTCATAAAGGAAGCCAAGGCCACCCTGTCCACTATCCTCTGTGTCATGTTGGTCACTGGCGTATATGCCACCACTGTGTCAGAGTTGTTAAACTGATCCACACTTCTCAGGACATAAGGAGGTTGTTCAGGAAAGGGGAGATAGCCCTAAAGAGTTCTGAAAAGAGGCACAAACACAACCCTGGAGAGGATGCTGCCATCCATCCCTCCAGCACACAGAAGAAAAATGAGTCTTGTTATAATGTATTTCAGAACAGTGAGAAATGCCCAAATATATATTAAGACAGACTATATTGCCACATAGCACAGCTTAATTTTAGTCTCTATTTTTTTTCTTTTCCAATTAATGTCTATTCTTTAAAGAAAAAAATCCTTTTAAAAATGTATGACTTAGAGATAATGTAAGTCAGTCCATCTTAACCCAGGGCATTCCTAATTGTGAAGCCACCATTGATTTTATGCCCTCATAGGTAAAGCAACTTAAGTACACAGCATCTCATAACTGACATGCTCACCAAAAATATTTAAGCTGAATTGAATTAAGCTTTTAGATTTAAATCTCTGTTTACAAGAAATGTAGATGATAAAGGGATGAGTTAAATGAAAGCATGAAGAATCAATCTGATAAAAAGAGAACTTGGAATATTCAAGGGGAATAACTAAGCCAGGCACCCTCAAACTATGGCCCACAGGCCACATGCAGCCCACCTAGGACATTTATCCCGACTGCCGGGTGTTTTTGCCACTGCTGCCTGTCCTGCTTAGAGCCGACTCGTCCCAGGGCCCGCAATCCAGCCCTCCAACAGTCTGAGAGACAGTGAACTGGCCCCCTGTTTAAAAAGTTTGAGGACCCCTGAATATGCCTGGTTTGAACAAACTAAAAGATATTTGGGGGAAATTTAGGAATTTGGCTATGAAATTAGATGATTATAAGGAATAATTGTTAGTTTTGTGTAATGGGATAGTGGTTATGTGGGGGTAAATGCCCTTAATTTTTTGAGATTCTAGCTGAAATAGTTGGCAGTGAAATGTATATATTGGGGAGGGGGGAGATGAGAAAGTAAAGGTGGCAAGATGTTAGCAGCTGTCAAATCCTGATTGTGGGTATATAGAGTGTTTATTGTACCAATATTTCTACATTTCTGGATTGTAATATACTTTAGTACTTTTTAAAATTCTAGTGAGTAACAGGGCAATCTTCCTTTCTTTGGGATCCCACATCATCCTCTTGCTCTTTTTCTCACCTCTCCCCTCCTCACTCTCTTGACTGTCTCTAATATAAAGTAAACTTGCACTTTTATAACCGAAACAAATAAAATAAAATTCTAGTGGGAAATAAATATAGATATATCCTTCTCTAATATGGGAACTAAAATATTATATTGAACTGCTTCCAGAGAACTAGATATTTAAAAGGATAATATGAATCCTGCTACTTTCCACTGAAACGATATTATTTCTAAACAGACTGCAGCCTCTCAGGGGTGTACAACCTTTTGGCTTCTCTGGGCCACTTTGGAAGACTTGTCTTGGGCCATGTATTAAATACATAAACACTAATGAAAGCTGATGAGCAAAATAAAAAGAGGCTTGTGCATAAATTTCATGAAATCCATCACCACAGATAAGCAGAAAACTCTTCACATAATCCATATGTGGCCCACAGGCCACAGGTGGGACATCCCTGCATAATCAAAGCAGCCCCAGTTATACCTTGTAGTAACATGTAGCAAATCCCTGTGTCTTAATGTTCATGTCAGTATACTGGTGACTCAACAGATCGCCAAGGCAGTGACCGTCAGTCACACTGCTCTCTGAGTCCACTCTATGTTTATAAAAATCATAGCCTTGAAAAGAGATTCCAAAAAACTTCCCTAATTTGTGCTCATATATTCTCTCGCTTTACCAATGACGATAATTTAATCAAAATATCCCCAGTACAGTATTATCATTTGCCTATTTAAAAATCTATTTTATTCTGCCTGCTTATCTTTTTTCTCCCCTAACACTGAAGCTAACTAAACATATATCAAAATGACTGAGATTCAAGTGGATTAATTATTCTGGAGAATGGCTAGTTCTATTCTATAATGTGTTACTTTATTTTTCAGGAGTTTTCAGGTGCATTCTTCAGTTAATTTCACCTTTTACCATAAATAGTATCCTATTTTTCAAAATATATTATTCTGCATTTAGAATCCCAAATCAACTAGCCAAAATTGAACTTTGTGAACAAAAATATTAAGAAAAGTAGCCTGATACTACATTATGGAGTTTAATGTGTTAAATATGGAAAAATATATATTATAAACCATACCAATAAGCTCTCTCTTTTTGTTCTCCATTTTGTAAGAAAACTCTTGCACAGAAGGGCCCGAGTTTGTTGGCACACTCTTATCTCTTTTTTAACCATTCTGTCCTGTTTATTGAGAAAGAGGGTAAATATTGCAGAGCAATACCTTGGGGGGGGACAGAAAAAATAATAAAGTTCAATTATACAAAGACTATGAACACTTGGAAAGCACACTTTTCAGATGTACCAATTAAATGCTTTATTTGCCATTGCAGTAACATGTTCAATCAGGATTTTTTAAAAGAATATAAAGTATTAATGAATATAAAATGTCCTCTCCAGGCTTCGTGGTTAGGATAGAAATGAAGGCAATGGTGTGTCATTTTTCCTCTGGCCTCGGGAGTCACTTTTTTTTATTTGAAATCTTAACATTATAACCACCTAACCTAGGTCTGTAAAGATGATATTAGTAATGTTTAAAAATGCACTTTACCCTTTATTTGTGAAAACAAATTTAACAGAAATAAAACACTTGTCAGGTCCTCATAGGTCAGCAACTTTCCCACAAGCAGTCTATACTTAAACTTTGGCATGTTTATTTGACATCAAGGTAAACCAAAACTGAATAACATTATAGTCATTCTTAGAATCCCAAAGACTTGATTTCTCCTCTTTAAATTTGTGGGTTCCCGTTTATGAAGTAAGTATGTAAGAAACACATAGATTAAAACCAAAACCAGCAGTCAGCTAATATGACTGGAGTAATTGATTTATAATAGTAATCCTTCTCCTTTGTCTTTAGTTCAAAATTTCAAAGATGATCATTTGGTATCATCTTTGGTACTATGGTAACGACTATAGTTACTTAAGACCATTTGGATAAATAATAATGTTATATACAAATTACGACTTTCAGAGAACTTGCTATGTCCCCCTACTTTTGTTAAAATAATGATAAAGGCAACAAATAGCAAAATCATCCCTAAATTCTATCTTGAGAAAGCAAAAACTTGGAAACAACAATCTTCACTTATGGATGCAAAGGTCTGTTTGAGTAGTTTCATAAGCAAACCACGAAGATATTTTCAAAAACAAAACAAAATAAAACAAAACACAAAAAACAGGAACACAGGAAAAAGCAGATTGTTCTGATGCTTACCTATTTCACAAGAAGTAAAACTTCCCAAATTCTCAAAAGGGTATTCAGAGAAGTATCAGTCTGACAAATAAATTAGCAATATTCATATACATTTCTGACTCCATTTGTCTTTCGTTTTTATCACACTAAAATATTATACAGTGACGTTTAAAATTTGAATTACCAGAACTACAACACAAAACATACAGTAATTTAGAACCATCTGAATAATACAATAATTTTAACAATGTTAGGCAATCTGTTTGGCATTGGCTACATACTTTATGTCTTAAGGAGCTCATACAAAATAAAAATTAAAAACAAATTTTAACTTACAGTCAAGAAAATAAGAGAAAAAACTGAGATGCACTTCGGATTCACTGGTCTCTTTTTGTCCAAGAGAACAGCTAAGAATCCTCTAAAGACTTCTTTTAAAACAGTTTTAATTCTGTTGGCCTCTTGAAAAGTAGTAGTCTGTGTGCACAAAGCCTGCCAGTGCGTTTTGTGGCAGCGGTCTCTGTGCACAAAGCCTGCCAGTGC
>NW_003852413.1:11794706-11826570 GCF_000181295.1 Otolemur garnettii | reverse complement strand
TTTTGTGGCAGCGGTCTCTGTGCACAAAGCCTGCCAGTGCCTTTTGTGGCAGCGGTCTCTGTGCACAAAGCCTGCCAGTGCCTTTTGTGGCAGCGATCTCTGTGCACAAAGCCTGCCAGTGCATTTTGTGGCAGCAGTCTCTGTGCACAAAGCCTGCCAGTGCCTTTTGTGGCAGCGATCTCTGTGCACAAAGCCTGCCAGTGCGTTTTGTTGTTTTCTCCCTCACATCTTCTTGCCCAGTTACTCTTCTGGGAATGTACTGAATGACTGGCTGAGCATGTTATGTCATATTTGTTTACTATTCTAGTTTTCTTGCATATGCACAAAAGATTATATTTTTTAAAAACCTAGATACTGGGTAAAAACATATTAGCTATTATATTTTAGTTACTCTTTTTTTAAGAGGCCTTGCTCAGTCAGGCTAGAGTGCAGTGGCCCAGTCATACTTCACTATAATCTTAAACTCCTGGGCTCAAGTGATCTTCCCAGTTTAGCTTCCCAACTAGCTGAGACCTCAGGCTGGAGCCATTACCTTGGCTAATGTGATTATTATTATTATTATCATTATTATTATTATTATTTTGGAGATGAGGTTTTGCTATGTTGCCCAGACTGGTCTCAAATTCTTGGTCTCAACGGATCCTCCCACCTCAGCCTCCCAAAGTAGTGGAATTATAAGTGTAAGCCACTTCACCCCCCCATATGAGCTTTTAATAATTAAAACTTTAATAGCCAAGCCAAAATAGAACAAATTAAAAAGAAGCTAAACAGAGAAGGAGGAAAAATGAGGATAGCTTATCTGAGAAATCAGAATAATTCACATGAGAAAGCTTTACCAGAAACTTACTGGCACTTCTGTTAAATGGCTCCTGGCACTGACTGATCCTTATGTGTTAGAAAGTGTAAAAAGGGGGTTAAAATGAATTCTCCCATTTGCTACTAAGAGCAAACATAAAAAATTGGTTCTGTATTTTCATCTATGCTACATATTTGAGAAGTGAAACTTAAAAGCGAAGTTATTTGCAGATGTTTAAAGGCAGAGTCAACAAATAAATCCAGAACAGTGTCTGGACTCCAAGAGCCCTCGCTGTTAACTACCACTATAAAAACCAGGCTAATCAAAACAGTGATATCTAATATTCATTTTAAAAGTTTAATAACATAGACTAGTTAACAGAACTTTAACAATTATGTTGCATTTTTTCAGCTACAGCTAAAGTGGATATTCTTAGAAAGGTAAATAACTACACTTTACCAGCCCTGAAAATCTCTTTACAGGATTTTTAGCTATAATTAATACATTTCTTCATATGCATATAAGAGGTAGTAACCATTTGCCTAGCTTCTGGTGAGTGCCGCAATGCTTGCCATTCTTTGGATTGTAGCCCAGAACTCTAATTTCTGTGTCATTATCACATAGCATTCTGTGTTCTGTGTCTTCAATGGCACCAGGCCTCTCTCCTTCCACTAATTTTGAATTTGGTCTGTTCTTGTTATTCCAGTCCCTTTAAGTGCAATGTTATTTGCAGTCTTTTCACTTTTGTGTGTAGGCATTTATTTTTATAAACTTCTCTTTTAAAACTGTTTTTGCTGTTATCCCACTGGTTTTGATATTTTGTATTTCCATTTTCATTTCACTCAAGAATTCACAAAGGGAAGGACAGAGAAAGGATACAGCAGTATCCTCCCTATTTCTCAACTGAACTCGCACCAGTGGCTCTGGCTCAGTAGAGTTGGCCCTGGCTTCTCTGACGGCCTTTCTGGCTCCACCTCTGCTCACGCAATCTTACACCACCCTCCCTTTCTGGGAGTAGTTAGGGACTCGGTCAGCACAGCCCTCTGCTGCCATCTGGTGGTCAAGGGGTTCCACCCATTACGTAGCTGTTCCAGCTCTACACACATCACGGGTATCTGCAGCTTGCATTCTGCCGCTTCCCCCAGCAGGATTAGAAAGAGTGTCTCTCACGGTTACTGAGACTTAAAAAAAATTGACTCACTAGACAAAAATATCAAAAAACTTACAGGGGCCTTCCATACACTTCAGTGCTCAGATTTTTCTCAGCTGTCTTCTGTACAGGTTTTGTGTCCTGAGTTGCATGGGAATGTCCATGAGGGCCAAAGTAAGATCCTGGGTTTGTATCTTACAGGAACAATATCTACTCCATGTAACTATTTTATTGGTCATAATTCAGATAGTACCCGTATGATTTTTTTAAAAGATTCTTTCTTTGAAATTTCTAATGCAAGTAATGATACACAGATGTGTGGACCTGCCGCCGTGTTTATGGGTGGTTTGTGTTTATCTCCTAATACATAGGCTTGTAAATAATGACTGACACCCCTCTCCAAAAAGTGAGTAGTCCCAAACAAACTAGGAACCTCATTAAGAAATGATATAAGAATGCACATAAATAACTTTATAAGAAGAACATAGACCACAAAATAATCAAAAGATAACCCAAGATTAGCTCAAAACAACCCTGAAAGGAGAAGAGCACCCAAATATAGACACAGAGGCCATTAGAAGAACTTTGTCGATAGTCTATCAAACTCTGATAGGATGTATTTATTAAAAATTAAAACCAAAAAGACCTCTCTACTACCTGAGTGAATCAGAGTTAAGAACTTAACTTCCTTTGTGTACAAAATATGAAACATTACCTGTGTATGGACAAACTATAGAAAAGTGTTAAAGACACCTTTTCCACTGATACCTTTGGTAAATAAACTGAATGTTTTCAACCTAAATCTATGCATTAAATCAGTATTTTCAAATTTTCCTCCTCCTACCCCAAGAGATATATGACAAAATCTGGGGACATGTTTGGTTGTCACTAGTTTGGTGGGAGTTGGGTAGTGCCGTCTAGTGGAAAGAGACTAAGGATGCTTTGAATATCCTATGGTACAAAGAAGATCCGCCCCCACCATAAAAGACATTCAATTCAAAACGTTAATAGTGCCTAGTTTAAGATACCCTGCATTAAATAATGATGCCATTTTGCTGCAAAGTAGATCTCCTAAGAAGAAATCTAGTTCACTTTGGACATTAAAGGGATAATGGTAAAAGGTTATTGTTCTCCAGTAGAACATTACTGGATCCCCTGGATTTTGATATATTCCCTCTGTGGCACCATGTCTTACCAATGCCTCCAATGTACTTGCCATTTCCTACTCATCTAATCCATGAAGTCATCAACAGAACGAACCAGTGTTATATTTTAAATAACCAGCTGATCCAAGTCTCTTTGGAATATACTGACAAAGAGTGAGAAAATTTTAAATCTAGCCTAATGGCAAGATTGAAATGTATACTTTTGTCCATTAAGATTAACAGAATGTTTTTGATTGGAATGAAGAAGTCACTTGCCAGATCAGCAGCTGAATACTATGTGGCATAAGGTGTTCTTAATTTGCTCTTGCTGTGGTAGCACATCTGGTTAAGATTCCTAACTAGAAACTATTTGGTTGAGTTTGTACTAAATTAATGTCTTCCTCCAGAATCTGATTTTTGCAGGGGTGAGATTAGCATATTGAATTGAAAATATGATAAAGACCCCCTCTCACTTGCATCTTTAGGGTGGCACTGATTCTTTGCATTCCCTCCTCATGCCTTCTCCTAAAATAAACTTTAGTTTCTATCTCGGCTGAGGGGGAAGGCAGTCTTCCCATTGTAGTGGATTGAATAGTCTAGTCTTCTCAAAATTCTGGTTCTTCCTGAAACCTCAGAATGTGACCTAATTTGGAAATAAGAGTCTTTGCATATGTAGTGAGATGAAATCATACTGAAATCAGGGTGGGCGTAAGTCCAAAATGACTGGAAACTTTAGAAGAAAAGAGACAACATGACAGATTTACAGGGACGATGACCATGTGACAGACTGCAAGCTAAGGCATAGCAAGGACTTCCAGCAAGGAAAGAAGCATGAAACTGATTCTCCCTAAGTGCCAGAAAAGCAACTAACCCAGCCAACACTTTGATTTTGAACTTTTGGCCTCTAGAACTGAAAGAGAATACATGTTATTTTAAGCCATTCAATTTGTGGCACTTTGTTACAGCATCCCTAAAAACTGATACACCCCCTATGATAGCTATTACTATATTGCCTAGGAAACAATGCGGTGGTTTGCTAACTCCCAGTTATGTCTATTTCAATTACAAATTCATGAACATCAGAGGCGTCTACAGACTCGTAGGCTCACTGTGATTGACTAAGGCTAGGGTTTTATCATTACTCAGGGACCTCAAACGGCCCCCACTCTGACAGAGGGACCATGATGACGCTTTGCATCTCTGGGTCTCAGTGTCAACTCTGTGTCAAAAAGACCTTGAAATGTTTGGGCATTCTCCCTTCTCCAGGGTATAGTTAACCTCAGTTAAAGTTTATAGATTCTTGTTCAAGACCAGACTGGGCAACATAGTAAGAGTACATTTCTGAAAAACAAACAAGAAGAATTAGCTAAGCATGGTGGTGTGCACCTGTAGTCCAAGTACTTAGGAGGCTGAAATGGGAAAATATCTTGAGTCTAGAAGTTTGATGCTGCAGTGAGCTATTTGACTGTGTCACTGCACTCCAGCCTGGGTAACAGAGTGAGACCCTGTCTCTTAAGAAAAGAAGTTATTCCTTTGGAGGAGATATGAGAAATAGATACCATATACATGTGCCATATCTCCAGGTTCCTCCAAGGACCCAACCTTCAATTAGTTACAGGTATAAAAACTTGCCTCAAATCCAGAAACTGGGCGCGGATCCTAAGCTTTTGTTGAGGCAGTTGCCCTCAGCTTCCTGATCATCCATTACTGATTTGATTGTGAAGACGGCATACTCCCCCTGCAGTCACACACTGCCTAGAGATACCTTCATGATCTGTTACGTAGCTCTATAATTGCAGGTCACAGTCATACAGCTGCTGTCAAAGACAAATCTGGTCTGCTATTAAGGCAGTGAAAATAGATTTTATGTGCTAACTACCAATGTTAGCATTAGGGGAAAGAGCTGAGTTCTTTCCTGATTTTTGCAGCAGTGATTTGGGAATTTTAAAGGGGGAATATTGGAAGAGGGATTGAGGGGAAACTTTGTGTTAGAGAAGTAGAACAGTCAGTGTAAATGTAATTAGGCTAGCAGTATTTGTTAGCTGACAATTATCAAGGTTAGGATTCTATCCTCCCACAGAGACTGGGAGACAGAGGTGATCCTTCTTGACTGAATTTTATTTTTTTATATTTGGCTGCTGGTATATATTTTTTTTCCTCCAAGTTAATGTGACAGTACAATCAGGTCACAATATGAATTTTTTAGATAAAGTCCCTCTTGTAGTTTGGTCCCGTATCCAAAAGGTTTGCCATACACCCCTGGATTGTGCCCCTTAAGTGGGAGCACACCAATCCCCCACAAGGAATGGGTTTTAGGCCCTTGAGAGGGAAGCTTTGAGTTGCAGGAGATACATATTTAAAATTGTAAGCACTTTTTAGTAAATGCTCTTAAAGGGAGAAGAGAGGCCTGTCAGGTGTTGGTTAGACCAAACAGTAACATTTCCTAGGGCATTGAGCTTTCTCAGCGTTTTTAATGGGAGGAGGGTGGTGGTCCTACTCGGGAAGTGGCCTTATGCTGCTAGAAGCCATGCTGAAGTTAGATCACATCTCCACGCAGGGGTTTGGACAGAGCTGTTATGTACCACCTGGTTTCTAGTCATTTAGTGGCACATTCTCTCTAATATTCAGGATTTTCTCATCCCCATCATCTCTGTGATAAGGCATTACTTATCATCAGCTCAAAGGACGGCCACCGCTAACTCTGGAGTGATGTGGAGGTGCCCTCCCTAGTACATTCCTTGAATTTATTCATCTACTGCATTTTCCAGCCTGGCATACTAAATCCACTCAAGCAGGGCTATTTTCTGAGTCCTTTAATTGACTGTTCCATCATGCACCATGGCTTTTTGGCATTTATACATAGTATTGTGTAGGCCACTATTTTTCCATGCTTCTAGAAAACATACCTCCTGGGGTTCTTACCAGGATATTAAAAAACCTGCAAGCCACGAGAGTATTCCCGAATAAATAAATTCTTACCCACCTTTCCGTTCAGTGTTCCTTGATCCAGCACCCTGGGCGTCCAGTCCCGAGTATCACCTACTAGCGACTGCAGGTGGATGTGACTCAGTCCTGCAGCTCTTGTGTGGTTTAGTCCCTTTCTTCCCTCAGCAAGACCAGCACAACTTTGGCCAAATTTATTCTATTATTTAACCCTTACTGGAACAAATCCTGGAACGGGGCTTGTATTAGTTTCCTAAGTCTTCCATACAGAATTGAAAGGTGAGATCTCAGCTGGAGAAGTAACGTCTTTATTCCTGAAGGGGTAAAGAGATGGTTCATTACAGGACCCACCAGAACCAGGAACAATGGGCTACTCTATGGACCTACAGCAAAGTGGAAGGTTTGGAATGGCTTCGTTTCCAAACTAGAGCACTTTTCTGCAGGCACGGTGAAAGTTTTTTTTAAGTAAATAATACCATATAGGGGGATTTTGGTGATGTTGTGATATTATAGTAACTTGTTTTCATTTCTCCACATTATCAAGCTTCCAAGGGATGGCTCACCTATCAAAGTTGTTTTCTTTTTTGCTAGTGTGTGTAAAGCTTTCTCAAGAAAAGCCATCTGGTCCTGTGTACTTTATAACTTCATTTTAGTTCCTCAGCAGCTAATTTTGGTACTGAGTTCTGTTCTCAAATTGACTAAGTCTGGCTAAGACCTGGGCTTCTGGCATGCACCTCCAATGTTACCATGTTTTCCGTGGCAGGACCTCACCACACTTTGACCTCTACCACTAGACACTCCTTGACTCTAGCTTATGGATGGGCTCCAAAACTAGTAATGTTTCCAATGTTCATTTCCTTTGACAACCAACATCTCCACTTGTATACCTGATGAATATCTCAAACTTAAGTCCAAAACTGAATTCCTGATCTTTTCTCTGCAGCCTCAAATCTGAACTTCTATTGTCTTTTCATCCACTTCATGATACTAATAGAAAACAGGGCTGGACATTAATTTCTACTTTTCCAGGACCTTAGGCAAAACCAAACCAAAAAACTTTGAAATCATTGACCCTTTTCCTCCTATACTCCATACACTGACCTCTCTTCTTTCACACTTCCTACCCCCACCTGACTCACCACCCCTTGCTTAATCAAGTACTCCACCTAACGTGAGTTAAGTACTCCACCACTACCCTCCCACACACACATTTATTCTTTTTACTTTCAGTGTTCTTTGGGACCCATTTATTTTCAACACAGCAGCTACATTCTCTGTTAAAATATGTCCAGTGATTCACACCACCTCCCAGAACCCTCCACTAACTTCTGGTCTCACTGGAAGTCCATAAAACGTCCACATAGGTTTCGTTGGTGTTTCTCTGATGCCATCTTCTACTAGAATCCCTCTTGATCAGTTGGCTCAAGCCTCACTAGTCCCGTTTCTCTCTCAACTGCACCACTCAGACTCTGCCTTGGGGCCTTTGCATTTGCTGCACCAACTCACCTTTTGACTGTGACCTCACCTACCTGTTGCACTGCAGGTGTCTCACCTGTAACTCCAACTCCAAGACTCCTTATCTTGTCTCCCTCGCCACAATTTAACACATTATATGTTAATGTGTCAACATTTTATTTAGGCAAGTAGTTTGTATTGCTCTTGTAATAACAACTCAGTGATGGCAGAGATTTTTGTCTATTGTTTCAATCTCCCTAGTGTTTAGAATAATGCTTGATTCATAACAGGCAAAGAATAAAATATTTGTGTATACACAAATAATAATGAAAAGCAATCTTTCTTTGAACCTTAAAGATTTTGGTAACTATCAATACATGGCTCTAGAAGACCATCATGTATCTTGATTTGGTGAAGGTAAATTCCACAGCCTACGTACTTGGTGCTTACAGCTATACTTTTTAGGTTCTATTTCATTAGCTAAATAAAGGCTGTATCTACATATATCTGAAAACAGCTTCTAATTTTTGGCTTTGTAGGAAAAGTTATTCTCTTGGAATGCAGAAGAGCAAATAACTTAACTCTTTACCCCTGACTACTTCTAAGTTTTCAACTATGTTGAATGTATTACCTACTTCTAAAGTATTAAAACAGATATCTTTCAAAATGAATAGATATGACACTAGAATTTACTGTTTCTTACCAAACTGCAAAAGCTTGTATAATTTTGATCTCAATCACAAATTTAATTTCACACATACTGATATGTGCATGTTTGAATACAGTGTATAGAAAACAAATATCAACTATATAAAAATTACATAATAATATCAATAGGACAATTTGGCCAAAGAAATTACTAGACTAGTCCATAGATAAACAAGCGAACTAGAGCTCAGTATCTTCTTATAATTATGTGATATAGATATAATAAATAACAAATAAGGTGATCCAAAACAATAATGGTTATCATCCTATTGGTAAAATAACTGTAATATTGTGGTTAATGACACTTAGAAGAATTAAAAAACAGAAAGGGATAAAATTACAACCAAGGTAAGGGACTCATTCATTAATTGAGGTTATATTTTCATGATAATAGAATTATCTAACATAGAACTTGGACACAAATTTAAGTTTAAAATTTGAATACAAACTAAAATACAAAGTAATTATCAAAGTTACTTCTGCACTTGAAAACTCTACTCCAATACTTTAAAAAAAAACTGGTAATTTTATTGTCAAGTTTTTGCTTCATTTTTAATTTGAGCCACTCATTATTCAATTATAAATATTAAACAACAAAGAAGCCATTGCAATATACAAAATGAAAAGTTTTTCTTAAATTTTTAACTCATAGTTTATTACTTATATAATCATATTTATTTTTCCTAAAGGGCAGCATTGAGAACTGCTTACATATAACACATTCTAAATAAAACTAAGTAAACGTTTATCTTATTAAGAATAACTGATATAAAAATTAGTCACCTGAGAATAAATTCCTTCTTTTTATCTAATATGCTATATATCAGGAAAGAAAATGAAAATATCAAAGTTAGCAATATTAAAAATAAATTAAGAATAAGCATTTCTATTTTTCAAAAATCACTGCCTATTTATATGTTACATGAAAATGCAGGAGGGCATTGTAACAAATTCAGAGCCCAGTCGGAATGAAATGTTGAGTGCAAAACAGAACAACAATAAAAAACGTAACCCTCTCCTAAGTACAATTATTAATTGTGCCCATATGAAAAACCACAGGTACTACTAGCAAAGCATGTGTCATATTATAGCTAGAAATAAGGTATCTATCTTCCTTCTCAAGACTGCAAAATCTTAGAGGGCTAAAACTGATGGCCATCCTTTTATCCAAACAACCCATTCCTGGAAACACAGTCCCTAAAATGTTTGTTGAATTAAATTACTCTAAAAATACTTTAATGATTAAAACCAATAAACTGACAAGATAATGTGTGCCAATTTAAAAGAAAAAATCCTTTTAAAGAAAACCCAAAGCCTTATACTGTGAATGTACTGGTAAAAAAGTTAAGAGCTCACAAAGTAAAATATAAAGTACAATCATCACGATGTTTTCTCATTGTCAGTCACTATACAGTCACTCAGTAAAGCCCAGTCGTTACTTTTAAAATTCGATCATATATGAAAAATATGAGATAGGAACACTTTTTATCCAACTTTTGCCTTTTATATACATTAATTAAAAGCTTTGAGAACAGTAATTTAAAATATTTAAAAATAAAGTGATACATATTCAAAAATGTAAACTGTACACTGTAAAAAACCTTCGTATTTGACTTGCTGTCTCCTTTGTTTCTCAGTTCACTTACCCTTCTCTGCTTTCAGAGAAGAGAATGTTTCTATGAATAATTTAATTCATTGACCAAAATATGTCACTGGGTATAAAATATTTTTAAAATTAATTTAAATGTCTTTAAAAAAATGCTTTCAAGATCATGTATTCATACGTAATAATAGTAAAGTAACCAAATGAACACAATGGATAAGAACGTGATTAAGACCAGGCATGATCTCAATTTTACATTGCACTGATCACACATTCACAAAGCGTAAAGTGAAAATGACCAAATCTACATGCAAAAGGAAGTAATTTTCTATGTTAATCATGCTCTATTTTAAAATAATACAACTTTCTTAGGATGGCCATTTCCCAAAAAAAAAAAACTACCCTTTTTTAGTGACCGTTGCAGTAAACTACAGATAGATTTTTTTGGTTGTTGTTGTTTATACTGAATTAAAGTGTTCAATGTTACACATAGTTACAAAAAGGCATCCCAAAAGAATGGCTCCTAGATATGTGTATGAATATCAATACTAAAGATACCTTGTAAAATTTATGGCACCATCTATCAATGACTTACTTACAAAATAAAATACAGTAGTTATTAATTTACCTCAAGGTGAAAATTTTCCTTCAATTGTGTCTTTATTATACTTACTAGCAGTAAATGTAAAAGATTTCATAGTGAGATTCTCATGTAAAGAACCCTAAATTATAGCTTGGTATCATGAAGAGAACTACTGCCAACTAAACTTTACAAGGAGAAGTGACTTAGGGGTTGGTTGCAAAATCCAAGCAGGGACTTGTAAGATGGCTCATTTAGATGAGTTAGAAGACCTCTCAACTGGTTAAGTAGTTATCTTCAGGAGAGTGCATAGCAATTCTAAGAGCAATAGGAAAAAGCATCGGTCATATACCTTGTACTGAGAAAACACTGTTGTGAATCAGCTGCTAGAGCATAAAATCACAGATGTCTTATCACAACAGAGCTAGAAGTTCATTACATTTGGCCTACACTAAAGAATCAGTAACTTCATTAAAAGGGTTTGGTTATTTAAAGTAACTCAAATCTTTTTGCTGTTGCTGTTGTTTTAAGTTTCTGTAATGCAATAATCACATAGCCAATATATTTGTTTTGCCAAGCTAATACTTTTACTTTGGCTGAAACATAGTATCAGCTAATATTATTTATTCTATATTATACCTATAGTCTATACATGGATTCTACAAGGAAGTACTTCTACGATTATATTAACCATACTTTAACTCTGTCATAGAGTGAAATTCTGGTTCTTATTAAAGAGAATTATGTACACTCCACTTTTTCTTTTTTTTTGCAGTATTTGGCTGGGGCTGGGTTTGAACCTGCCAGTTCCAGCATATGGGGCCGGTGCCCTACTCCTTTGAGCCAAAGGTGCCGCCCTGTACACTCCACTTTTAATTCTTAATTTATCCCCTGAAAGAGTTTATTTATATCCTACCACGATCCAAAGTGAATATAAGGTGAGTTATTAAATAAATCTATACACTGATCTACTTAAAACTCTATGGGGAAAAAGAGATTCAAATAATAAAGTTTGCCAATAAAAACAATTACCCAACAAATTATTCTATTTAAGAATACAATTAAATGTGCCCTTTGCAAAAATGACCAAAAAAATGATAGCTGTAGGAAAGAAGGTATATCTTAATTCCTCCACCTCTTCAGATTTCTGTCATTCTAGAATCAAAGATAAGAATTTTACATAATAAGATTCTATATACAGTCATCCTTTAATCATAATAATTAAAATGTCTGCATTTTACTGTAACTTCAAATACCTAATTTATCTATATCTAAAGTCACATAATAGGACAAGGTGTTACTTCATTTACTGTGATTGATCACTGCCACCTTGTGGATGTCACTTCCCTCAAACCTTGACAGTGACGTTTTCTAGGGCTCACACTGGCTTTTAAGGATGACAACTTCCGTCAAAGTTTCTTTTAGAAGTAGGAAAGGAGAAGCAAGAAACTTTCACATTGCTTTGTTTCTTTTCTATGTTCCTATTTCATATTAGTTTGTTATTTAAATTGGAATATTATATACTTACATAATAAGATAGCATAAACTTTTAAAAATGAAATTAACTATTCAAAATAAATTATTCCTTTAAATCATAAATTCAGAAGCACTGTATTTGAAAGGTAAATAAGATGACATACAGACTACAGTTCCATATAGTTCAAATACAAACATGCAGATTCCCTTAATTACACGTCAATTTTATTTAAAGAAAAGCAAAACACACAACCACAGTATTTCAAAGAAGAAGCTTAGAAAAAAAGCCCAAGTGTTTTCATGGTTCTGCAATTACCATTCAAATGATAAACTTTTAAGACAATGTTAAAATAAAATGAAGAAGTAAGTTGAATAAGCAGACTGAGTGATACAAATTCAAAATACTACTCTGTCTTCTTGCGTTCTTTCCCACCAAAGTGTGCTGTTCAACGTTCCACAACTATTATCTTCTTCTTCTTGTTCTTTAGTGAGTTCTACAAAAACCTAGACAAAAGGAAATAAATGAATACAGTATTCCATATCTCTTGTCTTTAAAGAACTTTTAAACTAAATTAGAAATAGTATGTGCATAAGGCTATATCTAATGATATTAACATATATTAAAAAAAATTTATTGATAATATTACTAAATAAGTTATATTCATTAATTACATGCAAAGATAGATTCTTTTATTCTATTTTAGTGAATGTTTTAAAAATGATTTATAAATATTTAAACAATGTAATTTTAGATACTCTAATATAAAACACCACTGTCATGACTCACTTTATTTACCTAACTAAAATAACTGAGCTTTTCAAAATAAACAAATGGGGTTGGGTATTGTGACTCATACTTATAACCTGAGGCTGGAGGACTACTTGAGCTCAAGGAGTTCAAGACCAGCCTAAGCAAAAAAGACCCCTATCTCTACTAAAAATGTAAAAATTAGCTGAGCACTGTGGTGGATGCCTGTAGTCCTAGCTGCTCAGGAAGCTAGGCAGGAGGACCACTTGAACATCAGAGTTTGTGGTTATTGTGAGCTAGGCTGACGCCTTATGGCACTCTAGTCTGGGCAACAGAGTAAGACTCTGTCTTTAAAAAAAAAAACAAATGGTGATTAGTTTGACTGAGTCATTCCATATAGTAACCATATAGCAGAACATCACGCTGTGCTCTATGAAGGTATATGTATACAAATAAGACTTGTCAACTAAAAATATTAATTTAAAAAATAAAATAAAATGATTAGCATATGAACCTAGTCATTTAAAACTTAACAAAATTTGAGATTATCCTATAACAGTATGTCTCTGGTTCACAAGCTCTCCCTCCCGCCAACACAGACTTAAACAATTAAAATTAGATAGTTTCTTCTATAATATAATTTTAAAAAAATTGACTTTATGATACCTGTTCCAATGTTGCTTGAGAAAAGCTATATTCTTCAATGGCAAAAGTATGTTTAGCTATTAAGATATAAAAACAGTATTTTACTTATCAACATTTTTTTAAAAATAAAATAATAACAACTAAAGTGGCCAACAATCAGCTTAAAAATCTCCATATTCTACTCATGTGAAGCTGCTAAAACATGTTATTTCCCCCTGCCTTAAATCCTCTCTTCCCCACACTCACACTTCTTACAGCCCTAAGCACTATATGTTTGATGTTACTTGTCGTATTTTACCTTTTCTAATTATCTCCTCCTTTCCCTCCTCTTTTCTCCTTACTGTCTTTGACGGTGTTTCTTTGAGCCCTGCTCTCTCCACTCCCCAACTCCACCATAGTGGAGCACCTGCTCTTGCTTCTTGAACCAGATTCTGGATATTGGTCATATCTCCCTAAGTTTTTCTACATAATTTCAGATTCTTTTGTGATCTTATCTAATACCAAATCTCAGGTGTTCTATTCATTTCCAAACCTTAAAAGTTGTTTCACAGTTTATAAATACCATAAAATTGTATATGAACACTTGCTCCATTTGGTCTCTACATTCTCTTTACTGCCACCAACATATATATTCATCCTACCTACCATTTATTTTTAAAATGCCAATATTTAATAAGCTTCCTTAAAACTTTAGGAAATGCTCAGCCTCCTGCACGTAGAATTCTCTCTCCTGCTGCCACTGGAGTCTTAACACCATTGCTATTAATACTTCTAGGGTCCAGTGTGAAATAGGGATTTAAGAAAATCAATGCTTTTCCTGCTGGAATGAACTGCTAAGAGATAACTAAGCCTACTTTTCTCATGGATGCAATTTGATAAACTGCCAATGTCCATTAAAGACTGTAAAGGTTTACACTACAATACAGATGATCAACAAAATCCCTATAGCATTTAGCCTTTATCTTTATCTTAGACCAATATCTTACTTGCCACAGTTTGTATAATAAATAAACAGCCCCCAGTTGTAAACTTTTCAAATAGAATTCTTTCATAACTTGAGAGCTACCATACAATGTTTTTCTAACACTACTTACCTTCTTCCAGCTTAGAAAAAGATTGTGAAAGAGACTGAACATCTTCCTTAGGTATTTTATAGGCCAAAATAGAAGAAAAACTGGGGAAAAATAGATAAAATATAGAAAAACTCAAAAATCACTAATACTGTGTTGTAAAGCTAAAGTTCAAAATTAACTTAATAATTTGTTTTTGATATTTAATTTAGTAAAAATTGTTTGAAATAAAATATTTCCATGCCAAATGAAATACAACTCTACCATTACTCTATTCTTTTAAATAAGAAATTTAAAAAGATACTGAATACTGAAAGAGCAAATACTAAGGCAGATATAAAACTCTAGCCATCAGATTTCATTGGTCTAGTATTAGTGATAATACAGACACTACTGATACTATTGTAATTTTAGGACATTATCTTAATGTAAGACATATATGTAAATATAGCCTATAAATGAAGAAAGAATTTTTGTCTTAATCTTTAATATTACTACCTTTTATGATTATTGCTTTATAAAGAAATACAACTACATTTAAGAAACATTTACCTTTCCTGGAGGCTTGCATTTGGGAAAATATGCTGAATTTCTCTTTGAAGGCGGTCTACTTCTAGGTTTTCTATCCAGTCCTGTAATTTAATTTCCAAAAAGTAGCCTTTTCCAAATTTACTCTTTAGATGCTGCACTGTCCCAATGCATCTGAAGTAATTTTTAAAAGAAAGCTCAGATATAAACGACTTGCCGTTTCAAACAATAACTATTCACCTAAATTTCTATCATTTTTAAAAACATACTTTAACATTTACAGAAACGTTACAGAGATAAGACAGCATCCTCACACATTCCTCATCCTAATATCATCTTCCATTACCATGGTACAGTTGTCTGAGAAACTGATACTAGCACATTACTAGTAACTAAATTCCAGGCTTTATTTGGATTTCACCAGTTTTCAACTAGTATTCTTTCTCACTTTCAAGATCTACACCATGTCACACGTAGCTGTCATGTGTTGGTCTCCTTTGGTGCCAAGTTTCTTACTCTTTCCCTTTTTTTCATGTTTTTGACACTTTTGGGAAGTACTGGCCAAACACTTTGGTAGCATATCCTTCAATTTGGGTTAGTCTGGTGTTTTTCTCATTAAACTTGGGTTACAGATTTTGGAGATAATACCAAAAGAGCTAAAGTATCCTTCCCATCATATGATTTCAGGGGGCACATGATCTACACAACATTGCTAAGTTAAGGTAGTACTTGTCAGGTTTCTCAAGTATAATATTTAATTAATTATTTTCCTCTTTTTGTTCTCTGTTCTTTAAAAAAGAACAGCTAGGGCAATGTCTGCGGCTCATAGGAGTAAGGCACCAGCCCCATGTACCAGAGGTGGCAGGTTCAAACCCGGCCCCAGCCAAAAAAAAAAAAACAGCTAAACCCAGCCCAAATTTTGGGAGTGTTAGATGAGATTAAACTTACCCTTCTTGGAAGGGTAACATCTACATGTATTATTTGGAACTGTTCTATAAGGAAGACTTGCCTCTCTTTTCTCACATTTACTTAATTATTTATGTATTTTGGTAGCATAAATAAACCCAAATTGAGAGATATGCTACCAAAATAAATGAATAAATTGGAATATGCTACCAAAATATTTAAGTATTAAATCTTATATACATATATTTTATACTTGGATATAACCCAATCCAATGCCTAACAATTTTTTTAAAATAACAAAATATCTCTAGGCGCAGTAGCTCACCCATATAATCCTAGCAACTTAGAAGGCTGGGGCAGGTGGACCGTTTGAGCTCAGGAGTTCAAGACCAGCCCCTGGGCAAGCACCAAGACCCCATCTCAACTAAAACAGAAAGACTAGCTGGATGTTATGGCAGGCACCTATATCCCAGCTAGTTGGGAGGCTGTGGAAGGGGATAACATGAGTCCAAGAGTTTGAAGTTGCTGTGAGCCATGATGCCATTGGCACTCTACCTGGGGCAACAGACAGAGATTGTGTCTCAAAATAAATTAATTAAAATAACAAATATTATACCTGATAATAATATTCAAGGTTATTAAAATATTAAATCAATTCTAAATTCAAAGTAGCCAACTATATTTTAGAAAAACTTAACATACATAAATCCAAGTAACTCTATAGAAAGCTGATTCAAAGAACTCAAATAAACAAAAAAAAAATATTTTAACATTTAAATTATTATTTTAAATTTTTGAAATATGACATTTGAAATCTACCAGCCTTCTCTTTCCCTAAAAGGCATGCTGTTTAGACATCTACCTCAACTGCCCAGACACCATGATAGCCACTCTGTCACAGACAGCCTCGGCCTCCTCCATGTAGTGAGTAGTTAGAATAGCAGCCTGCTTTTTGTTTTTGAATGCAGTTCGAATTGCTCGCCTATAAAACAAAAATAAAATTAAAAGACAGGAACAGGAAAACATGTTTGGTAATTAAAATATTGGGTTTTTAAAAATACAACTACTTGGTTAATTTGGTAAATTAAAACTTACTAAATACTAATTGCTGTAGCTTTTATATCCTGCCAGACTATGATTTTCAATTCTAATTTATTTTCCCTTAGTTTAGAAAACTTATCTAATGGAAATTCCCTGATTTCAAATGTTTATATAGGTTAAAATTATAACTAATGAATTAGAAAAATTAATGTCTTTTCATGTTATAAGAAAAATAGCCGGTGGCGCCTGTGGCTCAAGGAGTAGGGCACCGGCCCCATATGCCGGAGGTGGTGGGTTCAAACCCAGCCTTGGCCAAAAAAAAAAAAAAAAAAAAGAAAGAAAGAAAAATAGCCACAGAATCATAAGGAAACCTTAACATCCATCCAAACCAAACCTTATATTTCACAGACACGGAAATCAAGGCTCATAGAGTTATGTAACTAGCACTTTAAACTACAGTCATGCACCACATAGTAACATTTCAGTCAGCAATGCACCACTTACATAAGGGTGTTCCCAAAAGATTCTACTACTGTGTTTTTACTGTACCTTTTCTATGTTTTAATATGCTATACAGGTTTTTGGCATAGGAGCAACAGGTCATACCATAGTTTAGGTGTGTACTAGGGTAGAGCATCTAGGTTTTTTAAATTACAGTCTCTCCTGTTAGCACAACAATGAAATCTGCTGACCCATTCTCTGAACACATCCTTGTCATTGGGTGACACATTACTGTACTAGAAAAAGTTCTAACAAAAATTCAAGACAACATTATTGTGAGAAAGGTACTTCATACATTAAATGACTAGTAAAAAACATTTTTTAAATTATTTGGACAGTACCTCTTTATTGTAATAATTACCCATATCCTTATTTCTGTTCTGAAATATATAAAAGACTATGAAGACTTCACAGAAAATATGATGGAGTTATAAAAGTAAAAAAACCTCTAGAAATTTAAATATTTAAATTTTAATTATTCTTCTGTCTTTTGTACAGGATTTAAAATCAGTATTAAACTAATATGAAAGTATTAAAAGAATCTGTTCCTTTCTGCTACAGTGTGACATACTGTAAGGTGCCACGCGTGTTATACTCACCATATGTGCTGTTTGGCTTTAGGGTCCATACCTGTAGACGGTTCATCTAGCAGGGTAATGTGAGGATTCCCCAGCATACTCAGAGCAAAACACAGCTAGACACGAAAAAAAGGAGGGCAGAAGGAGGGATGAGGCTTCACTAAGAATAATTCTGTCAAGACAGTATTAGGCACTAAACTATCAACAAAACATAAACACATCTGTTTAACGAAAGTACCTTTCGCTTGATTCCTACTGGTAGTTTCTTTATAGTTTTCTGAAGATATTCTTTTAAATCAAGTACACTTGTTATTCTACAAAATGGACAATACAAAATGAGTACACCACGTATACATAAATACAGATCACTGACATTGTTTTTCTTAGAACTGTTATTTAGCTAAAGCTTATATTACATAAGAACAAAAATCTCCGATTTACATCACTATAAATTAATATCTTGATAAAATAGTTCACGTTATATTATAATAAGCTTCATGATATTCATAGGTAATTCTTCTGTAATTAGAAATAGAAAAACTGCCTTTTCTATGGCTATCACACTTTTGTAAGGAATATATGAAAAAGTCTGCTCCCTGGTCTACGGGTATCATTCTTGCTTTAAGGTACAAAAGTATATGAAAAAGTAATGCCATCTCTAAAAACTATGATCTACAAAAATGCTCATTATGATATTTTTAAAATACATATGGAAACGTCTCCCCCAAAGTAACAAAAGGAATCTAAAGACAGTTATTTTACCGGCTTATGACTTCTTTCAAGTCACTGGCATTCATTCCTTTCACAGCTCCATAAATTTCAAAATGTTCCTGCAATGTAATATCTGGCCACAGTGGGTTTATCTGAGGACAGTAACCCATACACTTAATGGAATCATCATCTCCAGAATGCTCTCCTAGAAATACCTACAGAAATAGAAACCAATTTTTACTACTTTTGTTTAATTCACATATTAAGGAAATGGCAAGTGGATTAGCAGTATAATCAGGTCAGGTTTTTCTCCTGTTTGGTAACGGAGGAACATACACATACGAGGTCTGACAATTAAGTTCACAAACTCATCCTAGGAAAAGTGCTACATACCTCGCTGCTGACTATCACAATGGTCACCTTTGAGGTGTGTCCCGAGAAGACGTGCACCAATACCAATACCTAGTCTACCTTTCAAAGAGAACTCTTCTTCTAGAATGGCCATCAAAGCTGTTTTCATATTACCCTGATGTCCTCAATGTCATCAACATGTCTTCCTTTCAGTATCTCCTTTCTCTCCAGTAAGGAAAAAGTCATAGGGGGACAGATCAGGTGAGTAGGGAGATTACTGTTTACTGCCTATGAACTCACTCACAGACAGTGCCATATGAGCTGGTACATGTTGTGATTGAAGTGCCATGAGCTGTCAGCCAAGATTTTCAATTAAGATTTTCCTCTATAGATGTTTACTTGGTCTGCTATGCTTCTCATAGTCAGCCAATGAATTTAGAGAACAATTCAATGAATTTTTGCAATGTTTTTGTCAAGTTCTGCTTGTTCTGACCACCCTTCATCACTGACACTTTCTCTCCCCTTAGAAAAACATTTAGTCCATTAGTACACTGCTGTTTTCTTCACAGTATTATCCCCGTAAACTTGGACTAACATGCCCCTGATTTCACTTCCACTCTTGCCAAGTTTAACAAGAAATTTGCAAATGTTAGTTCTTGCTCAAATTCCAGCACCATCATTCTTGTGACAAAACAAACACTCAACAATAATGAATGCCACTTGGCAAGACAACTTCATATGTTGACACAAACACAATGGCAAGACACTGGCATGACAAGGCTACGAAACCTTACGGAATTGTTTGTATAATTCTTCCAACATAAGCACATGGTGGCAAGTTTGCGAACTTCAGTGTCAGACCCTATATCTTAGTCAGAATGAGGTAACATGGACAGAAAAAGTAATTATAATTCAGGGTCAGGTGAGAAAACAAGTTGCAAGTTTAACTAGAACGATCAGAGGGGCTCACAGGAAGGTGGTATTTAAGCCAAAAAAGTAAGTGAATCTGAATCATTTTGACTTTCTAGGGGATAAAGTATCACCAAACATAGAAACCATCTTGGGCAAACACACAAAGAAAAAAGTATGCCCAGCATTTTCTAGGAAAGCAGTGAATCAGTGTGGTTGGTGTGCAGTGAGCAAGGGAGAGAGAAGAAGGAAAAAAGAGCAGAGTAGTTTTGTGGAGTTTCCACCAAGTGGTGACATGCTTGTCATCCAAGACTAACTGATGGTAGCGTAAAGATGAGCTAACGTATCTCCTGAAGTTAACACAAACAGAAATACCATATATATTGTGTCTGCATGGGTGTGTGAAAATTTCACCATACACATTACTTTCACAGATCAACAAAAAATCATAATTTGACCAAGCTATATTAAAAATACTAAAAACATACATAAAACTAAATATCAAAATCTCATTTGTCATTAAAAATTTATCTTCACTAATAACGTAAATCTTATTCAGCATATCCCACACTCTCATATATTATACCTGGCCTGAAGTTGGTTCAATATCACCAACCACAATATTAATAACTGTGCTTTTGCCTGCACCATTTGGACCCAACAATCCCAAGATTTCACCTAAAAGAATAAAAAGAAAAAAAGGATCATTACATTCAAATCAAGCTAAAAGTGGAAATTATTGTTCTGGAAAAGTTATTTAAGAAAAAAATAATTAAATACCAGCCTTTTTTCACACAGAAGGAGATGTATTTAGTTGCCACTTTCTTTACTTTTCTTGAAAGAAAATCTTTCTTGTCATCATATTCTTTGTGCAAATTGCTGACCATAATAGATGGTTTCTAATAAAGGAAGTTGGATTTAAAAAGAAAGTTATAAAACAAATACCTATCATGAAATGACAAGCTGCACATGCCTCATGTCCATATCATAAGAACTATGCTAATATAGGGGTACTGTACAAATAAATATCCATTTGTGACTAAAATCATAGCTTATGCAAAAGTAAATACACAAAAATACTTTTTTCCAAGAAAGATTTTTTTCATACTGATTTATATGCAAAGAAAAATATTTTTCAGATTAATTTCCATCTCCTCGGAATCGGCCCCTAAACTGTAATGTGCCTCATCCACAGTGACTGACTCACCTCCTCACAGCACTGGCAGCTCATCAGCTCTTTGACCTTCAGTCTTTCAGCTCTGACATCTTCATCTTCATCCTCATTGTTTGGTGGTTCTAAAAATTTTCTTTTGGGGGGCTTTGTTGAAAGCTTTCTAAATAGACAAAGACAATAAATTTTCAAACAACTAAAATAAAGAAATTTAGGTACATTTTTTAAAAGTTTGAAAAATCACACTAACAGGACATTTAGGATTATCTCTGAAAGGTGGAATTACAAGTGATACTTTTCAATGACTCATTTGGACAGCATTACCTAAATTAATTCATTTATTAACAATATTATTTATAACTAGTATGTGTCAGTATTATTCCCAAGAAAAGAAAATGAAAAAACATGAATCCTGTCCTCAAGTGAAATTGCCCAGAAAGAGAAGACATAGAGGGCTGAAGTCAGAACCCAACCATTTTAAGGACAGGCAGAGGAAGAAGTGTTTGCAAAGGCAATTTCTGAAGTAATAGTAAGAGGGGTAAAGAGGCAAAAAGAAGATGACATTATGAAAAACAAAGGAATAGGAAAAAATTTTAAGGAGGAAAAGTTAACCACGTTAAAGGCTGCAGATTAATTTAAAAAGTTGAGCCTACTAAATAAGGCAAAGACAAAATAATTATTAGTTATCTTACTAAAGGTAATTATCAATGGAGAAATGAGGGTTAAAACCAAATTGTAGGATTTGACAGAGTAAATGACAGGTGAGTAATTGAAAATGGAAGGGTTTGGGCTATGAAAAGAAAAACAGATGTGAAAAAAGAGTTCTTCTCCTTATGGGAGAAAGGTGCTCCTTTCTTCCTACACAAAAAAATACCCAAATTATCCTATCAAGATCCAGAGGGAAAGATAAAGAGAAAACAACAGTATTTTTGAATATACGTGTAAGTGATGACTCAGATTAAAGAGAGGGCCTGGAACTCAGAAAATGCAAAAATGATGGAAGATGTGAACACATTTATAGAAATTTGTAATTTATAATTAATTTCTTCTGTTTTCTGTGATAGATGGCAAAATCATTTACTGAGCAGAAGTGAGGTGAAGTGATTTTGGGAATTTAATGCAAAGAAAGCTTGAGATAACTATTAAAAAGAAAGATAAGAAAGTGCTAACTACAAAAATGAGATAGGTTACCAAACGATATTAAAACAGAGATGAATTTGTAAGAGATACATAGTACTATCAAATGGTACTTTTATACTATGTTTTCTCAGCACATAATTAGATTCATCAATAATTATAATTTTTAGTGTACAAAGAGATATAAAAGCTGAGAGGCTGAAACAGGGTTAAAGTGTTAACTCATGTGATCAAGGCCAGATAGAGGGAACAGTAAACATAGGGATTAGCTGTTACCTTTGGAAGGATAAGAAAATTCAAAAGTAAGAACCATAGGAGGAAAAGTCTAAGAGAACAAGAAAGGTGGAAAAATGACAAGTTCTTGGCAAGAAACGTTATGATTTTACAGTTGAAGTTAAGATCAGTGATGGCATGACCTCAAATCAAACAGATGAAATAAAGCAGATTCTGATACAAATAAATAGAGGCAAAAGCCACTGGTTTTGGGAAATCAGCTATGGGTTTAAGGGTGTTAAAAAAGGTTATCTATGTGGATGCTGAAATCTCTCCCAAGTTGACAGCTGAAATAAGGGCAATAAGAAAGAAGAACCAGACAGTCAAGTCCTCAAGGGAGGAGGAAGTATCTAGTGGTTAATAAATAACCATTATACATTTACCTATACTTTCCAATTGTCTACAGTAGGTTAATATTCAGCAAATTTTAAAAAATGTGAGAAATACTCTAAAAAGAAATTCAGAATTTAGTACTAATAGCTATATTTCAATAAATAATTCTTCTTTAAACTTAACCTGTAAAAAGAAAATATTTGTAAATCATTTATCTGATAAGGGGACTCATCTTCAGAATATATAAATAACTCCTACAACTCAATAATATAAAGATAAACCAATTTTTAAAGGATTTAGACATTTAAAAGATTTGCATAAACATTTGTCAAAAAAAGATCTAAAAATGGACAATAAGTATGTGAAAAGATGCTCAACATCATGAATCATCAGAGAAATGCAAGTCAAAGCCACATACTACACCATTCCACCCCTGCTAGAACAGCCAAACAGAAAAGACAAACAATAAAAAACACTGGCAAGGATGTATAAAAAACAGAACCCTCACACATTCCTAGCAGGAATGTAAAATGGTACTACCACTTTGGAACACAGCCTGGCAATTTCTCAAGGGCTAAACAATATGACCCAGCAATCTCACGTCTAGGTACCCACCCAAAAGAAATGAAAATATGTGCCCACAAAAACACTTGCACACAAATATTCTTAGCAGTGTTACTCAAAATAGCCAAAAAGTTAAAGCAACTGATTGATCAACTTATATAACATAAAGTAATATGCTTTATTACTTTACCTTATAAAGTAGAATATATAGTACGTACATAATAACATGAAATTACTCAGCAAGAGAAAGATAATGAAGTACTGCTATGGGGTACAACACGAGCCTTCCATACATGATGCTCACTGGAAATCATATGCCAGGTACCACTTACATTGTCCAAAGCCCAACAATTTTTAAAATATTTTCTGACAAATCAGATGATTTGCCAACATTAAAATAATGTATCAATTATAGTGAAAATAAATATAAAAATTAAATATATTTTAAGCACTTAAGAGAATCACTGGAATTTGGGGGCTTGCATTTTTCAAAGCATATTTCTATGGTTTCTCTCCATTAAAATGTATCATATAAGTATTTAAAACTCTGGGCATGCAGTAAGCAAGCATAATGGGTAGAAATCATTTCTCACTGTGTACAGCAGTGTTAATTTTGCAAAAAAATAAACATAAGAGAAAGGGGGGAAATATGCTGAGTAAAAGAAAACAAAAATTAAAAAATAGAAAGACTACACATTGTCTAATTCTAGTTACCTGAAATGCTCAGTGTAGGCAAATATGACAGAGACAAAAAGTAGAGCAGTGGTTACGTAGGGCTAGAAGGTGGGGCTGGAAAATGAGTGCTAATGGGTACAAAGCTTCTTTCTGGAGGGCTGGAAATGTCTAAAATTATGCTATTGTACAATCACATAACAATACTTACAAAGAAATTAGAACTTAAAAGAAATGAACTGACCTGAAAAAGGGATCCTTTCTTATGGATCTGCCTCCATATTTTTTCTCAAAGTACTGTAAGAGGAAAATCCACAGGGTACACTGCAGGTAAGGCTAAAAGAAGAACGTGAAATAGCTCATGACTACTCACTTTCTCTCCTTTGCAGACAGAATAAAGTCAGCATTAAGTTCCTTACCATTACCAAAAAAAACCCCACAATGTTTTATGTTTGTCATAATAAAAATAATTAAATTTTAATACAAAAGAATTATTTTTAGTAAATCATACCGTCTTCTACCTTTGTAATGTTCACTTATTGTTTAAGCTTCTTGTTGCTTTAGGGAAGCCAAAATTGTAATTAAATATAACTAACAACACGTGAAAAGGCTACACATATTAAAGTGGACATACTTAGTAAATGAAAGGTACTACCACTGAAATGCAGATTAGCCCGCATTAAAGTGTGAATACTACACTTGACTTTCACTCAACATGAAAAAAAATAAACAGAGTTGAAACCATACAACCAAACTATTCTTAAGGTAACATGATGAAACTCACAAAACCACTTTGTAATAAACATTCTGATACAAATATCTTTATTGTAATGTGAATGAAAGCTACAACCTAATTCTGGCCTAAGAATATGGGGGAGGGGTGGGGGGGGAAGGGCGGCTGGGTAGTGGGAGGGTGACTGGAAAGATCACCTATATGATCTGTCTAACAAGGGTACAAGTGAACTTCTCTAGAACTAGAGTATAAATGTTTTAACACATAACTAAGTAAATGACACAAAGTCTATGTTAACCAGTTTGATGAAAATATTTCAAATTGTATATGAAAACACTACACTGTACCCCATGTTTGCATTAATGTATACAGCTATCATTTAATAATAAAAAAAACACTTAGTATTATTTCTTACCGCTATAACAGCCATCAAAAGCTTATCCCTATCCCATAGCCTGTAAATGTCCTCATTTTTTCGCATATTCTTCCATGAAATCTAAAAAGAATTTGAAAATATATATGCTGTGATATGAAAAATACTTGGATTAAAATGAAAAAATGTATCTTGCTCAAAAATGTATCTTCTATAAATAAGTTAACTATTCATATTAATAATCTATATTTTATACTTAAATTTTCCCTGTCCAAAAATATTTCTATGAGAGTTGGTAAAAATTAAACAAATTAAACTGAAATCAAAAGAGCTGGGGGGCGGGGGAGTGGGGAAGTTAGTGAGTAGAATTAATCACCAGTCTTAAATCAAGAATTCACAACAATTTTTTCTTATCATATGGAATTTTTTTCAATTACTCAGCATTAAGAAAATGAAAATTTTTTTTTTGTTGGAAAAAAACCTTTTACACTTTATTTTCTCTCAGCTCTTTATAGTATAACACATTATTTAATCCTTGAAAAACTCTTAAAAATAGATGACTGAAACCACATCACACTTCTAATTATATACATCACTGTGAACATCAAAGAACATGTAATGGGCATAGAATTTCAAGACATACTTGAAAAGATCACACAATGATTTAAAATTGTTGCCTTAAAAATATTTAAATCAAGTAGCAGCAGTTAACCTGATGCATTTTACTATTTTCAGTGCAAGAACTAAGATCTCAAAGATTAGACAGTACTTATTGATGCTTTTAAAATATAAAAACATCTATCAGAACTACCTTTATGAAAGAAATCAGGCAACCTAGAAGTGGATAGACTGGAATGACTATACAAAAAATATAATGAAGAATAGTTGTAACTCTGTATCCCCAAAAGAAAGTTATTTCAGTGACTACAACACATGCCAACGCCGTCTAGAGAAAAGAAAAAGAGAAAACAAGTGACAAAGTGTTTAGAAATTTCACACAAACTTCTTAGTGTCTCAGCATTAACTATATTTTCAATCCTCTACTAAAACAGACGTAGAGATGATCCTTAGGCCAGGAGGCATCAGTACACTGACACCAGTTGTTTGTAAGCTGGATCCTGGCACACTACTTGTCAAATGCTTCCTATACTCATCCCTGCATGGAGTGGATGACGCAGCAGACAGACAGACATGCTAAAGGAAAAAAAAAGCCACCCGCTTTCTATCTAAACTCTCTACTTTAAAAAGCCATGTAACATTTTTCAGTATGTAGGAAGAGTTCATAACTTCTTTTTTTTAATAATTTCTAAATACACCTTGAAAAGCTGAAATAATATAAAATGTGACTTACCACAGAATAGACAAATGACCAAAATTCTTTGGTATTTACAATTTTCTTAAAGGTGAAAGAAGCAACATAAGTGAACAGAATAGTTGATGGAACATAACCAATAAGGCAAAAAACCTGTAAATGAGAAATGTGTTATATTTTTGTAAAAACATAAACAGCAAACAACACATGACACAAACTATCAGTCATACTAAAATATTAAGAAATAATTATTTTACAAATTTTATTCCTCACCCAATCATTCCAAAAACTAAAGCCCTAATTACCTGAAAAGTTATCATCCATACTTCTACTAAATCAAGAACATTCCTATTGCAGACATTTAAACTGAACATGATTTACAATTTTTTATACCAAATGAAATATAAGCTCTCATTGTTTTATTACAAAAGAAAGTATACCACCTTACAACTTTGTCTCTCCATCAACTGTTAGCTACTATTTTAATATACAACATTTAATATAGTTTGTAAAGATTTCAGGAAAACATTTATTATTTTATATGGCAGCAATTAACTTATAGAGGATACCAAAAAAATGCATATACATTTTAAGAGAAAAACCTATCCTATTCATGCCTGTTGCATGGTGGTGTTACCAGCATTGATTTGATTAATGCTGGGGTTTTTTTGTTTGTTTTAATTTTTTAATTTTTTCATTTTTAATGCCATCTTTTGAATGAATGCCATACTACACCTTGTGACCATAATTCAATTCAACTTTGAAAAGTAAAATAGGTAACATCTCTTAAAATGTATGTACATTTTTTGGCACCCTGGGTATGATCTTTAGCAAAATTGATAAGGTCACATTCAGCACCAATATCTTGCCTTAGCTCTGCTTTCCCATTTTTCTATTAAAATCATCAATGAAAAGGTCTACTAGTCATTTACATCTGAATACGAATGCAAAACTAACTCTTCCTTAGTATTTTAAGCCACATTTAAAATTACAGAATAAGAGGCTCGGCGCCTATAGCTCAACCGGCTAAGGCGCCAGCCACATACACCTAGGGTGGCGGGTTCGAATCCCCAGCCCGGACCCGCCAAAAACAACGACGGCTGCAACCAAAAAATGGCCGGGCGTTGTGGCGGCTGCCTGTGGTCCCAGCTACTTGGGAGGCAGAGGCAGGAGACTCGCTTGAGCTCAGGAGTTGGAGGTTGCTGTGAGCTGTAATGCCATGGCACTCTGCCCAGGGGGACAGCTTGAGGCTCTGTCTCAAAAAAAAAAATAAAATAAAATAAAATTAAATTAAATTAAATTAAATTACAGAATAAGAATTTATTCTTTGTGAAATTATGTTCAGGCATAAGAAAAACTAAGACAGATATTTTAAGGAAGGAATACATTGAAGTAGTTATTCCTGATTACACACAAATAGGTGGTCTACATGAAAGACAACCTTAGTTTCAAAAAATTATTTTAAAATAGTAGCAAACTATTGCTTTAAAAATTATTTATACTAATATGAATATAACTGATTACATGGACTATACATAATTAAATACTTGCTTTATTTTCTTAAAAAAATTAATAACCAGATTATTCATCAGCCAACTGTCATGTTTATAGATTTTTAAAGAATACTTTATCTATAAATAACATGAGTACAACTGATGGTAACTTACCACAGCAAGAAACTTTACAGCATAAAAATATAATCCATAATGAAAAGCAAATAAGCTTCCTAGCATCAAAATAAGAACCAAAAAAAATAAGGGGATGTCAACTATAGCTTGTCCAATCCAATATGCAGATGGCAAAAGACCTGAAAGTCTAAGTTGAGTGTAAGCTTTGATCTAAAAAGAAAAAAGAAAAAAAACTTTTGATTAAAATTTTAGATATTTATGTACAAAATAAAAAACATGTAAATTATTTTAGTTTTCTTAATTTTATATTAACAAAAAAGCCATATTCCAGAACTATGTATAAATTAAATTACTAATAATTAAATATAAATTAAATACACATGGGCTCATTATTTTTGAAATGTAACAATTTCAACAAAATTTTTAAGAATCAGGGTATAGTAACAAGACAAGTGAACAAAATAACTGATGGAACATAACCAATAAGGCAAAGAATCAGTAAATCTGAAATATGCATGTATAAAGAACCTAAAACTAAAATAAAATGACAGGTGCCACTGGGGTTATAACCGTGCAAATAGTGAGCAGCCAAAATAGTGCTTTTTTGAAAAATCTGTGAAAATGATGAAAAAATATGTTTAAATGAAAAACAGTTCTCACTTTTAAAAAATTAAACATTCATGAAAGCAATAATAAACTGCTAAGTACCTTCTAAATTTACATGGGGCTTTGAGCTTCAGTGTGAAACTTGAAACGCATGTAATACATCTGAAAGCCTTTTATGTATGCAGGTGTAGTACATAAATAACTGTGTCATGTCTACCACAAACAAATAGCATTTTAATGTACAATAGCAATAAACTTAAATGATACTAGTTTTCCTATCTCATGTTCTCATAATTTAATTTGAAATTTTAAAAATCTTTCACAAATTCAAATACTTAAAAATCGTATTCAGTTGATTTTGTTACCTACAAGGTACAGACAAAACGTGTGTGTGTGTGTGTGTATATAAATTACATAAAAGAGATGAACACAGAGATAAAGAATTAAGAAGGGGAAAGTTTTATTCTTAATGAATTCTAGTTGCAGTAATGACAATCTGAAGATACTTTTGGATTAACAAAGAAATCATGTCCTAAGAGACCTTCATGTTGGATAAAACATATTCATCTTGGTTCTGTGTTAATTTAAACTGGGAAAAATGACTAAACATCTCACTCCCTTCACTTTCAGGCCAAACAGTGGGGCTGGACACAGGGTCAGTGGCCCAAAAAGAGTGCTGAATTTTTGCGGCATATGCTTAAAAATGCAGAGACTAATGCTGAACTTCAGGGTTTAGATGTAGATTCTCTGGTCATTGAGCATATCCAAGTGAACAAAGCACCCAAGATGCGTCGCCAAACTTACAGAGCCCATGGTCGCATTAACCCATACATGAGCTCCCCATGCCACACTGAGATGATCCTTACTGAAATAGAACAGACTGTTCCCAAACTAGAAGAAGAGGTAGCACAGAAGAAAAAGATATCCCAGAAGAAACAAAAACTTATGGCACAGGAATAAATGCAACATAAAATAAATGCAAATAACAGTAAAAGGAAAAAAAAATAAATTCTAGGTATGTCAGACACATGTAAATCCAAGTACAAGTATAAAAATATAATTCAAATCAAACACAATTATTTTGGATAAGTCAAGTTTTTTGCCATTCATACATTGCTGGGAGAAATATAAAATGGTATATGTACCCTGAAAAATAATTTGGTAATTTCTTCTAAAATTAAACACAATGCAATTCAGAAATTACACTCTTAGGCATTTAACAAAGAGAAATTAAAACTTAAATTCAAAGGAAAATCTGTATACAAATATCCATAGCAATTTACAATAACAAAAACTAAAAACAAGTTCAACAGGCAAATAATTAAACTGTGACACATCTATACTATGAAATATTACTCAACAATAAAAAGGAATTGAATATTGATATATACAAATTGGATGGAATTTCCAAGGAATTGTGCTATGTGAAAAAAAGCCAATCCTCCCCCCCAAAAAACTCCATTTATATTTTTTTCTCCATTTGTATATGGAGAAAATTTATAAATGTGACTCCATTATAGAAATGAAGAAAAGATAGTGGTTGCCAGAAGTCACAGAGAAGAATGTCTACAAATGACAACAGAAGGGATCTTTTCGGTGATAAAAACGTTCTGTATCTTGACTTTATCAATGTCAAATGTTCTTGTGATATTTTACTATAACTTTATTAGATACTATTACTGAGCTAAAATTAGTAAAGAGGACCTAAGATCTATCATTTCTTACAACTGAGTATTAATCCACAAGTATCTCAAAAACATTTTTTAACTAAAAGGCCAAGCACTTAGCTGGGTGTTGTGGCAGGTGTCTGTAGTCCCAGCTACTTGGGAGGCTGAGGCAAGAGAAATGCTTAAGCCCAAAAGTTTGAGGTTACTTTAAGCTGTGACCCCATGGCACTCTACCCAAGGTGACAGTTTGTGACTCTGTCTAAAAAAAAAAAAAACCCAGGCATGATCTGATCTTTGAAAACTAAACAAAAGCATACAATGGGGAAAAGAATCCCTATTTAATAAATGATGTTGGGAGAATGGTTAGCCACATGTAGAAGACTAAAACTGGATCCGTACTTCTATCCACTTATAAAAATTGACTCACAGTGGATAAAAGATTTAAATCTAAGACACGAAATGATAAAAACTGTAGAAGAAAGTATGGGAAAACTCTTGACAATATCAGCCTGGGAAAAGATTTTTTGAAGAAGAACCCATTGGCAATTGCAGCAACACCAAAAATAAATAAATGGGACATGATCAAGTGAAAATGCTTCTGCACAGCTAAGGGCACAATAACTAAAGCAAGTGACCTTCAGAACAGGAGAAGATACATACATGCTATGAATCTGACAAAGGCCTAATAACCAGAATCTGCAAAGAACCCCAACTAACGAACAAGAAAAGAGCAAACAGCAGAACCTTCCAAGAAAAAGACAGATGAATAGCCAAGAAACATATGAAAAAAATGTTCATTATCCCTAATCATCAGAGAAATGCAAATCAAAACCACCCTGAGTTATTACCTAACCCCAGTGAGAATAGCCCACACCACAAAGTCCCAAAGCTGCTGATGCTAATGTGAGTGTGGAGGGAAAAGAACACGTATACACACTGCTGATGAGACTGCAATCTAATTAACAGCCCCTTTTAGAAAGAAATATGGAGAATCCTTAAAGAGCTACATGTACATCTTCCATCTGATCCCACAATTCCATTACTAGGTATATACCCAGAGGACAAAAAAGGACATCTGTACTAGAATGTTTATCACAGCTCAATTCACAACTGGTAAGGCGTGGAAACAATCCAACTAACCATCAACTCATAAATGGATAAATAAACTATGGCATATGTACACTGTGGAATACTATTCAGCCGTAAGGATGGAGACTTTACATTTTTTGCATTTGCCTAGATAGATTTGGAGAACATCTTCCTAAGTATCACAAGAATGGAAAAGCAAGCATCCAATTCACTCAGTATTAATATGATGAACGACTATACGGCTACACAAGGAAAAAAACCACAAATGCAAGCGAGAGGGAGAAGAAGAAAGGAGGGAGGAGATGGGAGAAGGGAGGGGGTTTGGCAAGCTCCACCTAACTGGTGCCATGTGGGGTATATGGCACCCAGCTTGGGTAAAGGGCTCAGCTTAACTTGGACTTTTACCTAAAAAAGGCAAACAATATAACCTAATCATTTGTACTCATATATTAATCTGAAATT
>NW_003852413.1:11726205-11794686 GCF_000181295.1 Otolemur garnettii | reverse complement strand
AAAAAAAAAAAGAGAGAGAGAAGGCCAGGATGGCAGCTCACACCTGTAATCCTAGCAGAAGGACAGCTAGAGCACAGGATTTGGAGGTTACAGTGCACTATGATGATGCCACTGCACTCCAGCAGGGCAACAGAGAGAAAGCCTGGCTCAAAACAAATTAAAAAAAAATGACACTGAAACAAAAAGAAAAATATATATATAAATGTCCAATAAATTTTATATTTGTAGGGGGATTGTGAACTTTTATTTTCTCTATACTTTATTTCCTAAATTACTATAAAAAATGGATATTACTTTAAAATATTAAGATTCATGTAATGCTTCTATACTAAACAAATTAATGAATTTTTATTAAAATTTATAATTTATTTTTATTAAAAGTTATTAAATATCATGAAGCGTTTTATCCATCATACTCTATAAACTAATTTACAAACTTATTTCCACTGAATGAAGATCAAACACAGAGGATAAATATTTTGTCTCTACCATTCAATACATTCTAGTGTAGGTTAGAGGAGAGAGGCAAGTTAGTACACTGATTAAGTGAATAAGAATACAAAGACTACTCAGTTTCCAGATCCTCCATTTCAACAGCAAAAGTCAACCTGGGCAAGTTATACAAACACAGGAATACTCCCACATTCAGCTTAATGATCTATAAAGTGGGGAACATAAAACTTATCCCACAATGTTGTAAGGATTAGAAAAATTTTTTAAAGGATATAGCAATTGTCAAGAAATAAATATTATTCATCACAATAATAAGATTATAATAAATGCATTTATACCCCCATTTACTCCACTTACTTATTCCTAAAATAATTATATGGAGACTTGCAATCACATAAATAGGTTATTTTTTATATGACATTTCTTAGTAGCAAACAATGCCTGTGATTTTTTTTAACTGACTCATTACCTTATGATTCTCGGCATTTTCCATGGCAAAGTAAGGTGGCATTGCAGTAACAATAATTCCAAGCAAAGCAGTTTGAAAATATAGCTCAATTTTAAGAACTATGTCAGTAATTTCCTGGAAAACAATCACAGAATAAAAAAACAGAACTGAGAATCATTTTATATCATCTTAGCATATCCTAAAAGAATATAAAAACCTTAGAAAGAACACATCAGAATATCTATCTTAGGCATAGTCTGTGAAAGAAAGGGTAGAAAATTTATTAACAGAGAAGATGGTGGTAGACTATAGTACCAACTCTGCTGCTTATTAAACAGCTATTTGATTCTGAGCAAAACACTGTACTTCCATTTTATTATCTACAACACAGAATAATCTGGCATATAACTTGAGTTACACCTAAACATCCTAAACATTTTTTATGTTTATAAAAAATAACATAAAAGCAATCAGCATGTCCACCAATGGGCCTAAGCAGTGATAATGAATATCTGAGAATGATCTTTGTTGTTCTTTGGTTACATGGACTACAAGCCAGTTGGAATCATGGGGCCCTCCTTTTCTCCACTGGGAATAGCTATACCCTAGCTCAGCTTCCCACAGAACCAAGAATGTGTCCTAAGTAGGGAAGACTAACTCTCACAGTCCCAATTTCCTTAGCTGCCCCAAGGATTCAGATGCAGCCAGTTAACTTTTCCAGACAACCAATAAAGAGCTGGTATCCCAAATGCAGATTATTCAAAACGAAGACCACTGTATTATCCTCCACCCTCAACAAAGCCACTTTACTGCCCTTATTCTGCAAGGAGCTATACCCACAGTATAGCAAAGGTACACACACTGCACTACAGCAGGAATCATACTGTGCCTAGCAAACGGCCTGGCCCTGGCACACCTCTCCACGGGATGATGTGGAAACAGTTCATCACTGCCTTGTTGATTTTAGCCTTCTGAGTTTTCCTATTTAGCAATAAGGCCAATTACTTAATTCACACCATATGACATTATACAATTTGTCCCAAAGTATTTCTAAGTAGACAGTATCAAAAGTGAATTTAGGGCAGTGCCTGTGGCTCAAGGAGTACGGCACTGGCCCTATATACCAGGAGTGGTGGGTTCAAACCCAGCCCCGGCCAAAAACTGCAAAAAAATAAAAGAAAGAAAGTGAATTCAACTACCCAGTTGGTGTCTATACTATGTACAGGGTGGAAAAAACCCCACATATCTAGTATCTGATGTTTTCAGTGTAGTGTGGGAGTAGGGGGAACCGTGGCTTTTCCTATCTCAAATATTATCCCCATTACAGTACAGCACTTTTCACATCACACTATCATTGCTTGCTCATGGGTCTATTTCCTCCTCTATTTAGTAAGCTTCTTAGTCCCTTTTTCACTGATACATCCTAAACATTAGCAAAGTGCCTTAGTTACTGCAGGCATTGTAGAAGTGTGGTTAGTGTGTCTGAATGAATGAGTGAATTTTAAGAGAAGTAGTGATTATTGAAAATGACATGATACATCTTCCTTGAATGCATAGTAGCAAAGTACCTTTATAAACAGTTGATGAAAAGTATGGCAAGTATAGTGAACAATAATACAGAAATTTATGGTTTTATAAAAGATATAGACATGGGTAAAAAAAGAAACTCGTGAAAAGCAAAAATCAACAAAGGACTTGGCAAAATGAGTTAAAGATTCAACATGATAGGAAAAGGAATGGCAAACACATCAAGAAAAAATGTAAGTTTCAGTCAATAAAACTGATATATAATGTGTAAATAAATTAGCATTTTAATTTGAAAACAAGAATTGTGGCCCGGCAGAGGATCAACACCTGTAATCTTAGCAGTATGAGAAGCTGAATGGGTAGACTGATCGAGCTCAGGAGTTTGTGACCAGCCTCAGCAAGGGCCAGACCACAAAACTAGTTTGGCATGGTGGCAGGTGCCTGTAAGTCCCAGGTACTTGGAAGGTTGAGGTAAAATCACTTGAGCCCAAGAACTTGAGGTTGCTGCGATCTATAACGCCATAGCAGGGCTCAAGAAAAAAGCAAAAACAATTGTGAATATGTACACATAAAAACACTTACAAAGTGTACAACATGCTCAGACAACTAAATATCCATATGCAAAAGAATGAAGTTGGACTTCTTCCCTACACTATACACAAAAATTAACTGGAAATGTAACAAAGGCCCAAATACAAGTGCTATAACTATGAAACTCTGAGACAAAAACAAAAGTAAGCTTTTTTGACTTCAGCTTATGCAAAAATTTCTGAATTATGACAACAAAAGCAGAAGCAATAAAAGAAAAAAATATACATAAATTAAACTTCCTCAAAATCAAAAATCTGTACTTCAAAAGACGCTATCAAAAAAAGTGAAATGACACCAACAAACTGGTAGATAATAATTTCCAAATCTTGTATCTGATAAAGAACTTCTACCTAAAATATGTAAAGAACTTCCAATATAAAAAGACAAATAACCAAATTAAAAATTAAGCAAAGGGTAAGAACACACATTTCTCAAGATGTAAGCATATAAAAAAATTTTCAACATCATTAGCCACTAAGGAAATGCAAATCAAAATAAAAATGAGATACCTCTCATACCCATTGCTGGTGGAAATGGAAAATGAAGCAACCACTTCAGAAAACAGTTTGGCTGTTCCTCAAAATATTAAACACAGAGTTACCATATGATTCAGCAATCCCACTCCTAGATATACACCCAGAAGAAATGAGAACCTAGGCCTGTATCAAAGACTGTACTGGAATGTTCATAGCATTATTCATACTAGCCAAAAACTGAAAACAATCCAAACATCCATCAACTGATAAATGGAGAAACATAATGTGGTATTTACACATAAAAATTCCATACATTCCACACAACAGATTATTTGGCAGTAAAAATAAATAAAAGTACTGATACATGTTACAACATAGATAAATCTTCACAACAGTATGCTACGTACAAAAGGCAAACAAAAAAACCCCACATATATACGAAATGTTTAGAACAGAGTCATAAAGTAGACTATTGGTTGCCTAAAGTTGGGGACACTTATGGAAAGGGGGAAATGAGGAGTAACTAATAATAATCTAATACCTAGATTTAAGGCAAATTACCTTGATTTTTTTTAATGGTTACTACAAAAAATATTTATGTTTTATAAAAATGTATGTACCAAAAAAAGAACTTCCTCAATTCTGAAGCAAACTAATGCTGGGAAATCCTGAACACCTTCATGTAAATCATCTCCCACTCAAGTTTTAAGAAGACTAGAATAAATTGCAATATTAATTTCTACAGATTTTGTTATTATTGACTGGCTTTTAAAAGATACCATTATATCTATGATATACATATTAAATTTTATCTATATCTATCTTTGCTTACTTGAAAGAATGGGGTACTCCAGATCTCGATGGTTTCATTCACATTTAAACGATAAAGATAGTAGTTACTAATGATATTCATCAATACAGGTAAAGAATAAACCATAGTACTATTGAAAACCACTGCAAAAATATAGTCCTACAATAAGAAAGGAAGATTTATTACATACTACATAAAAATATACATATTATTGCTATTTACCAAGCTTTTCTCACCAGTTAAATCTCATTGATTATACTGAAAGGCTGCTTCAACAAATCATAGATAATCACTAACAGACAAGACAATCTGGTTTGCGTAAATATTTTGATATTTTAAATAAGTACCTAATATAAAAATAAATGTACATTCTCTATGGCTTTCCATATTGATAATCCATCAAAGCATAAAATATATCATGAACACAACTAGCTTCAGAGGTAAACCTAATTTCTAACTAATGGGGTCAATCAGCAAATCATTTATTTTAGAAGAAATACTTTAATCTTTGGTAACTCTCAAATGGTTACTCGTTCCCAGACATTAGTCTTACCTTTTCTAACTGCATCACATTTAAAGCCGCACTGTGGGGAGCAGCAGAAATATAGTCACTGTCATTAAACATTGTCACCATTATGTTCTGGTTTGTGAAAAAGCTAATAACATCACTGATATCTGAGTCTGGTATCAGAAAACAAACAAACAATAAAGAATTAGTTTAAATGAGAACTAAACATAGGATTTCAATAACATTGTGATGATCACTCTGTTTTTACAGAAATATTTTGTTTTCATTAGCTAACATGTGATTAAGAAAATTGGCTCTGGGGCTGGTCAAACTTGTTTCAAATCTGAGTTGTACCACTTAACACTATTTGTCCTTCAAGAAAGTTAGATGATTTGGGTCTCAGTTTCCTCTTTTATAAAATGGGGAAAATGAGTATATCTGCCTTCTAAGTGGTCAAGAGAACTAAATGACTGAATATAAATACAGAGTTTAGGACAAAACCTGGAACATAGGATTTCTGCAAATTTTAGCTGCTGCTGCTGCTAAAACTATTTATTCGCATTGAAAACTCAGCTATAGTACATAAAATTCAGTTAAATAGTGAAAATAAAAATCAATTTGACAATTTTAGATAACCTACTCAGCTCAGAAGAGTACAGGACAGGTGTGGTAACACCTGTGCCCAATGATGTTACTACTATTGATCTCTTATCTTTAGCGTCCAAGAGTAGCTGTGTATTCTGAGAAGACAACAATATTATAACTGAAAAAATTTATCATCTATGATACAAAGAGCTCTGCAAGAAGGGTAAAATACTACCCAATATAAACACATACAGAGGCCAGTAATTCCCAAAGGAAAGTGGTTTTATTATGAATCAGAAATGGAGCTAGGAAATCTGGAACATATAAGCAAACAACGCTAATATCACAACATAATGAAAGAGATAAACTTTGAAAATACTATTATTTCCATAGTTCAGTGAACTCAAAACAGAAATATTTGAGGTACACATATAATTCCCCCAACAAATAAAAAAGTCACAATTATCATAGTATAAGGTTCATGCAGTATTACACTTTAGCAACTTAAAGTATGTATTAAAACCAAAAATAAGAATTCTAAATGAAATTTAAAAAATTACAAAACATAACATTCACTATTCAAGAGAAATTTTCTATCACTAAATGCATCTCCCCCCCCTCCAAAGAATGAAGGTTATATAATATACTGAGCAGCAGATTTTAACAATGAATTTAATAGTAATTTATCATCACCCCTAACACTATACTTACTATTTTAACACTGGGCAAAGGTTTTCAGTAATAGTAAATTAAAAAAATACACACACACACACACACACACACACACATATACATATACATTAGAATATCAGTGAAGTATCAGGAAATGTTAAAACCCCAAAGAGCTTGTGATCACCGAAAAGGTTACATAAAATGCAAATCTCTAATGTATTTCAGCAAGATTAAATAAACTAAGCTAAAGCTTTTGTGATGCTGTCCATGTAAATTTGTCAGAGTTAGCTAACCTTGATTTTCGCTTCAAGACCTTAGGACTACAAGCTATCGACAGAGATGGGAGATGTAGGAACAACATATCATTATGAGTAAATTGCACATTAGCTTTTAAAATCATGAAAATCCAAATCGTATGTCAGTTTTATATTTTTGAGCTTTGGTCAAGTGTGTCTGTTTTAAAAATTCTTTTTTTCATATTTGACAATTATGAAGTAACAATACCAACAGCAAATTCAAAAATATCCATTATAAATTTAATGTATTTAATTATAGGTATTTACATCTAACACTTATTTTTCTTAGTTTGAACTAATTCTTCAGGTTTTCTTTGAAGGATTAAACATTTCTATGTAGAAACATAACTGCATAAATGTTATGTACTTTAACTCTTCTAAAGGAAGTTTTTCAACTACTTAAGTATATTTCACTCATCATGAGCTTTGAGATAAAATAGCTGTTGAGAAAAATGTCACTACTTTTAAAAAAGGTAATTTTATGATTACACATAGTATAAATTACAATATTTAAAACTTAGGCCAAAACTTGATTTCTGTAATACATTTTTCAGCATCAATAAGGTAAGTATCTAACTTAGATTTCATACAAAGCATTTCTTTACCTTAAATATATTTTTAAAATCAAAATCTCTGGCCCGTATCTACACCTCAAACTGATACCCAACCCAATACGCATTAATAGACCTTCATACACTCTCACCAGTAGAATTTTGAAGAAGCAGACTTGTTTTATATTTATGAGGTTTCTCTTCACGTTTTAGGAAATATAAGTCTGGAGCAAGTTTGATGGGAACCACAGCATTTTTAAAGGAGTGATGCATCACAAACATAAAAATCTGAACTGCAAAAAAAATTAAAAGCAGAAGTAACCTGAAAAGAAAAAAAAATAGAGCTCAAGGTACATTAACATGTAATTCCACTAAAAAATCCTCCTTCACGTTGGTATAGATTTAAGCCCCATTTAAAAAAAAAAATCAGTGAAAAAACAAAAAAATAAAAAATACTCCAAAAAGATATAAATTCTAATCCCAAAAATGATCTCATGACAATATTGGAGGAAAAACCAGTATTATAAGACAAAATTAAGCATCATAAAAGTATATTTGAGGTAAGAGTCATTCCTACAGTTTCACAGGGCATATAAACATGGAGTTATAACTATTAAAGAACGAGACATTATGTCTTAAATGTCTGTCTCCATACTCCTGAAGTGAAATAATTCCTTTGCTGTCTGTATTCTAACCATTTACTTTCATGTATTAACAAAACTATTTTAGATATAAGGAAAGAAAGAGAAATACAATAAAACTCTGAATAATCGTTATCTTTGAAATTTCATCCTAATCACAACATAACTGCTGTCTCCTCTCAGGAGGCAAATCAGGGTCTACTACCAATGCTCTTTGGTCTGGAAGACAGCTACTTATCTGACTAAATATCTGCTATGACAAAATATCACTTAGATGTGACAAGAGCCACAACAAGTGGTTGGAGAACTTAGATCATCACACTTTATTTAGCAATGTATAATCTTTCAAATAGGCCATAATTTTTTAAAATAATTTTTAATTGTTATGAGTATACCTAAGTCAGCATTTCTAAAAGCATACTGCATTGAAGTTCAATTCCATAATAAGTTAATAAATATTTGGGGTTAACAAAAAATCATGATTAAATAATATTTAGAAATTCCAGGTTCAAAAAGTTGAAAAAAATATTTATAATTTCTCGTTTTTATATACTAATGAATGATTCCTTAATATAGGAAATACAATACGTAATATTTCCTAAATGAATTTGACCATAGAACACTTTTTGCTACAAACTAAATATCTGTGCCCTTTCAAATTTTTATGTTAAAGCCCTAACACCCTTTGTTTGGAGTATTTGGAAATACAACCAATTTAGATCAGATAAGGTCATGATGGTGGGGATCTTGCAATGGGATTAGTGCCTTTACAAAAAGAGACAGCAGAGAATGCAGACTAGTGCTCACCAAAAGGTCCTATGACCCCACAGCAAGATGGGGGCCTCCCCCATGCCAGGAAGAAAGCCTTCACCACGCCGGGGCTCTCATCCTGGACCTTAAGCTAGCAGAACTGTGAGAAAAAACATTTCTGCCATTTAAGCCACCCAGTCTGTGGTATTTTGTTTTGGCACTCCATGCTGATAAAGATACTTTGTTTTTCAGGGAGCATTTAATGAGAGTGGTGTTCAATTAAATAAACCTAACATCCTGACTTAAATTTTTTTTTTCAGTAATGCTTACATAGGACTAAATCAAATAATTAACATTTCTTTGATGACAAACAAATCTCTTCAAAGAGTAAATATATTTATATTTCAAACATATAAAAATATTCTTATCATTAAGTTCCTACTGTTACCATTTTGGATCTTACAAGATGGTATGTAAAGTAGTTAATATTATTTCCAAATAATTCAATGCCTCACACTCCAGGGAAACCTCAGAGAAGCTAAAGCTAACTTAGAAGATATCATTCTGATCTTAGATCTACTAGTCATATATCTTCATTATATTTCAGTTTCTTCATCTGAAAAATTCGGATGAAACTTATTTGTCCTGCTACTTACAAAAAAGGTTACAAACATTAATGGATATAAAAATATTAAAAAACATAAACACAAAATAAAATTTAAGGTACAATGACTAATTCAAAACTTATACAGTTAGGGAATATTATCTGTCTCTTTCTCATTTTACAGATGAGAAAATAAATGCTAATTTAAAGAAGAGTGAGGCTCTAACAGTACTATAAGCATCATTTTTTTCTGACACTGCAAAAACAGTTGTGATCTTTAAAAACTATATAAATTTACATACATCTACATTTTAAACATTAAGATGATAAATCTGATCTATCTGTATCCTTGAAAAATAACTCATCAGGCAGAAAAATGATTATACTTACACTGATCTCACCGATTTACTTTCACGTTTCAAAGAAAGGAAATGAAACTTTGCTATTGTATACATCTGCTGTTTCCAAAGGCTCATGGTGCTCATTAGAGAAGCCTTGGTTTCGGAAAGAATAAGTAAGCTCTGCTCCATTTCATCAAAAGATTTTAAATCCATTTCTTCATCTCGTGGCTGCTGAGTAAATACACTATAATCTTTTTGCCAAAACAAAGTAAAACAAAAAGAAAATTTTAGTATATTACTTAAGAAACATGACAATCTTTCTGAAGCATGTAAATGTTAAAGAAGCACACGTGTGGTGGTTATGCACAACAAATGAAACACTCCTAGCTGGGCAATATCTATGAAAGCTTAACATATGAATATCTTCCTTATGACCCAGAAAATCCCCATGAGGTATAAAACCAACAGAGGTATGTACAAAGGTTAACCTAAACACACGCACAAGAATATTCTTAGAAGAATATTCATGAGGATCCAAAATACTCATCAACTGGAAAGAAGCTAAATGACTATAAAAAAGTGAACGAATAGTTGTGAAATACACCTATAATAAAATAGTGTAAAACAATGAAAATGAACAAACAATTCTGTAGATACATATAACAACACAGTTAAGCCTTACAAATGTATAATACTGAGTAGAAGCCAGATACAAAAACAATGTACTGTGTAATTCCTCTTGCCCCAAAACAACCTGGGGTGCATGCCCATATTTAAGATCTTGTTATCTCCACAACTGTATAGTATTCAACTTTGATGTGAACTTTTCCTCTGTGACTACAACCTAACATCATATCTTCATCATACAACTGACTTCTTTCTTATCTCCATGTCTAACGTCCTTCCCTGCCTTTACTTGGTTTCTCTATTAAGATTTAGCTCCTGGTTCACTTTTTTCTGCCCAAATCTGCCTTTCCACTTCATCTGCAGTCTCTGGAAGAGCTAAGAACCAAGTGCCCATTTCAATATCATTTCCTGACATTTCTGAAGTTGTACGGGATCAACAGTAGTGTGATCATATAGATTATTAACATGACACTTAAAAGACATAGCAAACTCAATAATGTAAATAAGACACATTCAGATTACTTTTAATATTTAATATATATTTTTAAATACAGTGAAAACATCCTAAATGTATGCAGAATAAAAATTTCATGGTGGCTAACACTTGTAATCCTAGCACTCTGGGAGGCCGAGGAAGGAGGATCCCTTTGAGCTCAGAAGTTAAGACCCCCATTTCTACTGAAAATAGAAAAACAAAAAAATACCTGGCCATTGTGGTGGGCACCTATAGCTCTAGCTACTCAGGAGGCTGAGGGAGGAGGATCACTGAGCCCAGGACTTTGAGGTTGCTGTGAGCTAGGGTGATGCCACAGAACACTACAGCCTAGGCAACAGAGTAAGACTCTGTCTCAAAAAAGTTTTATTTCAAATTCTTCCACAATTTGTAAGGGTGAATTACAAGCAGAAAGTCAACTTCATCATTTCAAAATTTTAAAAGAAAGAAAAACTACAAAATCACATACAGTAACTTTTCAGATAAATCTTCTTTGATCCAGACATAGTAACGGGAGAAAAACTAAGAGCCCTAAAATACACTGCACCTCCATGGGCCACATTTAAAAGTGAGAATCTGATATCATAAATATATAACATTGTATACAGTTGGCAATGCTAACAAATTCCTATTTCCACACAAGGCTGATCTTTTATAATTTGATCACCAAAACCCATGAATGATAAAATTCTAGTAATAATTTTTTATAAAGTTTCAGATTTAGTTTATTATTATTATTTTTTCTTTTTTTTGAGACAGAGTCTCACTATGTTGCCCTTGGTAGAGTGCCATGGTGTCACAGCTCATAGCAACCTCCAACTTTTGGGTTTAAGCAATTCTCTTGCCTCAGCCTCCCAAGTAGCTGGGACTATAGGCGCCCACCACAACGCTCCTGACCTACCATCACAAAATTTGCAGCCAAAATTCCCCCCTGGGTTCCTTATTCCACAAACCTATCCCTTTCTCATTCACAGGAAATGACAATCCCATTCTCAGTTCTCAAGCTAAAAGCTTAGGATAGAAATTATTATTATTATTATTTTTTATTGTTGGGGATTCATTGAGGGCACAGAGAACTAGGATACACTGATTGCATCTGTTAGGTAAAGTCTCTCTTATAATTGCGCCCTGCCTTCAAGAGATGTGTCACACACTGTGACACTCCTGCCCGCTCTCTGCTCCTCCATAACCTCACCTTCCACCATGTGCTAGGTCATTAATTGTCCTCATATCAGAATTGAGTACACTGGATTCTTATTCCTCCCATTCCTAAATTCCTACTCAATCCATCAGCAAGTCATCACCATTACCAACAATAGGACCCAAATCTATTCTTTCTCTATTTTCACCCCTACCCTGTATGAGTTGGGATTAACTGTAATAGTTAACTATCCTCCTACTTCTACTCTTCCTTTACAATTCACTTGTCATTCAACAACTAGGATGTGTTTTATTCTGTTTTTTTGAGACAGAGTCTCACTTTGTCACCCTCAGTAGAGTGCCATAGCATCACAGCAACCTCAAACTCTTAGGTTAAGCAATCAAGTAGCTGAGAGGACAGGCACCTGCCACCCCCTCTGGCTATTTTTAGAGGTGTCCAGCTATATTTAGAGGCATCCAGCTATTTTTATAGGTGGGATTTTGCTCTTGCTCCAGCTCAGGCTGGTTTCCACTTCCTGACCTCAAGCAATCCACCAGCCTCTGTCTCCATCTCCCAAAGTTCTAGGATTAGAGGCATGAGTCCCTGTACCCGGCCTAAAATGTGTTTTTTAAAAATGCAACTGAGGTCTCCTTTGCTTTACAACTTTCTGGTGGTTTCAAATTGCACTAACAGATGAAATTCTTTTCAATACGTTCAATGGCAAAACAGGATCTAGCCTTTGTGACTTGGCTCTGTAACATCTTTCCATGGCTCCATCTACTGAGGCATTTTTTTATCCCTCAAAGATATCCAACTCATTTCTTAGTTAATACCTTTGTAGTTGAAATTTTCTTTATCTCTAACACTGTGCTAAAATCTTCAACTACCTGGATTTTTCTTCTTATCCAGGTCTCAGGTCAAACATCAACTCAATGAATTCTTCCTGATGATACAATATAAGAGTGCTGCCTTCCAAGACGACTTGGTTACTTTCTTCCTAACATCTATCACTATCAATTACTTATTATCACAATTACATATTTATTTACCTATTTATTTCTACCCTTCCATAACTAAAATAATATAATTTCACATGCTTACACAGTTATTTGTCTTGTTCGCCCTTCATATGGTTTATTTCCTAAAATGTTTTGTTAGTTTTCTTTTTACCTGCTTGGTCAATTTCCGCTTCAACTTCTAGCTTTAAGAACACATCTTCCAAAGTTGTCATGGAAACACCATAAGAAATAACACCCAAATTTGAATGTATGTCTAGAGCAGAAAACAAACCTAAAAGAAAAAGAAAGGAAAGAATGGTATAGAGTTAAGCATATCCTCATAAATTATTGTAAAATATCCTTTAAAAGGAATATGATCAAATTTACTCTTTTAGCATAGTGATTCTTTGGCCTTAAGGCACTTTTACCATTCTTATAAGCTGCTAAATACCTCAAGTAAATTTTGTCAAGGGACTGTATTAGGTATTTATAATATTGACACTAAGAAATAATTCATAGTACTTGAAATTAAAAATTAAAATATTACTATATTAAAAACAAAAAGGAAAATGTATTTCTAATATACAGAAATCATTGATACTTATTCTTTTTAAGATAACAAAAATAAATCTAACAAATGTTAACATAAATTTTTAAAAACCTATTTTTTAAAAGAAAAAAATGACAGTAGGACATTGTCTTATTTTGTATTTCTGCAAATCTCTAATGTCTGTTTTAACAGGGGACAAATGGATTCTCGTGTTTGTTCCTGCACTTAACCTGCTGTGATAGAACACATGTCATGTAATCTCTGGAAACAGTAGAATGATGAAAATCTGAGGGTCAAAAGACCAAATAATATCTTGGTATTATCAGGATAAAGTGCTAACCTCATAAACTCCTCAAGAAGACTTAGGGTCCATCCCCCAGAAGTTTCCAGAATAAACTTTGAAATCCAGTGAAATACTGTGACAATTCATCAAAGAAATACGAAAGGCAACAAAGTACAATAGGGGAAAGTATGAGGTCGAGCACCAACCTGCCTGGGCTCAAAACTCAGCTCCACTACTTTCTTTCTACCTGTTACCTTAGGTAAGTTCCTGAAAACTTTCTTCTATGCCTCAATTTTCTCATTTATAAAACAGAAGCAATAATAGTGTGAAATCTCATGTATTTATTGAAACATTAGAATAATGATATAAACTAACAATTGTCAAAAGCACAGACCAGCACCTAGCACAAGAACAGTTTCTATATAAATGTTATTAAGAACAGGAGATGAGTAAATATAGGCAGACAGAATGACAGGCAGAGTACATTAAGTTCACACAAGTACTTCAACCCAGTTTTTTGGGGTTTTTTGCAGTTTTTGGCTGGGGCTGGGTTTGAACCTGCCACCTCCAGCATATGGGGCTGGCACCCTACTCCTTTGAGCCACAGATGCCCCCCTAGTTTTTCATTTTTATTAAGTTACTAATTTGGGGAGAAAACAAATTAAGCTACTATAGAAAAAAAATTTCTAATTATGGTATAAATGCTATAAAAATTCTATACAACATACCTATATCCGTTTGGCTATTAAATAATTCCTAAATAAAGGAAGGAGACTTGAGTTTAAATTCCTCATTAAAAATGTTTTTAGAAGTCTCAATCAAAACAATTCAAGGGTTTACCATATAATTTATTATTAAATCACTAAACCAAAGAAGAACCTGAGACGATATACAAAGAAGTACAAACACACACACATATGCACCTTACTCTCAGGAGGCCTACAAGCAACCGTAGGGTAATTTTTTTCCTTGACAACAAAGTAGACACAATTATTTATACTTTTTACATGTTCTTAAGTATTTAAATGAACATATTAGCTACCATTTTTTGTTTGTAATATGTAAAAAAAAAAAAGTTAGCTTGTAGTATTTCTGGTTTTCAAAAACAAAATAAAAGCAGAATCAAAACATTAACTCTGGCCACCTGGGAAAAGGAAATACTACACAGAGAAATAAACAAAAAGAAAATCAAGAAAACCTATTTCCAATAAAATATCCTGGTTCAAAACCCAACAAACTTAATGTAACTAATACCTGAAAATTTGTCCATGTCCTTGAAAGGCAAGCTATACACAAGTTGTTGGTCATTCTGTTGTAATAAAGTAGCTTCTGGTATATGTTGTTTAACCAGTGATGAAAGAGATTCTGTGGCACAATATTTGTCTACGTACATGCTAAAGAATACCAAAAATCGTAATTTGTTAATGATTACTCAATAAACAACTAAAAGTAAATTACAAAGGCTTTAAATTAAATTTAGTGCCACAAAATAGGGTCACAAAGCATACTATGGCAAACCCCCAAAATAATAAAGTAGATCAAAAGTATAATAAAGAATAAAAGCAATAAAAAATTAATGATGGCCCAGTCCTGGTGGCTCATGCCTGTGCTAGCACTTCGGCAGACCAAGGTGGAAGGATTGCTCAAAGCCAAGACTTCAAGACCAGCCTAAGCAAGAGTTGACATCCCATTTCTACAAAAAAAAAAAAAGAAGAAAGAAAAATTAGCTGAGTACGGTGGTATGCACCTGTAATCCCAGCTACTCAGAAGATTGAGGCAGGAAGATTGCTTGAGCAACCAGCAGTTCCAGGTTGCAATATGCTATGCTACACTCTAGCCTGGGTGACAGAGCAAGACACTTTGTCAAAAAAAAAAAAGAATGAATGATACCTTAGGCGGTAGCCAATCCCCCATTTACTCTTGAGGAAAATTGAAGAACCAACACATTTCAGCATTCCTTGGGATATGACAGCTTTCCTATCTGTAAAAAGAAAATTTACATTTCAATTTCTAAGTTCAATATAATCAGCATTTATATTTTATGGATAATCATGACAGACACCCATATCACCCATGATCTCTCTTTTTTTTTTCTTTTGAAGACAAGAGTCTCTCACTCTGTCACCCTGGGTAGAGTGCTGTGGAATTATAGCTCACAGCAACCTCAAACTCTGGGGCTTGAGCAATCCTCTTGCCTCAGCCTCTCAGTAGCTGGGACTACAAGCAGGTGCCACTATGCCTGGTTAGTTTTTCTATTTTTAGTAGAGACAGGGTCTTGCTCTTGCTCAGGCTGGTCTTGAACTACTAAGTTCAAGCAATCCTCCCACCCTGGCCTCCCAGAACTTAGGATTACAAGTGTGAAACACCGTGCCTAGAGCTCTATGTTATGATCTCATTCAGCATCATCAACGACCTCATGAGAAGGGTAGTAAATGATCATCATGTATGTTTTAGATACAAATACTAAGGCATTAAGAAAATGTATTGCTTACACATATTTCACACAGCTATTAAGTAACAAAGTACCCAATCAGTCTGACTCCATTAAAAATCATGTATTAAATATTAAAACTGGGTTCTTTAATGTGTGTATGTACATAAAATTTTGCAGAAAAGAGTTAACAAGGCATGTTTGTGACTGCTATGCTTAAGCTGCTTACAAGGTTGGCCCAAAACTGGTATACAGAATCTTGGATTTGGGGAGGGATCCCAACTATTCTGTAAACAAATTAAGAATGGCTGGCTTGGTGCCCGTAACACAGTGGTTACAGCACCATCCACATACACCGAGGCTGGAGGGTTCAAACTTGGCCCAGGCCAGCTAAATAATGACAACTGTAACAAAAAAATAACTGGGCACTGGGGTGGGCACCTGTAGTCCCAGCTACTTGGGAGGCTGAGGCAAGAGAATCGCTTAAGCCCAAGAGTGTGAGGTTGCTGTGAGCTATGACATCACATTACTCTACCGAGGGCAACAAAATGAGATTCTGTCTCAAAAAAAAGAATGGCTCACTATGCCTAAACTAAAAAACAGTATGGTTTACAATGAACATGCGCTTTCCTTCTGGTAGTCTAGAAGTTTTATATATGCTAGATACAAGATGTCTATGACCAGTAGCCAATAACAATATTGCGTACTGAGTTTCTAAAAACCTTCCCTGGTAGACATTTCACACATGTTATTACACCTTTTATTTAATACTAAAGAAATTGGGGCAGCACCTGTGGCTTCAAAGGGTAGGGCACCGGTTCCACATACCAGAGGTGATGGGTTCAAACCCAGCCCTGGCCAAAAACTACAAAAAGAAAAAAACAAATACTAAAGAAATTAAGCAGAGGTGGTGCACAGTGGCTCACGCCTATAATCCCAGCCCTCTGAAAGGCCGAGGAGGATGAATTACGTGAGCTTGGGAGTTTGAGAACCAAGCTAAGCAATAGCAAGATCCCATCTCTACAAAAACAGCTGGGCACTGTGGCAGGTGCTGTAGTCCTAGCTACTCGGGAGGCTGAGACAAGAGTTGCTTGAGCCCACAAGTTTGAGGTTGTTGTGAGCTATGATGTCAGGGCACTCTACCCAGGACAACTGAGTGAGACTCTTGTCTCAAAAAAAAGCAATTAAGCACATCCTGAGTGACTTCACTGGCAGAAAACTCTTAGACGCTTGTGCGCCTGGTTTCCTCCCAGACATTGCCCCATGTGCCTTTTCCCTTTGCTAATTTTGCTTTTACTATAATAAATCATAACCATGAGTATGACTATATGCTAAGTCCTATGACTTTTCCTAGAAAATCACTCAACTTGAGGTGGTCTTAGAAATATCCAACACAAAACCATATCATTTAAAAAATTTTAAACTTTTTGCAATGAATACATACCAGCAGATAACAGCTTCTCTATTTATTTACCCCTCAGGATTTTATCTCTATATTCACCTTCCCTTTGAACCATGATCTTATTCTTCAAAAATAAAGCAAAAACTGGTGACTCATGCCTGTAATCCTAGCACTCTAGGAGGCTGAGGCAGGTAGACTGCCTGAGCTCATGGGTTCAAGACCAGCCTGAGCAAGAGTGAGACCCCACCTATAAAAATAGCCGGGCGTTGTGGTAGGTACCTGTAGTCCCAGCTACTCAGAAGGCTGAGGCAAGGGAATTGCTTGAACCCAAAAGTTTGAGGTTGCTGTGAGCTATGATGCTACAGCACTCTAATGAGGGTCACAAAGTAAAGCTGTCTCAAAAAAAATATAAAAAAATAAAAAATAAAAGCAAAAATCTTACCAGCAAGAATGTCCGCTTCATCCATGAAATGAGTACTGAATACCGTCACGCGACTGGCTTTTCCATATTTTAAAAGGTTCCAAACAATATGGCGAGAACAGGGGTCCATTCCAGCTGTTGGTTCATCCAGTAGTAATATCTGTGTGAAAATGGGTAGAGAAGGGCAGAGAATCCTCAAAAAAACTAAAATATTTACTATAATGTATGTGGACACTTAAAAAGTTTCCCATTTCAAGCTATTATTTTATAATCAGAAACATATCAGATTATATTATTTATAATCAGAAATATATGTAATCTAAGTTTTTCACCCATATTTAAGTTCACATAAATTTTAAAAATTATGAGTTTGGCATATGAATATTTTTCTGGGTTTAATCCTAAAATACTAAAGTCTGTAATATGTGAGTATAATAACAATCAGATAAATAAAATAAATTGTTAGCATCCTTAGCAATCAAATTTGTACATTTAACAATTGGTTTTTAGAAATGTTCTATTTAGTTCAAGGAAGCAATTTATTTTAAGATTATTTTCAATTTTAAAAACTAGGTGGCAGGATTAAAAAAGCAAATTAATTAACACAAAACCAGAATCCAGAGTCACGCCCAGCAGCAAGGGGAAGGTGGCAGGATGGTGGAGATCAGTGAGGACTCATCGTGGCTAAGTGTACAGACCTGGCTGCTTTCTTGCACTATGCAAGACAGGACAGAGAACAACACAACACAAACACATTCAAAAATAAAAGCAACAAAACAGTAACAAAATGAACTATTTCTCTGTATTTTTTCCATTTTTAAACTTTTATTATAAACTATGATTAATACAAATCATTCAAATTTAACCAATGATATTTTTTACCATATTTCCTTCAGATCATTTTTTAAAGAACCAAAACATGGCAAACGTAGCTAAAATCCTTATCTTCCATTCCTTTCATGAAAAGTAACCAATATTAGAACTTTCTGACTTCATTTTTAAAATCTCATTAATATGATTATATCCATTATAACAATTGCTTTATGAATGTTTATACTTTACATTATGTGTTATACCTCTCTAAAACCTGCTTTTTTATTCAACCCAATTTAAAATAATTTTATCTGTAAAACTAGCCTTTATTTACCTTTGGATTCCCAAGAACAGCAATTCCTAAAGACAGCTTTCTTTTCTGACCACCACTTAACTTGTTAGCATGGTTGTCTTTGATAGCCTGCAGGTCTAAATCTAGTAAAACCTTCTGCACCTGTCAAAGTAAGGCGTGAATAACGATATTTTAAAAATCACATTTATGTAATTATCAATATTACTTTTTAGTATTTTAAGCATTTAAGTAATATGTTTTTAAGTACTTTTTTTTTTTTTTTTTTTTTGAGACAGAGCCTCAAGCTGTCCCCCTGGGCAGAGTGCCGTGGCATTACAGCTCACAGCAACCTCCAACTCCTGGGCTCAAGTGAGTCTCCTGCCTCCGCCTCCCAAGCAGCTGGGACCACAGGCGCCCGCCACAACGCCCGGCTATTTTTTGGTTGCAGCCGTCATTGTTGTTTGGCGGGTCCAGGCTGGGGATTCGAACCCGCCACCTTAGGTGTACGTGGCTGGCGCCTTAGCCGGTTGAGCTATAGGCGCCGAGCCTTTAAGTACTTTTAATATCAAATTTTAAAAAGTTCCTATAGTATAATTTGGACATCTGTTTATACATAATTTTGCAAATAACAGGTAATAACATTGTTGAGGGAAAGGTCTATTTTACTTTTGTGCCTTCCTGAATAATGGGGAAGGAATAAGAAAGGATCATGGAGAAGGCGCTGAGTGTAAGGCTGGGGAAGGGGAATAGGGAGGGGAAGGGCAGGGCTGGGGAAAGAGAAGTGAAGGAAAAGATCAGATTGGAAGTAAAGAAAGAGGTGAGTATTTTCCAGATGAAATAAAAACTATTTTATGTGTGCTAAAACATTTAGCTCAAATTCTAATTCTCTGTAATGACTTTCAGCTTTTTGGCTCAGGACAGCTTTTATATTTACATTTTCAATTGTACAAGATACTTTAAAAGGTTATTATTAATAATTTACAGGAAATAAAGATTTCTATAAGAACAACATACTTCTTGTATTATATTGTTGGCTGGTATTCCTTTGATTGAAGCCAGAATTGATAAATTTTCTTCTACTGTCAAAACATCAAAGTGTATATCTAACTGAGGACAAATGCCAATCATTTTTCTTGCTTCAAACATTTCATCTATTTCTGAAACTCTGTATCCATATATTGATGCAAATCCTAAAAGAAAAATATATACTTCAGTATATATTAAATACACTATATTAACTGTATGCATTTGAAAATATTCTAATAACTTCTTTTGATGAAAGAGAAATATAAGAATCAACATAAATTTAGAAGCTATATCACATCTTCATTTCCATATTTGTATTTCAGTTATGTTTTATTCACATTTTACTTTCCTTCCAAGTCATATTACATAGTAAAAAGAGCAAGAAACTAAAAGCTTAACACTAAACATAAAAATTCATCGGTGCATTGTTTACACTTATAGTAGCATTATTTTCCAGACATAAAATAGTAGAGGGATCAAAGAACTGTAAGTTTTATCCCAGCTAGCTATGCTCTCTTGGGAAAATTACTTAATCTCTTTGAATTCCAGCTTTTCTCTTCTACAAACTTAAAGCTAGTATCTAAGAACTGTTAAATCAATGTGATATATGGAGAATCATAACAAAAATCATGACTTCTTATAAAAATGAAAGATGATATGACTACCATCAAGGAGAAACACAATTAAGAAGAACAAAATTATACTAATTTTAAAAGTTAATCTAAACTAAAAGGTTGAAATTCAGATTCAATACAATCTGGCCCATCTGGCCCTCTTACAAAGTAAAATATTAATTGTACTGCCACTGTATTTGGGTATTGTGAAATTATGGGGCTATTATACTGCGTCGTTACCTAAAAATCAATCACATAACAAAACTACAAAGGTCAGATAATTAAGTTTCCAAACTCGTCCTAGAAAAAAGTGCTTATACCTCATTGCTGAATATTCCTATCATCATCTTCAAGTACTCCCCTTGGGAGCTATGCACTCAGTTTACCCTTCAAAGCAATCTGGAACTCTTTCTGGAATGGCCATCAGAGCTGTCATCCTATGAGCTCTGACAGCTAAGTTTGCAAAGTCATACTAAAAAGAATGTTACATACCTTACTGCTGAGGTCACTCTGTTTAAAAGATGACCAAGGGCAAGTAATACGAAAGTGATCATAGTGATATTTAACAATGAGGTATGTAGCCCTTTTTCTAGGACAGGTTGGAGAACTTAACTGTCCAACCTTTTTTTGAAGCACTGCTCCTAAAAGTCTACCTTAGGAGATGGTATGCACATTTAACATTCTTTCCTTATTATGTAAGTAAATATGCGATATAAGCATGTCCAAAATTAGATCCCTTTAACTTAATTAAATGTGATAGAATCACTTTAGCATAGCGCTTATGGCGCCAGCCATATACACTAAGGCTGGTGGATTCTAACCCGGCCTAGGCCAGCTAAACAACAGTGACAACTGCAACCAAAAAACAGCCAGGTGTGGTGGGCACCTGTACTCCCAGCTACTTGGGAGGCTGAGGCAAGAGAATTGCTTAAGCCCAAGAGTTTGAGATTGCTGTGACCTGTGACACCACAGCACTCCACTGAGAGGCACATAGTGAGACTCTGTCTTAAAAGAAAGAAAATAATAATAGTAACCAAATGTATGTAGTCAAAAAAAAAAATCACGTTTACAGATACAGAAGCAGGTTTCAAATCATTGACAAAAGTCATTCAGTATACATTTATTAGATGAATAATCATTCTGTGACCCTCTGGTTAACAACACTAGCAAATTGAAGTAAAAAAAAATTTTTTTTAATCTGAAAAATCTCACCATCAGAAGGCGGGCACAGTCCACAAAGAATATTCATCAATGTACTCTTTCCCGTTCCACTGTGGCCAAGTAATGCCGTAATCTGACCCTCATATATGTCAAATGACAAATCTAGTTCAGGAAAAAAGAAGACGTAAAAGTGAGTTTTACTTCTATTCAGATATGCAAAATGATTCATAATACTTATGCAATCTTGAGGGCAATAAATTTACAGACATATTTAAAGTTAATTATTTGTTAGGGTCAATGGTATAAATAGTAAGAAAGTAAATAAAAATAGTTATTTGTTCATACAGTCAGATTTAGGGGGCACACAAAATATTTGGGAGGTTTTGTCTACTGGCTTTTGAGAATTCCCAAGGAATTTACAGGCATTTTAAATACACTGATAAAAAAATAGAAATTAACCAATAGTACAGGAATGGCTCAAAAGTTTCAATTTACTGTATAAATACCATGGGATGGATACACTGTATAGTGATGAAGAAAGACAGGAGATGGGGGTCTAAATTATAAACTAGAAATGCATTAGTCAAGACATTAAGCTAAGAAGGATAAAATATAAAACAAAATAGAAAAAGTCTCACATCTCAATGCCAGTAATCCAAGTTAAAAGATCAAAGGAAAATGGCAAACAAGAACACAGTTACCTTAAAGGTTCAGTCTAAGAACTAAGGATACAGCAGAAATCCAAGGTAAGACTATGAATATAATTATCTCAGAAGAGCAAAAAGTAACATATTGATACACTGTGTACACAGATGCATGCATGTGTAATCTGTGTATTTGAACTTACATAGCTTAGTGAAGCATTCGTTTTAGGTATAAAAGTCACTTCAAAGAAAATCAAAAGCAAAGTCAGGACAAGATAAGATGAGGCCAGAAAACAACAAAAAAGATAATAAAAATGTTATTTATTGGGTATCTATCTATTGGCACCTTACAACAAAACTTTTAAAATAACTGTGATATTATCTTCACAAGCAAATGCTGGTAAACTAGAAACTATAAAAAACTATAAAAAGTGAAAAGGCCGGGCACATAGCTCATGCCTTTTAATCCCAGCACTCTGGGGAGGTCAAAGCAGGCTGACTGCCTGAGCTCATGAGTTCAGGACCAGCCTGAGCTAGAGCAAGACGCTGCCTCTAAAAAAAAAAAAAATAGCTGGGCGTTGTGACGAGCACCTGTAATCCCAGCTACTAGAGAGGCTGAGGCAAGAGAAGTGCTTGAGTCCAGGCATGTTAGGTTACTGTGAGTTGTGATTTCACAGCACTCTATTAGAGCAACAAAGTAAGACTCTGTCTCAAAAAAAAAAGAAAGAAAAGTGAAAAGACAAAAATTTGAACAGGTAAGAGAAATTAACATTTCAAAAGACAGCTTGGCTTACTGATTAGACCCAACTAAAGAAAAAGTTAGTGAATAAGAAAAGTCAAAAAAAGTATCTAGACCAGCAATTCTCAACCTGTGGGGTCACGACTCACAGGAACTGTATTAAAGGGCTGCGGCATTAGGAAGGTTGAAAACCACTGATCTAGACTATCACACAGAAACAAAAGAATCAGTGAGATTACAGAATAAAAAAATAAATGGGATAAAACGAAAAACTATCACATGAAGCAATAATTCTAAGGAGAAAAGAGAAAATAAGACAGAAACAATATTGGAAAAGAAATGGCTGAAGATTTCTAAAACAGAAGCCATCAAGCCACAGACTCAAGAAGTACTAAACACCCAAAGCAGAATAAATGGAAAAACAAACAAAACCCTGAAGTACACTTTTGTAAAATAATTTTTAAAAAACCCTAAAAATAGAAAGATCTTTAAAAACAGTCAGAGAAAAGGAATACACAGTACCAACAACAGAGTTATAATAAAACTGATAGTTCTCTTTTCAAACTAAACAATGGAAACAAGACAACAGAATTACATTTTACAGCCCTGAAAGTAACTGCTAAGATTAAAATTATACATTCACAGAAATCCCCTTCAAAACTAAAGGTGGAAGAAGATTAAAAAAATAAAACCTGACAGAATATATCATTTACTCTCATTAAAGGAAATACTAGAAGATCTTCATGCACAAGGAAAATTATCCTAGATGAAGATCAAAGGTAAGAAATAATGAAGATAAATGATGCGGTAAATGTACCAGTAAATCTAACTAAACTTTTAAAAACATTATCTTTGGCTTAAAATAAATGTAGGATTAAAATACATGAAAATAAAAGTATATAAATTACAACATAGATAAAAGTAAGGTCTTGTCCTTTTATCTGAGAAATAGTAAAACACTAATTTATAAGTCAATAATTAGTCAAAGATGTACAGCAGATAATTACTAAAAGATACGTGTGTATAACTGAGAAGCAAATAAAGGGAGAATGAGAAATGGCATAGTAAGAAACACCAAATTGCTTCCGGTTCAGCTAACCTTTTGGAGAGAAGAGAACATGTAGAACAGGCAAACACCCCTCCCATGGCCCACTGGAGAAATCCGCCTGTTAAAAGCACATGCATGAGGTCATACTAAACACTAGCCAGACTTGGATGCTCCTAAAGTCACTTAAGAACTAATACAATCGTTTGAAGGCCTTAAGAAAGAGATTTCATGGGGGTGGGGTTCTGACTCAAGAATGTAAAACAGGTACCTGTGTGAGTTTCCAGCCTGTTATCTATCTATGAATTTTGGACTCAAGACTACAACTGCACCTCTTGCCTGAGTTTCCAAATTGCCCTATGCATTTTTGGACTGACCAGGTTCCACAGTCTCATGAAGTAATTTCTTAACATAATCCTGTCCAGCCATACCCTCACACTTGTTCTGTGTGTGTGCACGTGTGTATTCTATTGGTTCTGAGAACCTTGACTGACACAGTAACACACTGCTAAACATTCTGAAATTCATCTCAGGACAGTTCTCTATGACAAAGTATTATCAAGACCAAAATGCCAGTAGTGCTCAAATTGAGAAATTCTATATTAGACTAAGAGAATTTTTTAAAAAGCAACTAATACATATACACCATCATAATAAAATGAAAAAGAGACTTATGCAAATAATTGAATTTGTCATCTTAGAAGATAATTATGTTTTTGCTTACAACTTTGATGTTACTTTTATTACAATATTAATTATTTAAATAAATGAAAGGATCTCTAAAAGGAAGGCAGAAAATTATGGTATAGAAGCTTAAATTTCCCACAAACTATGTAAATTGTTTTTGCATTTGTAATTTAATGCCATGGACTAAACACTAGGAAAGCTACTTACTTCTCAAAGCCTCTACATGTTCACCTTTCTTTCTGTATGTCTTCTGAATGCCATTGATTCTGAAAAACAGTTTTCTATTTTAAGGATTTTAGCAATTTATAAGTGTGTGTTTACATGTACAATATTTTTTAGTAAAGCTGTTATGAATTATAGGAATATAGAGTACCTTCCTACTAAAACAACAAAGAAAATTGACAATAATTATACAATTAACCCTTAATTAAACTCAGGGGTTAGAGAATTCAACCTCTCACACAGTCAAAAGTCTGCATGTAACTCTGGACTCCCCAAAAAAACAAATTATCACCTTACCAATAACATAAGCAGTCAATTAACACTTACTTTGTATGTTACATTGTATATATATTCTTATCATAAAATCAACTAGAAAAAGAAAATGTTAAAATCATAAGAACACTGCACTGTATTTATTGATACCATGAATGTGCATCATCTGTGTATGAGGTGAACTGTCTAATATGGGAGACAACCACAGCTGCAGACCTTAATCCACAGATCAAACAAGTCAACTTTTTCTTTTAATTCTATAAACTTGCTTCTTGGGAATAAGTCTAGAATCACTAGGGGCACTTCCTACGGATCCCATGGTGTTATTCAAGGTTACTGTCCTGTGCTAAACATGATGAAAAATATGCCAGAACCACAAGAGATGATTTTTTATTGCAATATGAGATTTCCTGGAGAGATGAACTGCTCACGAGAAAAAAATCAATGACACACAGTGTTTTCAGCAGACACTTTCAACAGCTGAGCTCCCTGCAACAGGAGGCAACTCTGAGATCATAGTAGTACAGTATACTATAGTTAATTTTATGAAGCTATGACTTAATACTGCGCTTTTCTATTTGTTTACATTTCTCATGACTGCAAATGACACCATGTATGGTTAAGTGATGGCAAGTGTCTAAGTTTGGATAAAAATTAAATTTCAATAATATATATATATATTTTATGGCAGTAAATGATAAAATAGAGTAACATGTACATATATTTTACATATTCATGACAAATTTCACTTTTTTTTAAATTTCAGATTAAATTTTCTTTTTTTCTATTCCTAAACTACATAGTTCATTTGCAAATTTTTTCAAATTATTGCAAATCTCCAAAAACTTTTCCAATATATTCATCGAAAAAAAATTCATGAATAAGTACTTATGCAGTTTAACCTCATGCTGTTTAAGGGTCAACCAAAATTATTTTCAAGACACTACAAAATAAGGCTGGGCATGGTAGCTCACACCTGTAATCCCAACACTCTGGGAGGCCAAGGTGGGTGGATCCCTTGAGCTCAGGAGTTCAAGATTAGCTTGAGCAAGAGCAAGACCTCTTTTCTACCCAAAAAACAGAAAAACTAGCTGGGGGTTGTGGCAAGCACCTGTAGTCCCAGCTACTCAAGAATCTGAAACAAGAGGATCACTTGAACCCAAGAGTTTGAGGTTGCTGTGAGCTATGACACCATGGCACTGTCTCAAAAAAAAAAAAAAAAAAAAGAGAGAGAGAGAAAAGAAAAGAATAGTATTCCTCTCCACATTAAGTGCCATTTATTCATTCATTTTTCATGCTAAGCCAACATCTAAAAATAAATGAAGATGGCCAGGTATGGTGGCACATGTATATAGTCCATCTACCTGGGAAGCTTAGATGGGAGGACTGCTTAAGCCCAGGAGTTCAAGAATGCAGGAAGCTACGATCATCATGTCACAGCACTCTAGACCCTAAGCAACATAAGGAGATCCTGACTCAAAAGAATATATAAACAAACAAGTGAAGTATTTGATTCAGGCAGTTAATGGATTCCTTTTCATCTGACTAATCAAATACTTGCTATATCAATTAAGGGGAATATAAACCACATTCCATTTCACGTCAACACACATTTCAAATTTCCATACATATGAAATGATTCCCACATTCCGCCTTAAATTTTTTTACATTCTTTTAAAAAAATTAATGATTTTGTTAATCACTCCAAACTTTACCCTTGAGAAATCAAATCACTAGTCCACTGATTATATCTTAAAAATTTCGACTCTGCTTTTATACATTTTTCTTTAATTTAAAAAACATACTTTGTAAATTTTTGCTTTCATTTATTTTCTCCTTATTTATTTTTTAAATTTGGTACTGACTGATCTAGAAAAAATAATAATTAATTTCTTTGGTTTTTAAAAATTAAAGTGATGTTCTAATTATGTCACAAATCCCTAAAGGCCTATGAAATTAACAGAGGACAATTTAATATGTTATATAAGAGAATAGCAAGAATAAAATTATAAAATATTGGGAACTTTCCAGAACACTTGGTGGGAGGCAGAGGAGCAGTGGCTGCCTGAGCTGCACACAGCTAAACGCTCCTTTCCGCTCCACTGCATCAGCCTCTGCCCTCTCACCAGCTACAGAAAATGGTGAAAGAAACCACTTACGATGATGCTTTGGGAGTCAAACCCAATGCCACTCACGAAGAACTGAAGAAGGCATATAGAAAACTGGCCTTGAAGTACCACCCTGATAAGAATCCAAATGAAGGCAAGAAGTTTAAACAGATTTCTCAAGCTTATGAAGTTCTCTCTGATGTGAAGAAAAGGGAATTATATGATAAAGGAGAACAGGCAATTAAAGAGGGTAGAGCAGGTGGTGGTTTTGGCTCCCTCACAGACATCTTTGATATGTTTTTTGGAGGAGGAGGAAGGATGCAGAGAGAAAGGAGAGGTAAAAATGTCGTACATCAGCTCTCAGTTACCTTAAAATAGTTATATAATGGTGCCACAGGAAAACTGGCTCTGCACAAGAATGTGATTTGTGACAAATGTGATGGCCGAGGTGGCAAAAAGGGAGCAGTAGAGTGCTGTCTCAATTGCCAAGGTACTGGAATGCAAATAAGAATTCATCAGACAGGACCTGGAATGGTTCAGCAAATTCAGTCTGTGTGCATGGAGTGCTGGGGCCATGGAGAATGGATCAGTCCTAAAGATAGATGTAAAAGCTGCAATGGAAGGAAGATAGTTCAAGGGAAGAAGATTCTGGAAGTTCATATTGACAAAGGCATGAAATATGACCAGAAGATAACATTCCATGGTGAAGGAGACCAAGAACCAGGATTGGTGCCAGGAGATATTATCATTGTGTTAGATCAGAAGGACCATGCGGTTTTTACTTGACGAGAAGACCTTTGCACGTGTATGGACATACAGCTGGTTGAAGGATTGTGTGGCTTCCAAAAGCCAATATCTACTCTTGACAATTGAACCACAGTCATCACCTCTCCTCCAGGTCAGATTGTGAAGCCTGCAGATATCAAGTGTGTGCTGAATGAAGGCATGTCAATTTATAGTAGACCATATGAAAAGGGTAGACTAATCATTGAATTTAAGGTAAACTTTCCAGAAAACGGCTTTCTTTCTCCTGATAAACTCTCATTGCTGGAAAAACTTCTACCAGAGAGGAAGGAAATAGAAGAGACTGATGAAATGGATCAAGTAGAACTGGTGGACTTTGATCCAAATCAGGAAAGACGGTGCCATTTCAGTGGAGAAGCTTATGAGGAAGATGATCAACATCCCAGAGGTGGTGTTCAGAGTCAAACCTCTCAATGGGGCCAGTGAATGACACTCATGTGGCATTTTATGTGCAGTAACGAATGAGTGAGGGACCGTAATCATAATATGCTCACTACTTGCTATTGTTTCTGTTTTAATATTCAACTATAGTAGTGTTTTAAAGGTTATAAAGAATAAATGCAAATATAAAAGCTCTGACTTTGCCCTGTATGTATGACTTCAGTGTGCAAGAGGAAATTTAATACCTGTCAAAAATTACTTTAAAAAAGAGCTCCCCTAGCATGTGTTAGGCCAAACCTTGTAACTGATTTCAGCTGTGTACATGAATAAGCTTAGAATGAAATGCTAAGTGTATATATGGGCTTCAGTGTATGACCTTTCATTGTTAGGCTATGAAATTAAAACTCTGTATTTGCCTGGTAATCAGATAAAGAAAACTTAATTTGTAAAAGAAAAAATTGTAAAATACTTATTTTGCTTTAATCTGCAAAACAGGAAAAGTTTTAAGTTTAATTGTATAAACACTGGGTTTATTACTTTTAAAAATTTCTACTGAAACATAAAATTTCAAACCAAGCAATGACTCTATTCTAAGTGGTTGCAAAGGAAATAAAAACATAAAAGAAAAGCAGCCCTTATTAACACCATGTTTTAAAGTCATGAAGTGCCTATCAAATCTAAAATACCATACTTACATACATCTTTAAAGTATAGGAGTTAAATATGCTAGATTCCATCGGCAGTTCTTACACCTAAATTGCCAAAGATTGAATCATACCTTATGGCTTCTTTTCCTATAAATTCTGAAGAAACAGGCTCAATAATTTCATTTAAACTAATATTCCCATTAACATTGCCTTCTGATAACTCCTTGTAATTTCTTTTGCTCTTTGACCAATATGATGGCTTCAGAAAATATAAAGATGATCTCCGTAAGCCAAATTCTCCTGAAAAATAAACATTAAAACACTGAGTTACCATATTCAGTTTTTAAATCATAAAGGCAGTATTTGAAACACATGATGACCTACATCTAAAGTGTAGGTATCAGTCCACAATGTATATTTCCAAAGATCATGTTGTACACAATCATTTTTGTCTTTTAAAAATAATAAAGTCTAGGTATAAAGTGTTATATCAATATTACATGATAAAAATCATTTTTATTGACAAATAATTCTAGTCCATATATAATTTCAGAGGTGCTGAGAGTTCACAGGGACATAAAGGTAAGTAAAGCATATTTTCTGTACTCAAGAAACTTATATCTTACTTATGGGTACAAGTATATACCAAATGACTAGAATACGATGCAAGGTGAATGAGCTGAAGGCCTGAATGGGTGCTCTCATAGGTGGTCTGCACACAGGTAGTATTAAGAAAAATTGTACAGTTCATGGAGAAGACTTTACAGAATTAGGTAAGCATCAAGCAACAGGACAGAAAATGCGACTTAGAAACGGTAGACAGTAATAAATGCCCACATAGCATGTTCCATTTTTTTCCTTTCCCCACCAAAAACCTATAGCCCTCCTTGTTTTTGAAATATTTATTCTATTAGGTTAAACATACGTTTCACAAGAATCTCATCCCAACCACAGAGAAGATGCCAGCTGATTTAATCGGCACTTGGCATTCCTCTGATGACTGCTATTGCTCTAGTCACACGCATGTACCCAACAAGACAGAAGCAAAGGGCTTAGCTGGGAGAAGATGTTCCCCCTCCACCTTCCACTGGACAAGAACAAAGAAGCATAACAACTAGTTACGCTAGACTGCCAGACTGAAACAAAGGTGGTAAAACAGAGAAAGTGGGTCCCTAATGACATAGTTCAGCAAGTCAACCAACTCGGAATCCATCTTATCTCTGGACTTCCTTTGAATTGAGACGGTTAGTTCTCCTTGTTTAAGCCAATTAGAAAGGTTTTTTTATTAAGAGTAGCTGAAAACAATCTAGCTGATACACTGAAGGTAAGTTTAAAAAGGTAAATAAGATTGTATAGATGGATATCGAGTATAACAAGGATGATGAAGAGGATAAGAAAAGATTAATGGAGGACATCAACACATGAAGAGTTTCTATTTGATTCAACAGAATATGCAAAGCAAGGTTTATGAGTAGGTAATAAATGTGATTTTAAAAAGTGGTGAAGCACTTAGACAAACTTGAGGTTGGTAGCTAGACAGAGAGACACCACAATGGTCTAGACTAGAGCTACACAATACAACTTTCTGCAATGAGGAAAATGAATGAAAGTGTTCTGTATCTATATTGTGCAATGTGGTAAGTAACAGCCACATATGACCAGTGAGCACTTGGAATGGATCTTGTGCTACTAAGGAAATGAATTGTTAATATGTTTAATTTCAATTAATTTAAATTTTAAAAGGCACATGTGGCCAGTAGTTACCATGTAAGACAATACTGGTACATAGTACAGACAAGAGTAATGAAGAACTCAAGTGGAGAAGAAAAGGTGTTGGATATTTAGTATTACTATTAAATCTAAGGGAATGCTATTTTAGCCGTAGATGCAGGACAGGAGATGAGGAGAATAATAGGAATTTCATGATTACCTCATAGTTTTGGACCTTCCAGGGTAAAATAAAATACTTTACTTTAAAAAGATTGATGTAAGAAAGACCAAGTTAAGAAGATCAGCTACAGACTTACATCTTTTAAAACAAACTGCCCTCCACCCAAATGTTTATTGTAGCATAATTCACAATTGCAAAGATATGGAATCAACATAAGTGTCTAGCAAATGAGGAATGGATAAAGAAAATGTAGTATTAAAAAAAGAAGAAGAAAATGTGAGCACTATTCAATATAAAAAAGAATAAAAGAATGTCTTTCATAGCAACTTGGATAAAACTAGAGACCATTACCCTAAGGAATCTCAGAAATGGAACAACAAATATCACATGTTCTTGCTTATAAGTAGGGGTATATGTAGTATGTGGTTACAAAGTGGTGTAATGAACCCTGAAAAGTCAGAAGGAAGGAGAATGAGAGAGGAGTAGGGATAAAAATATACCCATTGGGCACAATGTACAGTACTCTTGCGACAGGTACACTAAAAGTCCTAATTCAGCACTAGACCATTTATCCATGTAACAAAAACCACTTGTACCCCCAAAATCTGCTGAAATTAAAAGAAAGCAAAAAAACCCGATCTCTGTTACACAAGCTTCTTATGTTCACTAGTGGCTAAGGCCAAAGATACAAACTATACTTCTTTAAATATAAATTAAAAGTTGTAACAATGAATATGACTTAGGATATTGTGGCTGGAAAATAATTAAAATTAAGTTGAGCAAAGGTAGGTAAAAAAACCTAAAAATCTTTTTTTTTTTTTTTAGAGACAGAGTCTCACTTTATTGCCTATGGCAGAGTGCTGTGGCATCACAGCTCACAACCTTCTGGGCTTAGGTGATTCTCTTGCCCCAGCCTCCTGAGTAGCTGGGACTACAGGCGCCTGCCACAACACACGGCTATTTTTTTTGTTGTTGCAGTTTGGCTGGGGCCGGGTTTGAACCCACCACCCTCGGTATATGGGGCCAGGGCCCTACTCACTAAGCCCCAGGAGCCACCCAACCTAAAAATCTTTAAAGTAAAATTCAATAAGCACCCATTTACCTGGAATGACTTGATCAAGATAGACAGCCAAGAGGACATAGAATATACTATCAAGGGCTAGCAAGACAATAGTAATAATTAGAGGATATGGGCCTTCAGTCAAATTTGAAAATAAAGCACCTTTATTAAAATCTTCTAAATACATGACCTGAAAAATAGAAACATCAGCTTTATTACCTAAAAATGATAAAAACAAACAAAAACTAACACTATTTAAGAGTTATTCGTTATACCCAGAGTAACAGTAACTAAGCCAGGCCTTTTAATAAATTATATAGTTTATAAATCAATATAAATTTATAAGGAAAATGTTAAAAGACTTTACCCAAATATAAGTTTATCACAGTCCTTTCAATAATGTTTTCAATGCTGTGCTTCAAACTACAATACATCTACTTTGGTGGCACTTATTCTAATGCAAGTTAACAAATGAAATAAAAGTATGATATTCATAATAACCAATACAAACAAAAAGGTTATGGTCTGTTTTGGAAGTCAAATATATTAAGTAATAGAGTATAAAATTATGTTTAGTATCTATCTTTCTAGTACTGAAAAGGTAAAAATGTACTTTGATTAATGCAGATTAATGCAATCAAAGGTATTCTGATTATGGTAAAAGTATTCATAAATATATGTGACAGAGTAGAAAGAGAAATGTACTAAAGGTACATTGAAGTTTCATTTAGGTCCCAGACCTGCCATTAAATGAATATAATTTTTTTTTTTTCTGAGACACTGTCATAGTTTATAGTAACCTCAAACTCCTGGGCTCCAGCAATCTTCCTGCCTCAACCTCCCAAATAGCTGGGGTTACAGGCAACCACCACCACGTCTGGCTAATTTTTTCTATTTTTAGTAAAAACTGAGTCTTGTTCTTGCTCAGGCTAATCCTGAACTCCTGAGCTCAAACAATCTTCCTGTGCCTCAGCCTCCGAGCAGTGTTAGGATTATAGGCATGAGCCACTGAGCCTAGCCATGCCAGGCTTTCATCTGAGATAAATTTATAAGTGGTAGTAATATAACCAAGCCATAGAGCAATCAGGACTACCTGACATTTATACCAAGGACTCTAACAGAGTTTTTGCAGTGGCATAGACTAAGGAGATATAATGTAAGTAAAAAGCAAAGAACTTATTAATAGAACATTTAACTGAAAACTTAAAATTGGAAAAAATATAAATAGGCTGGGAGCAGTGGCTCATGCCTATAATCCTAGCACTCTGGGAGGCCAAGGCAGGTGGATTGCTTGAGCTCTGGAGTTCAACATCAACATAAAAACAACCGAATGTTGGAGCAGGTACCTGTAGTCCCAGCTACTTGAGCCCAAGAGTTTGAGGTTGCTGTGTAACTATGTTCATGCAACTAGGTGAGACTTTGGCTTAAAAAAAAAATATATATATATATATATATACACACACACACACACACACACACACACATACATATATAAATAAAGCTAGATGTAAGATGTACATCAATACTCAAAAATCATTTATTTTTCATGCTGAGCTTTTAATTTACACATCAAGGAAAAATTTAGTGAATGCACAATTAATATGTTACCTACCTGTGCAATACCAATCAAAAAAGTACACTGACAGAAAGGGCTGAAAAGCCACACTAATGATTTGGGAAAACTTTCCATAAAGATTATCAAAAGGCCAATAAATCCAAATGCCACAGTGACAAAAAATTCAACTATTCCCACATGCCTTGATTTTTTGAAAAGAGGTGTCAGCATTAAGGCAAAAAATACCTATGAAGTATAAATATCAAGGTTAATATATTGTTCATATTACTGGCATGAAAACAAAATTAAACTTTGCCTATAAAAGAACATGCTACTTTCAATGAAAAATGCATTAATTGAAATATAACTATAATTTCAATATCTAAATACTATGGTATTTTATTTTCATATAAACAGTGATAAACATTTTAAAAAATTAAACTAGCAAATATTAAAGGCTACACTTATTAATATATGCGTATCATAGGTAAACAAGACCACCTGTATAATATAGAAGCCATACAGCAATGTGTTTCTGCAGTTACATGTATAAAATATGTGAACAAACCAATAAGTTAAACTTTTAAATACCAGACCCATCTTTAAAACTTAATATGTTGATAAGATACAAAACCAGTTAAAAAAAATACAGGCAATTATATGTGGAACTAATGAGTTACTTAAATTAATCGCTGCAAAGAACAGGAAAGATAGTCAAAATATTTAACAACTGGACACATAAAACAAACAGAATGGAAACTAAAATCACTACAAACAAAGACTGGTCACTGAAATCCAGCAGTGAGCCAACATACCAAATTAATACCAAGACTGGTAAAGAACTACAGTAACAAAGACATAGTTTAAAAATCATCATCCTATGGCATAAATTAACTTCAAACTTTCAGGATTTCATGAAGAAAAAGGAAATAGACTAGTACAAGACAATCTTAATTACATACACACTTACCTAAAAATGAAAGATTCAGAGGAACTGTATGTGAAATACATTACGTGGAAAAAATTAAATATAACTCTGAGACTGTTCTGTAACTTTTGTAAGAATATAATGCTGCTACATCATTTATCACTAAGTCATTTATCAATAACCCAATAATAATCTGTTACTATAAGTAAACCAAAGAGAAAGACTTTGCCATATTATCAAATATTTTGAAAGTTCTTTATTTCCATTTCAAGCTAAAATACTTACAGATGACAATCCATATAGGAAAAAAAGTAGAAATATGACAATGCTGCTACTTTGAGGGAACAGCAAAGAAGCTGTTGCAATGACTGCCATAAGAAGGGACATAAGAAAAATCAAACTTGTATACAGGAGAACCCAGGAAAGCCTAAAATGAGAACACAAATACATTTATGGTCAAAGGTATAGACTTCAACAGTTAAAAAATCATTTTAAACAAAATTTCATATTTATCTTAGCCATTTTATTCTTACAATTGAGTCAGCCTATTCATTTCTGTGTATGCTCATGTACTGAAAATTAATACTCTAATGAAAACACAGCATTGGTTAAGTGATAGATAAAAGTGTAATGTGATACAGAGATAAAATAGTGAGTACTGTCCAAAGAATCACAAAAGCTCTAGAAATTAATAGCAATTTATGCTTACTTAATTTATTTTTTAGAAACAGAGCCTGGTTCTGTTGTTCAGGACCTTGTTCTGTTGTGGCATGATCACAGCTCAATGAACCCTTAACCTTCTGGGCTCAAGCAATCCTCCTGCCTCAGCCTCCCAAGAGAATCTAATCTAGGATGACAGGTGCTTGCCAGGAAACCCAAGGAATTTTTTTTTCATGATTAAATATAATAATCTCAAAATTTCAACAATGCATAACACCTTGAATTTTCTTAAAATATAGACTTTAATGAGCCAAAGTAATAAATTTCTTTATGGTATGTCTTGCAATTAAGCCACTAATGACTTTTGTAACCATACACAATAAAGGCTACCTAACTAATGAAAAACATAATTACTACATTTACACAATGTGAGAGCCACAAGATCAACACTGGATGCATTATTTTTACTCAAGATTTCTCTTCAAATCAAAGCTCAATGGAACTGATACAGTATTAGTTTCATTTTATATTTTTTTCGAGTTAGTACCTCATGACTGAATGCATGTTGTCATAAAATAATTGAGTTAAGGATAAAAAATAGCAAAATTGCCAGAATTTAATCCATCATTTTACAGATGCAAAACTGAGGCACTGAGAGCACAATTTGACTAAGTTCATCCAGCTTTTTCTCTACAAAATACCTCACTAACCCAATGCACCTTAAAAACCACTGACTTCTAAAATAACAGATTAAGAGGAAAAAATTGTAAAATAGACTATAATAGCAACTCATCTGCATAGTATTAACCTTACACCAAAATGAGCTTTAAAAATTTTCTTATTACATAGTGGAAAAAATAAGGAAAATGCACTCAGATATCTCTATAAAGATATGACTGTATTAAAATGCTGATACATTCTTGTGTGAAAACATCTTTTTAAAATTTGTTTCTCTAGGCATGGTGCCTGTACTCAGCGGCTAGGGCGCCAGCCACATACACTGAAGCTGGCAGGTTCAAACCTAGCCCAGGCCTGCCAAATAACGACAACTACAACCAAAAAAAAGCCAGGCATTGTGGCGGGTGCCTGTAGTCCCAGCTACTTGGGAGGCTGAGGCAAGAGAATCACTTAAGCCCAAGAGTTTGAGGTTGCTGTGAGCTGTGATGCCACAGCTCTCTACCAAGGGGGACACAGTGAGACTGTCTAAAAAAAAAAAAAAAAATTAAAATTAAATTTAAAAGAAATTTTCTCTATTAAATATTTGCATTTTCTTCATCTTAATTCACCCAAATAACTAAAACTTAACAAGGAAAAGAAAAAAAGTCGACATACTGCATTTATGAACATATTATGAACTGGAATTACTTTAAATTTTTAATATTAAATATATGCTGAAATATTAGAAGAGAATTATAACAAGCAATTAATTTCTAACTTTTGGAGATTTCATATTTTCTGTTCTCTAAAATACACAATATATGGAGCATGTCTCATGGATTTAAACAAAATGTGAAATAAAATTTAAACATGTATTGTTGATATAAACTTGCCAAATTCTTCTTCCCTCATGCTAAAACAAGCTACTAAATGGTTGAAAACTTGTGGACTAGTCCAAATTTCAAGACACAGGCAATCATCATAAAAGAACAGAATCAGCAACTCAAGCTAGGTAAATATCAAAATTACAATTCTGAAAATGTGTATATTTAATAAAACTTTTAATTATACTAAGTAATAAACTTTCAATAACATACCAAAAGGCAGTGTCATGAAGTCCCATTATCTTTAAAAATTCTTTTATTTTTTTTTCTTTTTCTGCTACAATATGAATCGCCAAGAAGTACCCAAAAGGTGAAAATGCTATAACTAGGTATATTAAAATTACTCCTCGGGGGAAGGTATCTATTTCTACAACAGCAGTTTCTCCCATAATAACAGCTTTAGTTGATTCCAGCTCCTTCCAAAGAGAAACATTGGTCTTCAACTATAATTAAAAAATATAAATACATTAAATTAATTCAGTTCTCAGAGTAACCTCTAATAAAATGTGACACTTATATTCCCAAATATAGTTAGTAACATATTACAAACATAATCTTCAAAAAGCCACTCACTTGAAATCAAGTGAGTGACCTCGATATCATGAAACAGAATAGAATGCTGTTTTTAATTCACTCTGAAAGCATACAACAAAGTTTAAAGTTGGTGACTATATAAATTTTGACTAAATAATGTGTCAAAGAAAATAAAATTGCACAATTATCTTAATTTGATAATTACATGCATTTTTTTTTGAGACAGAATCTCATTTTGCCACCCTCTGTAGAGTAAGGTGTCATCATAGCTCACAGCAACCTCAAACTCCTGGGCTTAAGCGATCTCTTGCCTCAGCCTCCCAAGTAGCTGGAACTACATTCGCCTACTACAATGCCCAGCTCTTTTTAGAGATAAAGTCTCACTTTAGCTCAGGCTGGTCTCGAACCTGTGAGCACAGGCAATCCACCCATGTTGGCTTCCCAAATGCTAGGATTACAGGCATAAGCCACCATGTCCGGCCCAAATCTGATAATTATATTTATCTTACCAAAGTATACATGTTGAAAATTGAGGAATTTAGGAATGATTATTAGTGCCATCATTCCTCTGATTATTTCAAAAATGTTCCTTTAAATAGCATGTCCCACTGCTTTAAAATCTGTATGTGCAGCAGATATAGACAAAATAATAAAAACTATCTATGGCATGTGGTATTCCTAATATCCACCCTGCCTATTCATCCAGTGTGGTCTGGTAGCAGATAGCTAAAGTCTTTGTCCAAAATACAAATAGGTGCTATAAAATCATTAATGTGATACATCTCACATTTCATTATCTTTATCTTAAATTTCTTTACTACTAAATTTGCATACTATTACATACCCCTAATACACTTACACTATATTACAAGAGTTTGTAAGACAATTAATTCTACATGCATCATCTCTTTTGGTTATTAGCAGTGCTGTCATGTGAAGAATTATTATTGTAGTCCTTTTACTACATAGCAGCCCAACAACTAAAAGACACAGGACTCCTGTTAGTCTGGATTCTAATTCTATCACTACTCACACATAGTCTGACCACATATAGTTTAGTAGAAAAGACTGTTGATATGCATTTTTGAAATTACAGTATTTTGAAGCACAGTAAATTTCAATAAGAAAAACCAAATAGAAAAAGAAGGCATAGATAGATATGGAACATGGAAGAATGAGATGTTTAATTTGAAGAGTCTGAATTGATCTTACTATAGTTCAGCCCAGACACAAAATTAAGACACTTTAAAATAAATTTCATGAAAATATAACTTATCTTTTTTATTAAAGAAGTTGCAATAAGTTATGTATTTTAATATATTTTGTACATATTTTGTATATTTGACAGCAAACTAAATCTTACTGTAAAGCATTAGGAAATAATTATTAAAATAAGGTTTGGTTTTTGGCTTTTTTCCTTTATCATATTTACCTGTATAATGGCTGCATCAATGGCTGCTTGTAAAACCGTGAACCCTGAGGACCAGTACTGAGCAGCTTCACATGACTTTGAACAGCCAGCTACAGGAAGAAAAATGAGAGACCTGAGATTTTATGCGACAGGTAAGTGCATTTCTGTAGAAATAACATAAGAATTACCAAAGTAATGTAATCAGTCAATCTCCATAGGATAAAAGAAAATAAACTTTTGCCCTTTGAAGGCAAACAGTATCTACCACATTGTTGTTTATTTGAAGTTTTGAAATAAAATGGTTATGTTACAATACTGAATAATAAATAAATAAAAATGTAAAGATAGAAACTTTTTTTTTTTTTGGAGAAACAGTGAGTCTTACTTTGACACCTTTGGTAGAATGCCATGGCGGCACAGCTGGGGTTTTGTTTTTTTTTCTTTCCTATTTTTAGTAGAGACTGGGTCTCACTCTTGTTCAGGCTACTCTCAAACTCCCGAACTCAAATAATCCACCTACTCCTGAGTTTAAACATACTACCTAGCCTCCCAGAGTGCTAGGATTACAGGTCTGAGCTACCACACCCGGCTACAGAGAAATTAATTATAAGCATAGTGATAGTAAGTTCCCTTTCTGTTTTAAGGTAAGTCATTCTATAATGACTTAGCTTCAAACTACTTTCAGATGCAAGGAAAAGTCAAAGTTAAGCAAACAGAGAAAAGAATTTTCAGTACGGGCTATTTGGAATCAAGTCAGAAATTCAGTATTTCTTACAGTGACTTTAACAATGTTCAATAAATGTTTGTGGTTGATAATATTTCTTCACAAATTTACTAACTGAAGGCTACTTTCCATGTTTCTGATGTAAAACTTATCAATTCATTGGTGAAAGACCTTGACTTTTTTTTTTCTGAGACAGAGTATCCCTCTGGGGCCTTGGGTAGAGTGCTGTGATGTCACAGCTCACAGCAACCTCAAACTCTTGGGCTCACAAGTGATCTTCCTGCCTCAGCCTCTAAAGTAGCTGGGACTACAGGTACCTGCCATAATATCCAGTTTGTTTTTTTCTTTTTTTAATAGAGATGGGGGGTCTCACTCTTGCTCAGGCTGGTCTCAAACTCCTGAACTCAAGTAATCCACCTACGTTGGCCTTCCAGAGTGCTAGGATTATAGGCATAAGCCATCGCGCCTGGCCCTAAGACCCTCAGATTTTAAAGATTCGTACCGTACCATCAATGAAAACAATTACACGGAAACAAATATAGAGATTTAGAAACAGAAATTTAATTCAAAATACAACTTTGCCTTATGCTATCATAATATGTCAATGTACTGAACTAAAATTGCTATGTAAATGTACTTTATATATATTAGATATACACAGTTATTTGTCTAATCATAAATACTTTTATGCTATATTTGACAGTTTTCTCATCTGAACAAAAAGTAAATTTTAAAATGCTGACATTGGACTACATCAAATTTGGTATTTGACCTGTAAATAGCAAAGATAGGAATTTAATTGACCTTCAGTAATTTATTTAGGGCTATTTACCTCTTGAATCCATATAAATAGAAGATACTGGAATCATATCAGGAAAAAAACGGAGTTCATAGGACATGAAGTCTTTGAAAACCACACCTACAAAGTTGCTAGTCTTAGAATGACTGGATGCCAGCATTTCTTTTTCATTTGTATATTCTTCAGTAATTACGACTGCAAAATATTTTAACAATGTGGTTAGTCAAAAATTATAATAGCTTACTATAATACAGATCAAAATTATTGTTATTTTTGATGAATGGAATAGTTTACAAGTACTTTTATTCTCCAATATTTTAAAAAATGAAGACAGCTCTTCCAAGAAAATACTAAATAACATAATAAAATAGTATAATTTTATAGACTATTTAGCTATCATTTAGTTACAAAAATTATGTGTCAATGAAAATACTTAAGTCATGAAAATAATATAGTATGAAACAGTATACAGAATTTATATTTCATCAAAAGATTGCTATTTCTCAGAACTTCAATGAATTGTACTAAACTTTAATACTGAATAGTTTTGATATCATCCTTACTTATCTCTTTAAAATCCACTGACCAGAAAGCTTACTTTCAGACAGATTCTCAAATTTAAACTAAGATTTCAGGCAGTGATAAAATCATAAAAATAATAAATAATTCAGTTTATTTGCTATCTTAAATAATTTCTTAATGAATAGATGTTTTAAGTATTTCTTCTTACAAAGAAAATTCCTTAATGTTTCTCAAAACTAAGCTTTTTTTGTTTTGTTTTTGTTTTTTTGACATAGAGTCTCACTCTGTTGCCCAAGACAGAGCGCCATGGCCTCAATCCAGCTCACAGTAACCTCAAACTCCTGGGCTCAAGCAATCCTCCTGCCCTGCCTCAGTACCCTCAATAGCTGGGACTACAGATGCACACCTCCATTCCCAGATAATTTATCTATTTTTAGTAGAGACAGTGTCTTGCTTTGTTTAGGTGGTCTGGAACTCCTGACCTCAAGGGATCCTGCCTGGCCTCCCAGAGTGCTAAGATCACAGGTGTGAGCCACCACACCCACCCAGAGTAACTATGACACAACTCTTCCTTGAATAAAAACTGTCATTTAAATCCTTTCTTGGAAGGTATGTGCAGAAAATACTATAATCGCTCTTTCACATCAGATAAGACCAATTTTTAAACATTTTATAGTTTTGTTACAGAAGCTTCAGAACACATGATGAAATGGAAAGGATGTTGTATTAGAATTTAACTTCATCATTCATTCACCAGGCAAGCAATTTAATTCTCCAAACTTTAGTGTTCTCATGCATAATACCCAGCTGATCACTCTGGGTTATTGTGAAGACAAAGTGAAGTAACAAATATGAAAATTCTTAGTAAATTATAAAGTATTACTTAAAAGCTAACATGATTTTCCAGACCTTCAAGGTGGAGATTGAACTATAGGGTTGACCTAAATGGAGGGGGGTTAGTTCAACATCCTACCAGTCATATTATCATGTATGTCTCTATACCATATAACCCACTTTCAGATAGTTCTGTTGTTAAAGACAGCACTTTAAAAAAAAAAAACTTCATATATTCCAACTATTTTTGTATCTTAAGTTAATACACACGGACTTGCATTTCTTTATACCCTAGAAACCCTTTCCTCCTACTCAGAACTACCAAGAAATTCCACTCTACTCGGTTTTTTGAACATGCGCACTAAAGTCTATGGCAGCCCATCCTACATGTGCTTAACAGGAGGTACCAACAAGCATATCCTACACCCATGTGCTGTTCAGTAAAAATATTCAATAGAAATAATTGAGAAAGAAATACGGAAAATGTTATTTGGCTCCTGACTATATAACTACCATCTTCCATTTAGTGTTGTACTCCACAATAATCTGATGATACATAAAACTTAATTACTACTACCCTATATGACAGAATACTAATTCTGAATTCTGTTGTTTAATCATTAATAGCATAAACATTTCTGTCACTTCCTCCAGTTCTAGTTTCAGGTTCTCATGTAGCCACTTTAGGCTTGTGGGCACCTCACTGCTTACAGCGCTTTCTAGTCCATTTCTTTGTGAACAACTGCACACTAAGGAAAACAGACTTAGGGACTTTGCATAGCCAAAGTCTCCATTGGTAGACACTACTTCAATTTATAACATCACCTCCATAAAGAAGTAGGGCAGCTGAAAAGATTACTGCTTTATAATCATATTTTATTATATATTTCTAGCTTATTATTATGTAAGTCAGAATCAAAATGAGATAATCCATCAAATCTTTTACTCTACACAAACATACTTAAACTATTCTGAAAATGATCTAAGAATTAAATACAAACTATAACTATAAATGAAATATGCTTCTTAAAACCAAGAAATAAAATTCATGTGTAAGAAGAAACAAACATAAGGCAAAAGAATTAAATAACTTTAGTATTTTTGTAAACCTATACCTTGGTATAAGTATGGCACATCTGTAAGTATTTAAGACTATTTACTAAGTAAAGCAAGCTGATAAATATTGAAAAGGCTTCGTGTTATAAATAGAATACATATACAAGCTCACAATACCATCACGAAGGTGATCAGTAGACACTTTCTGCATGATGCTGCTTGTTATATTAGTCACTGGAGTATATCCAAGAATTACGTTGGAGAGGATAAATCTGTCCATAGGATTAAGTTCTACATTAGGTGCTTCTTCATATTTCTTATTTGGATGCATCATGCTAATTAATATTAACCAAAATAAAAAAAATAGTGGAAAAAGAATTTCCTATAATAAAAGAAACAAAGTAATTACAAAGTAAAACAATTGCAGCAAAAACCATTAATATTTCTATGCAAATAATATAACTAATACTAAGAAAAACATGAGAAAATTGGTTATCTGAGATAAAAAAGTAAAAGCAAATTATCTCAAAATAATTATTATTTTGAGCATCTCAACAAACCCAACAGGAATATTAATTTTTCCTTTGTGTTCAGTTTTACATTTCCAGAATCAATATTAAAGGTAATATTTAAACATCTTATTGATATAAAATATAGATTTAAGCATATAATTTTAAAGCAACTTACCAAACATCCCTATAGAAATCACCATAAAAATGTCTTTATTCAGCTCAGCCCTGAATCAGAAATCATACTTTAATTATACCTATATTTATACTATTAAAATCATAAAGATGAACAATGTATTTTCATCCTTTAAAATTATTACTAGCTGGTTAGCTAGAGTTCTTTTACCTTTTTTTTTTGAGACAGAGTCTCATTTTGTCACCCCCCTATAGAGTGCTATGACATCACAGCTCACTGCAACCTCAAACTCTTGGGCTCAAGTGATTCTCTTGCCTTAGCCTCCCAAGTAGCCTCCCCTGTACCAACAGGGGCCTGCCACAACACCCAGCTATATTTTTTAGAGACAGGGTTTTGCTCTTGCACAGGCTGGTCTTTAATCTGTGAGCTCAAGGCAATATACCCATCTCAGCCTCTCAGAGTACTAGGATTACAGTCATGAACCACTGTGCATGGCTGAGTGCTTTTTACCTTTAAAAGTAATGTATGCTGGCTCGACGCCTATAGCTCAACCGGCTAAGGCGCCAGCCACGTACACCTAAGGTGGCGGGTTCGAATCCCCAGCCCGGACCCGCCAAACAACAATGACGGCTGCAACCAAAAAATAGCCGGGTGTTGTGGCGGGCGCCTGTGGTCCCAGCTACTTGGGAGGCGGAGGCAGGAGACTCGCTTGAGCCCAGGAGCTGGAGGTTGCTGTGAGCTGTAATGCCACGGCACTCTGCCCAGGGGGACTGCTTGAGGCTCTGTCTAAAAAAAAAAAAAAAAAAAAAGTAATGTATGCTATGATATAATTTTAGTCTAGAGTCTATAAAAGAGGAGCTGTGGAAAATAAAATCAAGAATAATGTTCCACAAAGTTATTGTGGAATGTAGGTTCATGAAACAGAAAATTCATGCCTAAAGGTTCAAAATTAAGCACTGAGATTAGAGAAATCAACAAAATGCAATAATCATTATTAAATTTTTTAACATTTAGAAAGCATCAGGTAATTCAGTTATTTTTCTGTGACTAAGTTTTATTTTATAAGCAAAGAGAGCAAAATAAAAATATGTTAAAAATATATTCAGCAAAATACATCATCTCTTAAAGACATAAGAGGTCAAAGCAAAATTAACCTCAACAAAGCATAAAGAGAAAGTCATTTAACTTACCTGAACGCTACTTTTTTTAGTTCTGCATTTAATTAGGTAATTCTTTAGTAGGAGTGTTCTAGTCTGTCTCCAAACTCCCACCTCCCTAATTGCAGTGGCCATGTTTTCTCTATCCTCTCCCCTGGACAGAATGCATGCAGCAGCAATCCGAAGACTCTGAGAAGTAAAGAGCAATATGTGGAACAGGGGAGAAAGACCAGAATTAGAAATACTGCCAAACCAGCAGTAAGTTCACTTCTTTTTCTCCTTTGATACCCCCTACACTGGCCATACCGAGAGCTCCAGGAGCCCTCTATTTCTGGATTGTGGAATAGGAAAGAGAAGTCTTTGAAATTAATAAATCTTTTTTCTTTCCTGAATTCTCTTGTGTCCCCATCTCAAGCAATCCTATGGTAGCAGTGCCAGATAAAAGGCTGGTGTAGTCAAAAACCTAAGGTAGGAGAATCTTCTTCTCCATTCAAAGATGCTATGGTTCTAAAAGGATGGGACCAATCCCATTGCTTTTCTTCTCTACCTTCTGCCACTGAACCCTGGATGTGGCGGTTACAGATGCGGGAGTGGATAGCAGAATGGGGCAAATAAACCCTAGTTTTCTGGCTGGAGAATAGGCAAAGCAGCTGCCAGGAAACAGAAAGTAGCAGGGAGATTGAATAAAAAGAACACCTCAGGAAAGCACATCAAAAAGTTATTTATTGGCCATTTTGTGAAGAGACAAAGACTCAGCGGTTGCAGCCACATTGCTGACCTCAAATAGTACCCGATTTCTCCCCATTGAACTCAGGAGTAGGAGACTCAGAATCAAATCTCTTCTCCCTCCCCCCTCATGTGAGTTTTTTTGATACTTCAGCTACATTTTTTCACTTTGTGAAGAACCTTATCATCAAACACAATGGCTAACAATATTACCAACAAGACAGACCCTCACTGCATCAACTCATGTGTATTCACTGGGAATCTCAACTGGGAATACAATATTCATTGTATATTAATGAGAGAAATGTCCGGGCTGCTGTAGCAGGAGAGGATGGCAGAATGATTGCTAGCCAAATTTTAGATATTAATCTGGCTGCAGAGTCAAAAGTGATATGAGGAAAAGCAGGAGACATACTCTTTTGACTTGGACTATGACTTTGAACGGGGTTATTCTCACGCAATGTACAACTACTCAGCACATGCTCCTCCTCCTCAGGTTGCTCGGGCTGTGGTGCCCTCAAAACGCCAGCGTGTATCAGGAAACCTCATGAACAGGGAAAAGTGGCTTCAATTCTAAGAATGGACGGCAAGGTTCTTCTTCCAAGTCTGGAAAGTTGAAAGGAGACGACCTTCAGGCCATTAAGAAGGAATTGACCCAGATAAAACAAAAAGTGGATTCTTTCTGGAAAGAACTGAAAATGAGCAGAGCAAATAAGCAGCAGTAGAGCTTAAGGACTCGGAGTCGGAAGAGGAGCAGAGCAGCTGGTCCCTGAAGAAAGATGAGACTAATGTGAAGGTGGAGTCTCAGGGGTGCAGACGACTCTGCTGAGGAGGGGGACCTACTGGATGATGACAATAATCAAGATGGGAGGATGACCAGCTGAAGTTGATCAAGGATGATGAAAAAAGGCTGAGGAAGGAGAGGATGACAGAGATAGTGCCAATGGCAAGGATGACTCTTAAGCACATAGTGGGGTTCAGAAATCTCATCCCATTCTTCCTTTACCTAGGCGCCTGTCTAGATCAAAATTTTTACCAGGTCCTCTCCCCCAGTACCTTCAGCACATGCTCTCTGTTCTCCCCATCCTCATCCTGTCCATGTTCATTACTTCATATTGCCTTGCACCTAGTCCTATTTTTACTTCCTCCGATGCTCCTAGTAGTTTTGTTAAGTCTTACCTTGTAATGTTTTGCTTTTAATTTTGAAGCCTCTTTATGACTTAACAATAAAAAGGATGTATGGTTTTTAAATTTAAAAAGGGTATTTATTTACTCCTAGACTAACTCCCAAACTGGGCATATATGGATCTAGTCCTTTCTGTGTAACAAAGAACTGAGGAACTGAACTAACAGACAGACCCCAGCCAAGATCCAGACTGGTCACTGAGTGGCATACCCAGGACTGCACTGCAAAGGCTTTTGAAAAATAAATTAATATTAAAACTACAGCTCAAAGAATATGCGTAGAAACCTTCAGTCTGAACCTAACCAGTTGATAGCCTACTAAAACTATCAAAATTTTACATTAAATTAAAACAAATCTCTAATTCTCATACAATTCAAATTAGTTGGCAAATAAAAAACATAGAAAATAGCAACTCTACTAAGAAAACAAAATCACTGATGCCAAGGGTGGTGCCCGTAGCTCAGCAGGTAGGGTGTCGGCCACATACACCCAGGCTATGGGGTTTGAACCTGGCCCAGGCCAGCTAAACAGGAATGACAACTGCAAACAAGAAAATAGCCAGGCATTGTGGTGCACGCCTGTAGTCCCAGCTACTTGGGAGGCTGAGGCAAGAGAATCGCTTAAGCCCAAGAGTTTGAGGTTGCTGTGAGCTGTGATGCCATAGAACTCTACCAAGAGTGACCAAGTGAGACTCTGTCACCAAAAAAAAAAAAACAAAAAAAAACTGATGCCAATGTTGAAATGATACAGAAATTGGAATTATCTGACAAAAATTTTAAAGCAGCTATTTAAAGAGTACTTCAGCAAGCAACAGTAAGTAATCTTGAAAGCAATGAAAAATAGAAAATCTCAGCAGAGAAACAAAATGTAAAGTAGAACCAAATGGAAATTTTACAATAGAAAAGCACAATACAAATAAAAGTCAGAGAGTAGGCACAAAAGCAGAACGCAGATAAGAGAAAAGGAGTCAGTGAACCTGAAGATTGATCAATAGACCTTATTCAATCTGAAAATCAGAGAGAAAAAAGATTTTTTAAAAATTAAGAGCAACGGAGAAAACTATGGCACAGTAACAAAAGGTCTAATTTTCATATTATCAGACTTAAAGAAGTGAAGGAAAAAGTGTTATTGCTAAAAAATATTTAAAGACTTAATAGCTGAGAACTTCCCAAATATAGCAAGAGATATAAACCTACAGATTTTAAGAAACCCATACATATCAGAATTAAACTTCTATAATTAAACACAATAAAAAACTTTGAAAGTAATCAGAGAAAAATGATGCATTATCTACAGGAGAATAATGATTTGAATGAAAACAGACTTCTCATAAAAAACTCTGTGGAGGAAATGGAATATTCATACACTGCTGATGGTAACCCAAATGGTTCAGATGCTAAGAAAAACAATTTGGTGGCTGCTTAAAAAGTTAAAGGTAGAACTATCACATGACCTCACAATTCACTTCTAGGGATATACCCAAAAGAAATGGAAATAGGGAACTCAACTGTGTTCATGTTCACTCACTTTAGAGTAGCACTACTCAAAATAGCCAAAAGGTAGAAACAGCCCAAACATCCAAGAGATAAACAGATAAACAAACTGTGGCATATACCCATAATAATTAAATATTATTCAGGGTGGCGCCTGTGGCTATTCAGGGTGGCGCCTGTGGCTTAAGGAGTAGGGCGCTGGCCCCACATAATGGAGGTGGCAGCTTCAAACCCAGCCCTGGCCAAAAACTGCAAAAAAAAAAAAAGTGATTAAATATTATTTATTATTCAGACATAAAAAGAAATGAAGTACTGATATATGTTACAATAAGGACAAACCTCCAAAACATCACACTAACTGAAAGAAGTCAGACACAAAAAGTAAACATTATATGATTCCATTTATATTAAATCTCTAGAATAGATCAATCCACAGAAATATAAAGACTGGTGGTCACCAGAGGCTGGGAGAAGAGGAGAATGAGGAGAAAGTATTCAAAGGGTAAGGTGTTTTACTTTGGAGTGATGAAAATGGATTTGATCTCAATAAATTATTTTCTTAAATAAAACTGGATGATCTAAATCACCGTACCTATCAACAGTCCAGGCACGTTTACCCTTTGAAAGACTCTGGGACCCTTTTTGCCTATGAACCAATTCTTCAAAGGTTTCATTGCAGGTAACCTCAAAGAAGTGGCCAGAGTCTCAACTGCAATCTCTGCTCTCTTCAAATCTGATCACACCAATAATACAGGACCTCTGCATACTAAGAGGTACTGAAAAGGTAGTTGAGGACTGTTAAATCTTCTTTCAGAGCAATTGGTGCTGCCCTGTTTTACATAAACCTACCTAAAGGGTACTGACAGGACTCCCCTCCAGAACAAGGACAGTCGGTGTTAAGCTGGCTGACCATCTTCATCAAGATAAAGAAGCAAACAACTTTTAGAGACAGTTTGATGAGCATCCTCTTTATATACACACAATAAAGACTGGAAAGAATGTTTTCTATTTTCCAAGTTATATGTATTATTTATATAGTTAAAAAGGAATAAATTGCTAATTAAACAATGTGACATAATGTAAAAATAGTAAATAAATTAAAAATAGCAAAGCCATCAAAAGTGGAGGATACCATCAAATAAATACTCATTCAAGGATGAGTTGCTGCAAAACAAACAGAAACACTACCCAAGGCAGCATAAACATGCTCAAGGTATCTGCCAAAACACACTGGCTGGATACGACTAAATTATTAATTCAAATTGAATGTTGAATGTTTAATTCTTCATTATATATAACAGTCCTTTCATAGAGTAGCTGATGGACTCAATATTTTTCCTTCTTTAAGGACTGCTCTCTGAACTCAAGGTTAAATCTCCAATGGCCTTCTCTGAAGTCTGTGAACCTGCCCCCTACTCAGAGCTTTTTAAAGCAAAACTAAACTCTATTCCCCACACACTACTGGAACACATACACAAACCATCACCACCACCAATACCTTCACAACTCCTGAGTTATAACAAATAAATTTTTTCCTGGCAGTATGGAATTTTTAACTAAGATACCCAGAGAATCAAAGTCATGGAATTCAGTTACCTTAATGATTATGGTTAATATTGTAAAAAGTCAATAAGACTAAGACTAAGCTTTCTTTTGAAGTATAGCTACTATGTTCAAAATTTGATTTTTCTTCCTTGGAGTATTTGAAATGCCCTATTATCATTCCAATATATTTTTATTTTCACTTAAGCAAACCAGAATCAGATCCTGTTTCTTACAACCGAAAGCATCTTAACCAATACAACAAAGACACCAAAATCAATAAACACAAGAACTAATAATGCCTGAAGTAATAGAATTTATTGCTTAACAGTATGAAGCCAAACCAGGTAAACATGAATCCTGTCTCTGCCATGTACTGGCTTTGGGACCTTGGATTAGTTATTTAATTTTTTATGCCCAAATTTTGTCATCTGTAAAATGAGTAAAAACAGTACCCACCTTTTGGGGTAATTAGAATGACTAAAAGAATTAATGCTTGTAAAGCTGAAAATTGTGCCTGGTACTTGGCAAGGAATTATATATGTGTATAAAAGTATAACAAACATCCTCAGAGAAATAATACAGAATATAATATTCTTGAAACGAGAATGATGTCATTTAAAAAAGACAATTACAGAATTTGGAAATGATAGGCTGATAGAAACAAAAACATGAAGATATGGAGTAAATGGCATCTAAAGACAAATTAGTAATTTTTTTCTTTTTGAGTCAGGGATTCATTTAGAATGTATGAGTTTGTTTTAATTATTTAAAGTAACACATTTGAAAACTATCAGTATTTTTAAAATCTAAGGCATTCTTATTATAGTTATCACCTTTGTTAAAAAACAGTGCTTTTATTAGAAGAGCCTATGGTAGAAAAACATAAATAAGATGATCTTTTTTCATCAAGGATCTCATGGCCGAGTTCAAGATTAAGACAGATAATAAATGATGATACATGAAAAGAAGTCTATCACTCATCTAATGTTACCATTACCTCTTCCAAATATTTTTACTTAGTAAAACAACTCAGTGCATAGCACTAAGGAAGTACTAAAATACCTGTGGAATAAACAATCCCTTTTATTACAGCACTAAGGAAGCACTAAAATACCTGTGGAATAAACAATCCATTTATGATATAACAAGTAAAATAATCTTGAAAATTTTAAATATATTTTTACATATAGACCTAATTTTTTTAAATCCATGTTTATTTCTGTAAGAAATGAACTCAGATTATATCTATTAAATAAAAAAAATTGAACCATTTTGATGTGTAGAGCTAGCCTACTAAGAGATGTGAACAGTCACTTTGTTAGCATCCTTGAAAGATTCCCAGAAAGGATCTTAGACAACAATACATTCCCTACCTTCAAAAGATAACTGTTGGAGGTCACTTCTGGTCCATCCAAGCAAAGGTAAAGGGAAACAGACTAGCTATTTGAGGCTTCTAAAAACTGTAAGGGCCTGAGAAAGGTTGACTTCGGAGATTAAATCATGGGAGCTTTACTTCGTACTCATCTTGTGATATAGATTAACTTATTTCCTTGTTCCCAGCTCAGACCAGACAGCATCTAGGATAAAAGACCCCTTGACTAATTACATCCTTCATGAAGAATGTTAAATATACCCTTCCCAAAAAAGGCACACTGCCTATAACCAATAAATTGCTATAACTATGCACCAATTTTGTAGGGAAAATGATGTAATCCTCTTAAATTTCCCTAGACCTTGCTTATAAACCATCAAACCTCTCTACTTCAGAGCCTCCCATCTTTTTGATGTTTGCCTCCACCCTGCCCGGCCAGATGGCCATCCTTAAACCACATGCTCAAATAAACTCAATATTTAATCATATCACCTAAATCTCACCATTGATGTTGACACAGAGCTGATTACCACTCCTTTGTTTTCACTCTATACCCAGTAAATACAACTATAATTGCAGTAACCAGACTTATGTATCATCATTTATTTATCTGTCTTAGTCTTGAACTTGGCCATGAGATCCTTGATGAAAAAAGATCATCTTATTTATATTTCTCTACCACCAATAGTAATATTATAAGCAATTTCATCTTAACAGAGATTCCTTTGCCAAAGCTTCCTTAGATTAGAGTACTTAAAGATCAAGAGTCTGCAAACTATGATGGAGAAGGTGGGGGCTACATCCAGCCTGCAGCAAGTTTGGCATAGCCCCTAAGCTAACAGTGGTTCTACATTTTTAAATAGTTGAAAAAAAAATCAAAGAATAAGCTTGTCACATGTAAAAACTATATGAAATTCAAATTTCAGTGTTCATAAATAAAGTGTTACAGAAAACAGCCATGCTCATTCATTTATGTATTGTCTATGACTACTTTTGCACCACAATGTGAGAGTTAAGTTATTGAGAGACTATACAAAAAAAAAAAAAGATATGGCTATTTACAGAAAAAGTTTGCTAACTTTTGTTATGAGCTTAAAAAGGAAGGAGGGGAAGTAAGGAAAGTGGAATATCCACCTAGTATTTAGTGAAGGAATTATGTACCAAATATTAAGAGACAAAAAAAAGACACTGTTACTAACTTTGCAGATAGATAAAATTTAGTATTATGTGAAAAGTGTAATTGAGGCAAAGAAAGGAATGGAATTTCCAGGTAGAAAGAAAAGAATGGAAAAGCTAGACTCCCAAAAAGAGCTTGACTTGTGTAAAGAAAAGAAAACACTACAGCAGGGGTATATAAGACCAAGTTAACTGAAAACATACGCTGACATATGTTTTAGATAACAATGTAAAGGTAGGCACTGGAAAATTATAAATACCTTCTATGCAAAATAAGACACCCATATGTTTCCTCTACTGTGCTTTTTTCACACCTAATTGTAACTGTTTAATTTGCTGGCCATCACCTATTTCAATAGTCCATTTACTCCTCAAACCTCGAAAGCTTCCATCTGTAGTATCACTCTCAAGATTGTGACCTTGATTCCTACTTCACTGAGAAGACTGAACTAATCAGAAGACAATTCCAAAATCTGCCACTATTCTTTCTACACAGCTATCTCCATCTGTGTCTAAAGCAACATTATCCATTTCAACAATGTGCCATTTCAGCTTAAACTGTGCCATTTCAGCTTAAACTGGAGACAATTTTCATTAGAACTCCAAACTAAAAAACTTAAATGGAATTTGGTATTAGCTATACTTTTATTTTTTCTATTTATTGATTGACTGAAACAGATTCTCACTCTATCACCCTGGGTAGACTGCTATGGCATCAACAGTTGACAACAACCTCCAACTTTTGGTCTCAAGTGATCCTTCTTGCCTCATCCTTCAGAGTAGCTGGGACTACAGGCATGCACCACAACACCCAACTAGTTTTTCTGTATTTAGTAGAGACAGGATCTTACTCTTGTTCAGACTGGTTTATTTTCTTTGAAGGAGAGCTTATGAACATATCTGGTGCCTGTAATCCTAGCACTCTGGGAGGCCAAGGCAGGTGGACTGCCTTGCGCTTATAGGTTCCAGACCAGCCTGAGCAAGAGGGAGATCCCCTCTCTAAAAATAGCTGGACATTGTGGCAGGTGCCTGTAGTCTCAGCTACTTGGGAAGCTGAGGCAACAGAGTCCTTGAGCCCAAGAGTTTGAGGTTGCTGTGAACCACGATGCCATGGAACTCCACCGAGGGCTAAGAAAAATGAGACTCCGTTTCCAAAAAAAAAAAAAGAACATATCTAGCACATGAAAGAAATTCTAACCCAACTCCATCATTGGCTTCTCAATAAAATAAAAGCACTATAAAATATGCCTCTTACCTTACAAATTAAAAATGCTCTCCTCTTCTCTATTGTCTTTAAACTTACCGAAGCTCACACAAAACACTAGTTGTCAATATAATTTAATATAAATTTTATGACAGTATTTCTTGCTGAAAAAGAAAATAATGCAATGGTACACAAATCACAAGTTATCCAATAATCTTTCTTACATATGCTTCTAAAAGCTTGTGCTTAAAACTATTTTTAATTCAACTAATTCACATACTAGTAAAGATATGATTTCATAGACTATTACAGAATTCTTTCATATAATCACCCTCAAACTCCAGAGATTGTTACCCAAATTGCTAAACCAGTTTCTTACCTCACAAAGTTGAAAAATGAATTCACTGACAGAGAGAGATGGTAAGTGAAGCAAAAGTTATTAAGGAAAAATAGGAAAGCTCTCGCCAGAGGGTGAGGGACTGGTATCCAGAGAAAGCTAATGACTACTCTGCTGTCTAATCTTATCTTTTTCAAGCACAAGGGAATGGAAAGTATGTTCCTTTGTGCTTCTACTTCTGGCACCAAGAGCCTAAGATTGAAAAGTAAAACTATTTACTAGGTGTAGAATATAAATGTCTTGACACAATAACTAAGAAAATGCCATGAAGGCTACGTTCACCAGTTTGATGAAAGCATTTCAAATTTTATGTAAAACCAGCACATTGTACCCCATGATTGCATTAATGTACACGGCTATGATTTAATAATAATAAGTAAGAGTAAAACGAAATCTACTGTATGTCATGAGACTTCTACAACTGGTTACAAGCCTCCCTGCTTACTTACGACTTTGACGGAATGTTTTGGTGTGGTTTTAAACACAAAGCCTACCTTCCTGCCATCTGGGCTGCCTAAAGCAGCTGCATCCTTTGACCTCAGCTGCCTCAAACACCCTGTGACTCTTCCCTCCTCAAGATTATAAATTGTATTCTTCTTGGTACTCTTGGAACACGGTAGTACAATACGTGGAATATAAAAGACACGTAAGCAACACCTAATGTAATCCATAATGTATTAATAAATGTGCTCTTATCATCAACGTAAGAATTCTCTCTACTAAAACCTGTTAGAAGGGAAATGCACTTAAATAGCACATATTGAAAAACAAGTGCCTGTTTACACCGATTTTAATACAAACTCCCTCAAAACCCTAACTGCCCTAACAATGTTGTCTCTTACGGAATTCTCCGCTACCGAAAAAAAAAGGTACTAGCGTTCTCTGGGCAAACACAAAATGTAGTGAGTGGATAAAGCACCAGCATCCGCGGGTTGACATCTCAGCTGCACCTTTTTTTTTTCCCTAACTGATTGTAACCTTAATAAGTTACTTAACCTCCTTGAAGCCCGTTCTCCACATCTGGCTAAGTAGAGGAAATAACACCTCCAACCGCACAGGCTAAGGCGTAACGCAGCTCCTTGCGGGAGTCCTGCAAATACTTGTCTCCCCTCCATTCCCTCGGAACGCCCTCGGCGGAGGGGGGACACGGCCATCTCCGTTATAATACTTGGGATGCATGTGTGCACACAGAAGCGCAGCGCGGGCCCGGGGAGCCCCCCTCGGCCGCCCGGCTGCAGCCGGGCCCTCCGCACCCCGCCCGGTCCCCACGCCCGAGCTCGGGCTGCTTCCTCCCGACACCTGCGCACTTTCCTCCCGCACTCGCGTCCGCTCGCTCCATCACCGCCCGCACCCAACCCCCGCAGGAACAGCGAGTGCTCAGTACGCAGCCGTGCGCAGGGAGGGCTACTTCAGCGACGTGTAGTGTTTGTTGTTTTCTCCATCTCTCTCTAACGATGCTCTAAAGTGAACATCGGCTCGACCGCGTCCGACCAACTGCGGCGCGGCGCTGTCCCGCCGCCCCACCCGGCCCCCGGGGGTCCCCGCGGGCGTCCAGAGTCCCCACATCCACCCCCAGCATCCCGCACGCGGGGAAACCGCGCTTCCTCCGCCCGGCCTGAGGTTACTTTGCGGGGTCCCCTCCGCTCGCCGCCTGCGCCCCCTGCCCAGCCCGCGGCGCCCGGCGACGCAGACCCCGGCTTCCCCTTCCTTCCCCGCCGCGACCTCACTCGCTAGCACCTCCGCAGACACCTGCCACCGCTGGTCCCCGACCCCTCAGGCCCCCCGGGCCGGCTTGCCCCCAGTGGGGCCTCCAGCGCCACTGCCCGCGCCGCCCTCCTCACCTCAGGCCCGGAGCCGCAGCGCCTTCAGGACCCAGCGCGCGGTCTGTGGAGACCGAGCCGGTGACGAAGCTCGCGAATGAGTCAGGGCGCGCCCCCGCCCCCGCCGCTCGGCCCCGCGTGCCCCGGCGCAGGCCGGATCGGCAGCGCGCCTGTGAGGGAGAGCGCGCGCCGCCGAGGTCGTGCCCCGCCTCCCGCCGGACGCACCTGAGGGCGAGGCTCCTGGGGAACGCGGCCCCGCGTACGGGCGCGCTGCCGCCGCTAGGCCTCGCGGGCGCGCTCCCGCCTCTTGGCCTCGCGTGCCCCGGCGGACGGAAGGCGCGCCGCGCGCCCGGAAGGGGAACGCACCTGGGGGCAGGGCAAGTGGGAGCGCAGGGCGGTCCGGGGTTCCTGAGCGCTTACCTGTGCCTGGGACCTCTGGAGCCAGGCCTCGAGGGTCACCCCCAGAACCTCGGGCGGCTCGGATCTAACCCCCCTCGGTGATGGGCTACGCGCTGTCTCCCTTGAAGCACCAGTAAAAACAACGGGCTTGAAGTCAGGGGCTGGAGTTTGAGTTGCAGCCCTGTCGCCTTAATCTAGGGGGTGACCTTGGCCCGCGGCTCGCTCTGTGCCCCCCTAGCTGAACCTAGTTTTAAAAAATCCTTCATCTCCTTGCCGGCCTGTGCAGAGGCCTCGCTGCTACTGCGTTTCTAGCTCCTCCGCAGCGTCTGGAATGCTGTGTCCCCATTCCCATAACTGCTGCCAGTTCACCAGCTTCTCGCCGTCCTAGGCCCTCTGCAGACTGAGGATGCTTGTAGTTCCTGAGTTGTCCTTATCAAAGTCAGAGAATGTGGCGGCACTTGAGTTTTCCAAATGGCATGAGACATCCAGCATCTGTGACAGATTGTATACAGCACTTATTTCGCTAAAAATAGAAGGTTTTGACTTTCGTTACTCAAAAGTGACTTAAATAGTAGTCAAACGTTATCATGGGGTCACACCTAATATATACAATGCACTCATTCCAGGTGAAGGGCAAAGTCATAACTTTAACCTGAAATGTACAAAATATATTATGGAACCAAAATGTGTATACCCCTGTAATATTCTGAAATTTAAGGGGAGAAAAAAGTTATTAGAGGGCAAAGAAACGCTCACAATACTAACATTAAATATTTTCCTTGCCAGATTTCTGTGTGGTCACATTTCCTTGAACAAAGACTTAAGGAAAAAAACAAACCTGTCAATCCCATTTAATTCTTTTTTTATTAATTCATAACTCTGCACATTTATAGGATACACTGTGCTGACTTGATATACAATGTGGAATGCTTACATCAAAGTGATTAACATAACCATCACATTCCTTACTTATTTGTTGTGATGAATTCTACTCCACTCCCAAGAGATTTGAAATGTACCATTGCACTGGGCACAATAGGTGAGGTCCCCCTAAATTTTCTCCTCCCGCCCTTCCTGCTCTTCTCTCTCTTCTTCCCTCTTTGTTTCTGGACTATAAAACTAGAAGTTTTATCATTCCTATGAAGGCATAGGTAATTATATAATGATTTTATAATAGTATTGAGTACATTGGATACTTTTTTTCCCCATTCTTGAGATACTTCACTAAACAGAACATGTTCCTGTTACATCCAGGGAAACATAAAAGATGTAAAGTCTCCATCCTCTTTTATAGCTACATAATATTTCATGATATACATATACCAAACTAATATGGCATTTCTTTGCTCTCTAACTTTTTTCTCCCCTTAAATCTCCAAAGAAGTTTGGAGAATCCTCAAAGAATTAAAAGTACCGGTAGAGCTACCGTTTGATCCTGCAATTCCTCTACTAGGTATCTACCCAAATAATCAAAAATCATTTTACAACAAAGACATTTGCACCAGAATGTCTACTGCAGCCCAAATAGTAGGGCTATTCATAATTGCCAAGTCATGGAAGCAGCTGAAATGCCCATCAACCCACGAATGGATTAACTAATTGTGGTATATGTATACCGTGTAATTTTTTTTAACTTATCTTTGTTTTTTTCTGCTTTTCAAATTTAAACCAAACTTCCCCAACAGCCACTTACTCTATGTTAGTAAATTCTAAACACACACAAAATCAACGAATTAAGTTTTGCATACCCTACTGAATATGAATTAAATAGGAACGTCAAAGAGGTTTGTTACCAGAGAAAGGGGGTCCAGTCACCTGTCACTGTCAGCCAAAATGCAGAGAGGGGGATAGGCCCACCAAACTTTGTCAGGAGGTCTGTGACTTTAGAGAACAGTGAGAGGAGCTTCTCCAAGACTGTGCTCTTCTTCCATTTCCAGAATCACAGTTTTATACATAATGGTTCAAAGCAAAGAACACATTGATTCTTACTTTAAATAATAAACAGCCCAACTCAGTGACAAGCTATTACAATATTTCCAATTCAAAAGGTAATTCTCTAAACTATTCAAGATGGGCATCTTTGCGGTGGGAGCTAAATTTACCAAACTAACAATGGCAGACAGGGGGTGAAGGTCACTTAGGACCAGGTCAGCTGTGTCAGGTAGGTCCTAGCCTAGCTGACTCCCTCTTTACTCTCTTTCCATGTGCTTTCAGAGTCTTCTGAATCCATGATGATTAAAAGATCTGACAGTGGGAGTGGGAGAGAAAAGGAACAAAAATGTCCAAGAGACTGGCACAGAAAATTAAAGAAGGCAGTGTGAGCTAAAGTAAGGCTCCCTCTGAGGGGCTAACTTATGAACCCCTTCTTGGCCAAGGGGAATCCCCAAAACAGAGTTTCTAGCCATGAGAAAAGAGATCAGCCATGCCTCATCATGGCCCCTACTCTTCTCAGAGATGACCTTTGTTAGTTTGTTTTTGAGACAGATTCTGTTGCTCTGCATAGAGAGCCTTGGTATCTTCACCGTTCACAGCAACCTTAAAAACCTGGGCTAAGGCTCGGCACCTGTGGCTCAAGCAGCTAAGGCACCAGCCACATACACCTAAGGTGGCGGGTTCGAATCCCCAGCCCGGGCCCGCCAAACAACAATGATGGCTGCAACCAAAAAATGGCCAGGCGTTGTGGCGGGCGCCTGTAGTCCCAGCTACTTGAGAGGCAGAGGCAGGAGACTCGCTTGAGCCCAGGAGTTGGAGGTTGCTGTGAGCATGATGCCATGGCACTCTACCCAGGGGGATAGCTTGAGGCTCTATCTCAAAAAAAAAAAAACAAAAAACCTGGGCTCAAGGCAGCACCCGTAGTGCCGTGGGTGGTGTGCCGGTCACGTACACTGAGGCTGGCAGGTTCAAACCCAGCGCAGACCAGCTACAACAATAACAACAACTGCAACAACAACAAAAAAATAGCCCGGCATTGTCGCAGGCACCTATAGTCCCAGCTACTTCAGAGGCTGAGGCAAGAGAATCGCTTGAACCCAAGAGTTTGAGGTTGTTGTGAACTGTGATGCCATAGCACTCTACTGAGGGTGACATAGTGAGACTCTGTCTCAATAAACAAATAAATAAACAAACATGCTGGCGCAAATATCTTTGTGATTAAATGATTCTTCTGTAAGAAGATCTGTAGATAACTAGGACTGAAATGATGGGATGAAATGAAAGTTTGACTTTGTTCTTTGAGAATTTTCCATACTTCTTTCCATAAAAGTTGTATTAGTTTGCAATCCCACCAGCAGTATAGAAGTGTTACTTTCTCTCCACATCCACACCGGCATCTGCAGATTTGGGACTTTGTGATGTGGACTCATCTTACTAGAGTTAGGTGATATCTCGGAGTCAAAACCTAATTCTTCTCTAAAACCCTCATCACACCAGGTAAAGTGATCTCACTCTCCTTACAACTGCACAAATGCTACCATCTTGTTTACGTCATTTTACTTATGTACTATCTTTGAATTAAACTGCAAGTAGTCTGAAGTCAAAAGTTTTTTCTTGGCTTGGTGCCTGTAGTTCAGGGGCTAGGGCCCTGGCCGCATACACTGGTACTGGTGGGTTTGAACCTGATGGGGCCTGCCAAACACAATGACAACTACAACAAAAAATACCTAGACATTGTGGTGGGCGCCTGTAGTAGCAGCTACTCGGAAGGCTGAGAGTTTGAGGTTGCTGTGAGCTGTGACACCACGGCACTATGCCAAGGAGGCAACATAATGAGACTCTGTCTCAAAAAAAAAAAAAGCAAGCTTTTTCTTGTACCAATTTAAATTTCCAGGTCTTTTTCATCATAGTTTACTGTAAATGTTGTTGATTATGTTATCAATGAGAAAATATGTCGGCTTGGCACCTGTGGCTCAAGCGGCTAAGGCGCCAGCCACATACACCTAAGGTGGTGGGTTCGAATCCAGCCCAGGACTGCCAAACAACAATGACGGCTGCAACCAAAAAATAGCCCAGTGTTATGGCAGGTGCCTGTGGTTCCAGCTACTTGGGAGGCTGAGGCAGGAGACTCGCTTGAGCCCAGGAGTTGGAGGTTGCTGTGAGCTGTGATGTCAAGGCACTCTACCCAGGGGGACAGCTTGAGTAAAAAAGAAAAAAAAAGAAAGAAAAAGAAAATATGTCCACAAGAAAGAGTATGTGAATGTTATTGTCATCACCCCAAAATGTCAGCCCTCACTCAACAAAATCTATCTCGTCTTAGAAAGTGAAGATGCCGAATTCTTCTCATAGCATGAATGACAAAATTATGGTGGTAATATAGTTATGAGAATGACATAACAATACTAAATAAGACCTTTTAATAAAAAGATTGCTACAAATTAATCTATGGGCAAGGACATATTTTACTGTCTCTTTGAGCAGGTTATCTGTCCGACTGTACCTTGTAAGCAATTTAGCCACATCATCTCAATCCAGATTTCCATAGTCACCGGATCCCAGTACTACATAAGCAGTGACAGGGAAGATGTTCCTTTCTGAGCTTTTGTATCTAGGAAATAGAAGCAAGCCACGCGGCTGGGGTTGTCATGGTGGCAACCCCAATCCCCACATCTCATTAATAAATATTTTAGACAAATCAGAGGGGAATACACAGATCAAGGAGTTGCAGACTGAGATTTAACAAGTTGCTTACCTGTACAAAATTAACAGTGGACTGGAATTTTGACAGTATTTAATGCAGAGAAAGAGAATTAGCCTTGCTACCCTAACTACCAACCTATAATCTAATATGCTGGGGAAAGAATGGGTTCTGCTTGTGTTGTTTTTTATTTGCTAAACACCAAAGCCTTATTTAGTGGATTTTTCTATTTTACTTTTTGCCAAAATTATTAAATTATTACAACAGTTTTTCCTGTGTCAAATTAGTACATTAGCTTGCACGATTAACAATACGTTGAAAATTATGTGGCCATTTTAAAATGTTATTACCAAACGCTATTGTTATTTGCTTTTGAACATTTAACATTTCTACAAAGCTAAAAAAGATACCAAGGGTGGGGCAGCGCCTGTGGTTCAGTGGGTAGGGCACTGGCCCCATATACAGAGGGTGACGGGTTCGAACTCAGCCCTGGCCAAATTGCAACAAAAAATAGCTGGGCCTTGTGGCAGGCACCTGTAGTCCCAGCTACTCAGAAGGCTGAGGCAAGAGAATCGCCTAAGCAGAGGAGTTGGAGAGTGCTGTGACCTGTGATGCCACAGCACTCTACCGAGGGTGATAAAGTAAAACTCTGTCGTTAAAAAAAAAAAAAAAAAAGATACCAAGGGAAGTGATGTGATCCCTAAATTCAGGCTTTAAATTAGGTAAAATCTCAAAGAATTTCAAACGGGTACTTTTGTTTAGAACAAGGTAAGACAATGAAATGGAGCTGTGGCTGACACAGTAGATGAGGAATCAAGCATCTTTGCCAATAGAATATATCAAATGTGGCTGAAATTGTTATTAAATAATTTAAGAAATGATTAATTAATGATTGGTGGACAGTTACGTGGGAGGGAATGGAGACGGCAGTTTCAGTGTGTTGGATGTTTTTGCAACTACTGATATGATAGTATTGTTTATAGTATAACAAAAACTTTCAAGTATTTTATACTATTTGTTTCTCCAAAAAGAAAAATTAGTCAAGAAGATTGATATTTGAAGAATGTCCAACTAAATTTGATTTAAAATTCAACCAACCACCAAGTATCTACCAAGTGCTTAATTATTCTTGCTTAATAAGAACTTCAACTTTCCAGGTGAACCAAAAGACAAAAATAAATCCACTATTGCTCCAAGGGACAAATATAATTAAAAAGCATCAAATAGGCTGGCCGTGGCAGTTCACTTCTGTAATCCAAGCACTCTGGGAGGTCAAGGCAGGTGGATTGCCTGAGCTCAGGAGTTCACTACCAGCCTGAGCAAGAACAAGACCCCATGTCTATTAAAAATAGAAAAACTAGCTGGGCATGGTGGTGGATGCCTGTAGTCTCAGCTACTCAGGAGACTGAGGCAAGAGGATCACTTAGGGTTGCTGTGAGCTATTCCAGGACATTCAGTGCCAGGGTGACTGAGACTCTGTCTCAAAAAACAAAAACAAAAAACCCAGCATCAAACAAGGGAGAATAATATTTGTTTCACTGTTAAATTATATGGCATAAATTATGAACTGGCAAAGAGAAATCATGGAGAGCTAGAATTACCTGGTAACTTCAAAAGGGAAAGATAGGGAAATTGGTTTACTTAGGATAGAGACGGTTTCAGAGGGCAGAGGGAAATAAGCTTTTACAGGTTCTTATAAACACAAAGTTTGCGATACACCTCCAAGAATAATGTAAAGAGTAAAGATAAAAGAGAGTACTGACAAAATTAGGGTTTTCTTTTCCCTCTTCAATCAAGAAGATGGACTTTTTAAATAGGTACAGGTAAAACAACACAGAGAGAGAATTGAAACTCGAGATAGGTGGGGAGGGAGTGGGAGAACCTCTATCTGTTTCAAATAAGGTCATGTTTCCAGGCACAAATTACATCCCACAGCTGTTTATGGGTAACCTAAAACCCATTGCTGTTCTAGGAAACTGCAAAAAAAACGAAGAGGATGATAGATCACCGGCTTTTCAATAAATGTTTTAAAGGTAGGCACGGAAAACTGGAGAGCAGAAAAATAACATTTTAGAGTATACAATTAAATGGATTAAAGAGTTGGGTGGTCACTAGGAACCAGAGTAAAAAAATGACACAAGTCCCACATACCATACTCTTATTTTATTTGACCTTAGAATTAAGATGGGATTTTATAGCCATGATATAAATTCATTTCAGTAAAGCATTTAATCCAGTCTTTTAGGATACTTTTGTGGCGAAGACCGTAACTGAGAGCTTGATAGAATGAGATAAATTCAGTTAGTTGGATAATTATATGCAGGCTTTTGTTCATATATTTTTTTATAAATTACCAAGGTGAAAGTAGAAGAATCATTCTGACCAAATCAGTGGATGAAACGAAAGCCACATATGATAGAAGATGTGATGGAAGACAGAACCAGAAAACAAAATTATTTTAACAATGTAAACTCTGAGCTACGACATAAAGGAAAACTTAACAAAATTATGGAAAAGTTTTACATTCAAATTGAAAAATAAAACTGAATAAAGTAGGATGGATTCTGTTCAGCCATGAAAAAAATCTGGGGATTTTAGTGCCTGCCAAGATCAATGTGAGGGTGGCCTGTACCCCTAAACTTCTACTTAAAAAACACTGTCCCTACCTGTCTCTTTTTTATCCACTGGCCACTATTCCCTTAGAATTCACTAATAATGGCCCCCCAGAGAAGTCCACATCCTAATCTCTGGACCCTATGAATGCGTTACTTACACGGAAAAAGAGAATTAAGGTGTCAGATGAAATTAAGGTTAAACATCTGACTTTAAAATAGGGAGGTTATTATTTATTATCTCATTGGACCCAGTATAATCACAAACACTCTTAGAAGTGGAAGAGACTAAAGAAGAGGCCAGAGAGATGTGACGTGAGAATAACTCAACTCACCCTGGGCTTGCGATGAAAAGTCAAGAGAGGAATGCAAGGGGCCTCTAGAAGTTGGAAAAGGGAAGGAAACCCTCCTTCCCCAGACCCTCCAGAAAGGGATAGAGCCCTACCAACACCCTGATTTTACCCCAGACAGACCTGTGCGTTATACTTCTAACCCTAAGCTCCAGAATGGTAAGATAATACATAAGGTTGTGGCAATTTGTTACAGAAGCCATAGAAAAGGCTCCTTAGGATTTATTTTCATTGTCTGCTTGGTAGCACTGTGACTAGTTAGCTTACAGATGTCATTTCTTTTCTTCTCTCTCTCCAAGCAGGCAAAATGATGCCACAGAGAGGACAATGAACAATGACTTAGCTGTGGTAGATTTCAAAACAGAAACTCAGTAACTGACGTGGTCCATAATCACATATCACTCACAGTTATCTTCATAATCACTTGTTTCCTAATTTGTTAAATAGGATTACAAAATAGCTGCGTTTTGTGACCCTCTGGGTTGCTTCCAAGAGTTTAAGAGATAAGATAGGAGAAATAGTAAAATCCAACAGTTAGACTGACGATATGTACTGGTCACTGTTCTAGACGCTACCATGTATCTTTTATGACACCTGAATTATGTACTATTCTATTTCTTCCACCGAGGCAGAGAGAAGGTAAATACTCTGAAAAGTATGAAGCACCAGAAGTTACAAATAAATAGACATACTACAAGGAAACAATCTACAAAAATAGTATTTTACTACTAATAATTTTCTGGAAATATTTTTCTTCTTTAAGCTTTGTTGACATTACCTTTCAATATTTGTAACTTGCACCCTTCTTTCTATCCCAGTTGCTTTCTCCATTAATCTGTCCCTTCATTCTGTAAATATTTGTGAAATACGGATTGTATGTCAGATACTATCCTAAGCATTGAGGACAGAGCGGTGGAGGAAACAGGCATGGTGACAGCTATGCAGGAGTGTAACCTGTAATGAGGACTAGAAAATGGAAAGGGACAGGGGAGTGCGGTCACAGCATCATGGGACAGTGGTTTGTAGAAAGGCATTAGTGATTCATCCAAGACTTAGGCTGTGAAGGAGTGTTGTCCAAAGCAAGTCATATCTAAATTAAGATCCAACAGGAAGGCTCGGCGCCTGTGGCTCAAGTGGCTAAGGTGCCAGCCACATACACCTAAGGTGGTAGGTTCGAATCCAGCCCAGGCCCGCCAGACAACAATGATGTCTGCAACCAAAAAAAAAAAAAAAAAAAAAAGCCAGGCATTGTGGCCAGCACCTGTGGTCCCAGCTACTTGGGAGGCTGAGGCAGGAGACTCACTTGAGCCCAGGAGTTGGAGGTTGTTGTGAGCTGTGATGCCACGGCACTCTACCCAGGGGGACAGCTTGAGGCTCTGTCTCAAAAGAAAAAAAAAAAAAGAAAGATCCAACGGAAAGGAGAGAACATTTCAGAAGGATAATGTTACCGTCAATCTTTCAGCTTTTTTCTCTTTGACACTCTCCCTTGTTTTCTCAACTCTCTCTACATACTCAAAAAGATCCTGATTTAATTCTGCAAATTTAATTTGGTGTTACGTTCCTGGCGTAAAATTCTCCAATATCTCACACATCATAAGCTCTTGATCTATGTAATCCATTTTAATCTGATCTCACATTTTCTGAATCCCATAATCAAGCTCTGTAATTACTTGGGACTGATTTATTTCCCTATCTAGGTAGAACGTGGCCCTCTGGTGTGGGCTAATCATAATATAAATTAGCGAGTGAAAAAATAAACAAGTACATGTTTTCTTATTTAGAGAATTTCGTTCTTGTGGTTGCTTTCTTTTGCCACTAGATGGTACTTGTATGCCTGAAAGACAAAAATGCTGATTCAGTTTACCGTCCTGGAAACTGGCGAAACTAACCAATCAGAGGACGTTAAGAAGAAGAACCTGCTCCACTTAAATTTTAAGTGAAATTACCCTTAGAAATTAATTCAACATCATCCTTTCTCTTCGGATAAATGTAACAGTAAAAAATTTTAAAATAAATTACTTTTAAATTTATTTTCCCCTCCCCACCTTGTACACCCGCCATGCTTTATCTTCATTTCTTTATTTTTACGTTCCAATAATATTGTCATTCTAACATTCTGATGTAGAAATTGGATATCTTGGTGCATATTTAAGGCCCTCCACCCTCCCAGCACCTTGTCTAAGCTAACGATTTTCCTTCAAATATACTTGGAAAAGCCATTCCCTCCTTCCTCTCTAACACTTCCAATTCCATTTAAAAATCTCAATCATTCTCTAACACAACAGCTTTCCTTTTAGAAATCCCAATCATTCTGCAAGGCAATTTCTTTTTTTTTTTTTTTTTGCAGTTTTTGACCAGGGCCAGGTTTGAACCCACCACCTCTGGTATATGAGGCCAGCACCCAGCTCCTTGAGCCACAGGGGCTGCCCTCTGCAAGGCAATTTCAACTAACACCATCACTGTGAAGTTTTTCATCCCAATCCTACTAGTGAATGCCTTTTCCCGGTTTCCTTGTCATTCTTTTAACAAGCTTAATAATTTGTTTAAAAATGAATGTAACATGAACTATTGTAAAGAGTTATCTGCATTTCTAAAACACGTGAAGACTTTCTGCCTTATGATTTTTTATAAAATCTAAATTATATAATGTTTGCCGCTTGAGTACAGAGACTCTCTTAGTCATCCATATATCCTAAAATATTTAGCACAGCATTATTTATTGAATTTATTTTATTTTATTTTATTTTATTTTTGAGACAGAGCCTTAAGCTGTCCCCCTGGGTAGAGTGCCGATGCATCACTGCTCACAGCAACCTCCAACTCCTGGGCTCAAACGAGTCTCCTGCCTCAGCCTCCCAAGTAGCTGGGACCACAGGCGCCCGCCACAATGCCTGGCCATTTTTTGGTTGCAGCCATGATTGTTGTTTGGCGGGCCCAGGCTGGATTCAAACCCACCACCTTAGGTGTATGTGGCTGGCGCCTTAGCCACTTGAGTCACAGGCACCGAGCCTATTGAATTGATTTTAATAGTGATAATCCCTAAAACTACTGCCCCAAACTCTAGGAATCAAAAATGCAATGATGATTCTTAGCGATCGTATTTTGTGTAGCTTGGATAAAATTTACTACCAAGACCTGTGGAATCAAATCATCTTTTTGCCTAAAAGTGACTATCATAGCATGAGCCTTCTGCCTCCTCCAAATATACAGAAATAATGAACAGACTATGAATATGTTAAAATATAAAGCTGAGCTTAAGATAGAGGAAGCAAAGGCCTCAGAGACCAGAAATGAAGAGGAAATTCAAAATCACAGTAATAAGAGCCAAGAACTGAGGTTTTAACCCCATTTAGAACCACAAGACATAGTCCTAAAGCCACTTATGTGGAGCTGGAACTAACATTCCTGCATAAACTAGAATGCTCTAAGGCAGTGGTTCTCAACCTTCCTAATCCCTCGACCCTTTAATACAGTTCCTCATGTTGTGGTGACCCCCAAACACAAAATTATTTTTATTGCTACTTCACAACTGTAATTTTCCTACTATTATGTATCATAATGTAAATATCTGATATGCAGGAGACCCCCAAAGAGGTAGTAACCCACAGGTTGAGAACCACTGCTCTAAAGAGTTTTTTCACTTTTTTTTTTTTTTTTTTTGAGACAGGGTCTTGCTCTGTTACCATGTGTAGAGTACCATGGTGTCATACATAGCTAATAGCAACCTCAAACTATTGGACTCAAGAGATCCTCTTGCCTCAGTCTCCCCAGTAGCTGGGACTACTGGTACCCACCACCATACTCTGATAGTTTTTCTATTTTTAGTAGAGTCAGGGTCTCACTCTTGCTCAGGCAGATCTCAAACTCCTGAGCTCAAGGAATCACCCATCTCAGCCACGCAGACTGCTAGGAATACAGACACAAGCCACCACGCCTGGCACAGGCTTTCACTTTTTGAGCCCTAAGAAGCTTATCTTCTAACTCAGTCATCTGGGTTGGGTGGGGCGAGGGGGTAATGGTTTCCATGAAAATTGCAGCCAGTTTTACATTCTCATTTGACGATAGAATCCTAAGCTCAGAAACAGAGACACTGCCAGCCTCCCACAGAAGCAAATGTAAAGATCCTTGATAAACATTCTTGCACAGCTCAGGACAAAAGAGAATCCCAAGAATAAACAACCATCACTAAAGATGAGCACACAATGAAATTTGTACACAAAGGAACAATCCACTACAAAACAGAGTAAGAAGACACAAAAAACAGAAAACTGTGCACTCAAACAACTTGAATTAATAAATCAACCTAAAAGTGATTGCCAAAGAAAAATCTGAAAAATGATCAAAAGCACAAACCACACCTCTGAGAGGCCAGGACAGGTGAATTGCCTGAGCTCAGAAGTTCCAGACCAGCCTGAACCAGAGTGAGACCCCCATCTCTAAAAATAACCTGGCATTGTGGGGGGCCGGTAGTCCTAGCCACTTGGGAGGCTGAGACAAGAGAATTACTTGAGCCTGAGAGTTTGAGGCTGCTGTGAGCTATGATGCTACTGCACTCTACAGAGGGGGACAAAATGACACACTCTCTCAAAAAAGTAGAGAAAGAAAGAAAGAGAAAATAAAAAATCAAGTGGAAGTAAAAGATAAGATTAAAAAACAAAAATACTTGAAAAAGAATAGGAATTTATTAATTCATTAATACTTTTAACAAATACTTATTGCATATAAGTTCTACCATTCTGCATGTCTTATTCACTTAGAATAATGGTAGAACTTTGCAGAGATCTCTGTGCTGGAGATAAAACAGTGAATAAAACATGCAAATTCCCTACTATCATAGAAATTATATTTTATGAAAAAATTCAACAGATGAGTTAAATTTAAAGTCTCTACTAGATACAGCAGAAGAGATGCTTATTAAATTGGAAAAAAAATCTGAGAAAATTATCCACAGAATAGCACAGAGAATTAAAATAATGGAGAATATAAAAGTGAAGTTATATTATATTCTTAAGGATATAATAAGAAGTTCCAACACATGTCTAATAGAAATTCCAACAATAAAAAATATGACAATAAAAAAAAGAGAAATTCCAAAAAGAAAGAAAAGAAATAAATTGGAAGGGAGGCACCATTCAAAGAGAAAATGTCAGAGAATTCCTCACATATAAAGTAAGTCCTTCATAGGATACATTTTTTTT
>NW_003852413.1:11724236-11726007 GCF_000181295.1 Otolemur garnettii | reverse complement strand
AAAGAAATAAATTGGAAGGGAGGCACCATTCAAAGAGAAAATGTCAGAGAATTCCTCACATATAAAGTAAGTCCTTCATAGGATACATTTTTTTTATAATAAATCAATATCTAGTTAAAATTGAAGAACATCAAAAATAATTTAAAGAATAACAGCAAAGCAAGAAAAGGAAACACGCCTATGAGGTTACAAAAATAAAACTGACAAGAGAAATAAAGAATAAAATAAAAAATGTTAAGGACTATGAACTCAGGTAAACTGTCAAAGTCGTAATAAAAAAAGATATTTTTAGACAAAGATCAGTAGAGTTTACTAGTCACAGATTTGGGCTAAAAGAACTGATGATAAATCAGGCAGGTGGCTCACGCCTATAATCCTAGCACTCTGGGAGGCCAAGGTAGGTGGATTGCCTGAGCTCAGGAGTTCAAGACCAGCCTGAACAAGAACAAGACCCCAAAGTAGCTGGGTGTTGTGGTAGATCCCTGTAGTCCCAGCTACTTGGGAGACGGAGATAAGAGGATGGCCTGAGGCCAAGAGTTTGAGGTTGCTGTGAACTATGATGTCATGGAAATCTACCAAGAGGGACAAAGTGAGCTAAAAAAAAAAAAAAAAAAAAAAAGGACCAACCTGCTGATAGATGCACTTCAATAACCAAAAAATTTAATCCAAAACAAGAAGAAAGATGAAGGAAGACATACACATACTAAACAAGGAAACTGAATAAAATGTTGGAAAAATCTTAGAATTGACATATAAGTAATATATAATAACCAAGAAAATTAAAATAGTATAACATGAAAGAAGAGAAAGTTAGGGTTGAATATGCTCTGTTTCTAAATCCTGTTTTTTGAGAGGAGACTGCAGTTATTGAATGATTTGGGGATATTACAAAATCAAGTATGCAGGTTAAAAATTGTCACGTGTATTTGCTGCATCATTTGAGGATATTCAATTCAGGGGCTAGACAAAGAAAGAGAGAGAGAGAGGAAGAAAGAAAAAGAGGGAGAAAGAAAGAGAAAGAAAGAAAGAAAGAAAGAAAGAAAGAAAGAAAGAAAGAAAGAAAGAAAGAAAGAAAGAAAGAGAGAGAGAGAGAGAGAAAGAAAGAAGGAAAGAAAGAAAGAAAGAGAGAGAGAGAGAAAAAAAAGAGAGAGGGGGAGGAAGGAGAAGAAAGAAAGAAATAAAAGAGAGAGAAAGGGGAAGGGAAAGGAAAAAAGAAAGTATACATAGATAAGTTAGAGTATCAAGTTATGACTAAAGCCAGGCATGCTAGTCCCTGAGTCTTTCTGATAGAGAAAATAGGAATTGGCTCTAGGCACCTCACATCTGTAGGTCCTTTTTTGCTCATCCTCAACTCTTATCCTTATAACCACAATGTTTGCAGGAGAAGTCGATACTCTGAAGAATATGAGCGAGAACGTGAACAATTTGTAATATGGAATTCAGGCAATCTGATCCTTCCATACTAATTGTCCCCTTTCCTAAGACCATTATTGTTCTGTTCTGTCTCTTTCCCCTTGCTTCTTGCTGTATGCTTTAAATTGATTTAATAGAAAGTATAATTTCAGGATCTGTTTTGTTTTTTTTTTTTCAGATTCATTTAAGGGTACAAACAATTAGGGTATAATTTTTGTTAGATAAGATTCTTGGCTCGGCGCCTGTGGCTCAAGCGGCTGGGGCGCCAGCCACATACACCTAAGGTGGCGGGTTCGAATCCCCAGCCCGGGCCCGCCAAACAACAATGATGGCTGCAACCAAAAAATGGCCAGGCGTT
>NW_003852413.1:11715711-11723787 GCF_000181295.1 Otolemur garnettii | reverse complement strand
AAAAAAAAAAAAAAAAAAAGATTCTTGTAGTTGTGCCCCTCACCCAGGGCACATATACCCTTACATTGTGCTTGTTAGGTGAGAGTACTCCCCCCAGTTTGAATTATATTGAGTTTTTCTCTTGTGTGGGCATGTGTTAGCTCATCTACTAACTTCATACTGGTATTGAATACATTGTATACTTGCTTTTTCATTCTTGTGATACTGTAATGAAAAGAATGCTATCCAACTCTATCCAGGTTAATAGTTGTAAAGTTGTAAAGTTTCCATCTTTCTTTATGGCTAAAGAGTATTCCGCGGTATACATGTACCAGTTTATCAACCCATTCATGGGTTAATGTGCGCTTGGGTTGATTGTAAATTTAGCTGCAATAAACAATTAAGTGCATCTGCCCTTACAGTACAATGATTTTTTTTTTCTTCTCAGGGTATACCTAGTAACAAGATCGTGGGATCAAACAGAAGGTCTACTTTGAGTTCTTTGAGAATTCTCCATACTTGTTTCCAAAGAGGCTGTATTAGTTTGCAATCCCACCACCAGTGTAAAAGTGTTCCTTTCTTTCCACATCCATGCCAGCATCTGCAGCTATTCTCACTGGAGTCAGGTAATATCTCAAGGTGGTGTTGATTTGCATTCTCTGATAATTAGGGATGATGAGCATTTTTTCATGTTTTTTTGCCATCTGTCTGTCTTCTTCAGAGAAGGTTCTGTTCATGTCTCTTGCCAGTGATAAATGAAGTTGTTTGCTATTTTTTTTATTGATTAATTTGAGTTCTCTGTAGATCCTAGTTATCAACCCTTTGTCAGACTCATAACATGCAAATAATCTTTTCCCATTCTGAAGGTTGTCTATTTAACTGTTGTGTCCTTAGCTGTGCAGAAGCTTTTTAGCTTAATTAAGTCCCATTTATTTATTTTTGTTGTGGTTGAGATTGCAGACACTTTCCAGCAGTAGTTTCATGTTATGGAAGGGAGATTTCAACTCTTCAGTGACAGCTAGCCATATTTTTTCTTGAAAATTGAAAAGAATTGATGATTGAAAGTGTCTAGGTCTGGCACTTTATAGGGTTTATTTACTGACAATACTATTTTCACTCAATTGTTATTGGTTTTCTCAAAAAAAATGGAAATTCATATTCTCCAAAAACTTATCCATTTCATCTAAATTTTCTAATGTATCAGGATGGATGCATGTAATATATTCTCAGATAATTATTTTTAAAAAAAATTTTTGAGATAGAGTCTCACTTTGTTACACTCATTAGAGTTTTGTAGCATCACAGCTCATAGCAACCTCAACCTCTTGGGCTCAAGGAGTTCTCTTGCCTCAGCCTCCACAGCAACCTCAAACTCTTCTGCTCAAGCAGTTCTCTTGCCTCAGCCTCCCAAATAGCCACAATGCCTGGCTATTTTTTTTAGAGATGAGGTCTAAAGGTCGGTCTCAAACCAGTAAGCTCAGGCAATCCACCCACCTCGGCCTCCCAGAGTGCTAGGATTACAGGCACAAGCCACTGCGCCTGGTCTCAAATTTCTTTAAATCACTGGTTACATCCATTTAGTCCTTTAATCCTGATTCAGGTAGCAAGTTGCTCGTCTAACTTGTTAGTGTTTTTTAGAAAAAAAAATTTGGTTTATTTATGAATTCTATTATTTTGCTTCATAGAATTTTAGGAGTATTAAATTGCTTGTCTTTGTTTAAAAATCTTTTTTTAGGAATAGCAAAAGAGTGATGTGCTTCCTAAGTCCCTGCATGTGTAAAAATCATCCTTTTATTTTAATGCATGAATCATAATTTGACTGAGTGCAGAATTCTTCGGTAACATCCTTTCCCACTTTAAATTTTGTAGCCACACACAGAATTTTTGTTTTCTGAAGCATGTGAGACTAAGTTTCATACTGTGCACGAAAATAAACTTTAAGGCTCCCCTTAGTGACTGACGGACTGGACCACCTTTTGGCCAAGAGGATCCCTAAACTGAGCTGCTAGCCATGAGCAAGGAGATGGGACATGCCTGATCACGTCCCCTGTCTTCTTAGAGACGCTCACTGTGGCTCGTTCACAGGCCTAAAGCTCCGCAAGACCGACCTGCAGGTCCTCAGTAGAGCAACCACCCACCTGACTCTGAGCACGTGTCCTGTAGTTTGTCTCTGAGGAACATACTCTTATCTTAAATCAGCATTCCTTTCTGTTGACTCCTGGTCCATTAGACAGAGCCTACCTCTTTCAGCCAATTGTCAGCAAAAAAATCTTTTTTTTTTTTTTTTTTGAGACTAAGTCTCACTTTGTCACCCTTGGTAGAGTGCTGTGGTGTCATAGCTCAGAGCAACCTCAAATCTAGGGCTCAAATAACCCTCTTGTCTCAGCCTCCCAAGTAGCTAAGACTACAGGCACCTGCCACAATACCCAGCTGATTTTTAGAGACAGGTCTCACTCTTGCTCCGCCCGGCTGGTCTTGAACTCCTGAGCTCAGGCAATCCACCTGCCTCAGCCGCCCAGAGTGCTGGGATCACAAGCCTGAGCTAGCACACCCAGCTTTATTTCCACATTTTTTAAAATTGATGTAAGACAAGATATAATATATAATATTGGAATTTAAAAAGTGGATGTAGTTTTTTGAAACTCTACTAGGCTGGGTTAGGGAGGAGGTAAAGGGGAGGCGGAGGGAGACTCGAGGAGCGATTGCTCCGTGGGAGAGAAGTCAAACCCGGGGAAGGGGACAGCAGCCGCTGCCGGCCCACCACGCCTTCAGACCTAGGAAGGTTCCCGAGGATTCTCCTGTGCTCCCAGAACTAAGTCGTCTTCAGAATGCCTTTGGTCACTTGGAGTCGGGTGAGGGGGAATCTAGGAAAGAGTTAAAATGTGTGAATGGAAAGGAGGAAGCCAAGGACATGACCTTAGACCCCTGTCCCTCAAAACCACTCAGCCGTACCGTGTAAAGCAGGAAAACAGCCACAGACATATTAAGTCATGAACATGACTGTATGCCAATTAAGTGGTACTTACGGACATCAAGTTTGAATTCTGTATCATTTTCACGTGCCACAGAAATATATGTATTTTTTAACCACTAAAAATGTACACATTATTCTTAGCCAGTAGGCCAGACAAAAACAGTTGGGGGTTGGTTCTGGCCCCTGGGCTGCACTTTGGCGACCTCTGTAATAGATGTAGAATGAGATGAAGGAAATAAAAAAGGGTTAAGGGAATTTTTTTTTTAAATGAGTGAAATCAGGCTGGGCACAGCGGCTCGCGCCTGTAATCTCAGCACTCTGGGAGGCTGAGGTAGGTGGATTGCCCTGAGCTTACAGGTTTGAGACCAGCCTAAACCAGAGTAAGGCCTCATCTCTAAAAATAGCTGGGCATTGTGGTGGGCACCTGTAGTCCCAGCTACTCGGGAGGCTGAAGCAAGAGAATTGCTTGAGCCCAAGAGTTGCTGTGAGCTCTGACACCACAGCACTCTACCAAGGGCAACATAGTGAAACTCTGCATCAAAAACAACAACAACAACAACAACAAAAATCTAAGAGGGTGGGAATCAGTAAGGCATCACAACTGGTTCAAAGGAGAGTTCAAAGAATACACATTCACACACACACACACACACACACAATCAGGAAGGCTGAAGTAAATACACAAATGGGTGCAAAATTGGTTAATATGCCCAGAGCACTAATCAGTTATATTCTTCTGAACAAAATTCATTTGTACTTCTGGAGAGGAGAATGAGCTGCCTCACCCCAGCTAAGTTGTAAAACAGCTCAGAGACAATGAAAGGCCCAGGTCTCCTCACTCATAGCTACACTAGAGAAACTGAGGCCACTTACCAGGCTTTCCAGTTGTCACATCAAGAAGGATGGACATTTAGGCGTGTACTGGTTTCAAACTATCAAATTTACACCTTAATTCTGCTTTATAGGGAATGCTAAAAATTGAGTTGTATGCAGTTTGTTTATAAAATGTCATAAGATTTTAACACTATTATAGCCAAAGAAACATTTTTTTTTTTTAGACAGAGTCTGTCACCCTCAGTAGAATGCCATGGTGTCATAACTCACAGCAACCTCCAACTCCTGTGCTGAAGTGATCCACTTGCCTCAGCCTCCCAAGTAGTTGGGACTACAGGCACCTGCCATAACATTGCCTATTTTTTTAGAGATGGGATCTCATTCTTGCTCAGGCTAGTCTCAAACTCCTCAAGCAATCCACCAGCCTTGGCCTCCCAGAGTGCTAGAATTACAGGTGTGAGCCACCACGCCTGGCCTCAGAGGCATTCTAACTCCTCTATCCCATAAATACTTACTGTGGTCATTCAAGTGGGGCAAAGGAAATATCCTTTTAAAACTCAGGCAAACCAGTGCTTATCTTGTATCCTGTCAAAGGAAACAAATGGAAAAAAAAAAAAAAAAAAAGAATACTTACTATGTTATCCTAGAAGACTTTCTGCAAGGTCAAAAGCACAAAACTGGATTTTAAGATTCCGACTCAAATCACAGTTCCAATACCGACTGGCTGTGTAATCCTGGGAAAATAAATCAACATGCTTCAGTTTCTTCACCTGAAGAATGATAATAATATTAGTTAGTACTTCTTAGGGTTGTTGAAAGAACTAAATGAAGTCATACAAGTGACAGACTTAGCCTAGAGCCTGACACAACGCAATCACACAATACTGTTATTTTTCTTTTAGATCAGTGCTGGATAACATCTAATTTGTCTAAAATTTGTCAAGGTACTTGTTATTTTGGACGGTCTTAATAAAGCTAAGTTACTATTTTTATGTCACATCTGCCTATTATTAGAGAAGATTCTCTTTAAGGGGAGATGCCAACACCTTCAATTCTTTTAGCTATTAGCTGAAGTGTGGTGACACGGAACGGCCGTCACTCTCCTGCTGTCCTCTCTAACACCATCATCTATCAGAGGGTGTACGTTTTGATTGACAGAAAGAAGAGAAATGTCATCTAATTTCTATAGGAATTAAAATGTTCCTTGAATTACACACGAATCTTTCCCAAAAGTCTCTATTGAAACTATATTATTTTTCAGCACACAATAAGTTTTATTTGATCTTAATATAAGGAAATATGCCATTCTTCTATAAAAGTTTCTTTCTGAGACAGTCTCACTCTGTTTTTCTAGACAGAGTATCTGGTGTCACAGCTCACAGTAACCTCAAACTCTTGGGCTTAAGTGATCTTTTTGCCTCACCCTCTCAAGTAGCTGAGACTACCGATGCCTGCTACAACACCTGGCTAGTTTTTCTATTATTTAGTACAGAGGGGTCTTGCTCTGGCTTAGACTGGTCTTGAACTCCTGAGCTCAAGCAATCCACCCGCTCAACCTCCCAAAGTGCTAAGATAACAGGCGTGAGCCTCCACTCCTGGCCTCTTCTATAAGACTTTAAAACAGGGTAGTGGCACCTGTGGCTCAAAGGAGTAGGGCACTGGCCCTATATGCTGGAGGTGGCAAGGGCAAACCCAGCCCCAGCCAAAAAGAAGAAGAAAAAAAAAAAGACTTTAAAATGTACATTTTTCTACACTACAATGGACAAAGAGGAAGAACTAAATTTGAACCTAATTTCATTTCACGTAAATTACACACAATTACATCTTTTCTGAACAACTGAAAGTCCACATCAGACACTTCAGAAATTAAAATTGTTATACCTACACTTCTATATTGAGCGAAAAAGGTATCACTGAAGTGACTTTGTTTTTCTTAGACCACAGAGGTTTTCTTTTCCTGAAATAGAACATTTTTCTATATGAAGAGCTGACATTTTTATTCCATACCCTACCCACTCATCACTCTGCTCAAATTATCATTCCAATTCCTCAACTCCGTGGTTTGTTGTCGTGGTTTTTTTTTTTCTTCTATTTAAGAAAACCAACATCAATGCTATAAAAATAACATTAAGATGCACACTCAGAGCCTGTAAGAAAAACTTTCTGGGCTGAGGACATTCCTGGCTGTGTTTTCAGTAGAACAAAAGTCCTTTAAGATTGACATTTGAAATATGTTTTGTTTGCCCACTTGGCCAGCACGGGGGAATTTAATTTTCTCTTTTCTTTGTTCTAACATGCTGTGAATTCTGTAGACACCGCTTTAGGAGGACCCAGTAAAAGAGAACTGCCCTTGAAATGTTAAAATGCAAAAAACAGTCTGAGAATGTTATGAGGCAAGACAGAATGACGTGAAAGATATTTTCATCTCCTTGCATTTGGTGCCAACTCAGGGCCCAGCCAGGAAAACAGTCCACCATGTACTGTAAAGTAATACTGAATGGAACAGGTGAGTTAAGAATGGGGTAAGAATGGAAAAGTGACTCAGACGTAAAGTCACAACATGGTGAATTTGTCCTGAAGATAATTGTCAGGGGCATTAATTGACCAATTCCTGTTATTATCTAATAGCAAACTAATGTATGCTGTAAATATTTGCATTTGGTGGAGGACATGGCATAATGCTCTTAGTATAAAACTAGATAGGGAAGTGAAATTTAGTTTTTAATCCCTAACCTGTTTCTTAGTCACTTAATAGGAAGGCCTTTTTTGTTTCTATTGCCAGGTGAAAGAGAGAAAATCATCGTGCATGAAACTTAGAAGAATTAGGGTATTTGTAGGAGAAGGAGGGTGTTCTGCTAGTGAGGGCCTTATTTAAAGTTACAAAAGCAGAGTATATTTTCTGATTCTATGGCAATTTCTCTGTATTACTATTTTGAAACAAAAACAACATCTTTCTGTTCAGAAGAGGTGTGTGTTTTAAACCAGAGAGCCTACATCACAGACTTTGATTATTGATCCTGTTATTACATGGGCCTTGGAATCATCTCAAGTTCTTAACTCTCAGCTTTTCCACTCCATGACTACAAAAGTGGAGATGATAAAGTGCTGGAAAGTTTTGAATTTCCTTCTGTTTTTGTTTGCTTTGTTTTGTTTTGGAATTCCTTAGTGGACATTTTTATCTCTATGAAATATTACTATGCTGGGAACTTCGAAAGATCATGGAACATTCAGAGGATAATATCATGAAAGCTAAGCCTATTCTGATGAAAATAAACTTTAAAAGAACGAACTTTTGAAAACCTTTAGGATATATCTGTCTTAGAATAAAGTCAAAGAATGTTTCTGAACGTTGGTGAGGGCACATGGGAATAGAGCTTGTCACCCGCTGCTAAAGAGGTATATATCCTACTGAGAAGTAATTTATTAAAATGTGTCAATAACCTTAAAAATGTCTTTATTAGTTTGCTTGGGCTGCCATAAGAAAACGCCGTGGGCTAAGTGGCTTCAACAACAGAAATTTATTTCTCAAAGTTCTGGAATCTGGAATTCCAAAATTCAGGTGCCAGCTGATTTGATTTCTGGTGGAGTCTCTCTGTCTGGCTGATAGACTCCTGCCTTCTTGCCGGGTTTTAATAGGGGGGAGAGAGAAGTATCTTCCTCTTCTTATAAGACCACAGTCCTACTGGATTATGATATCGTCATTATCCAACCTTGCCTCCTAATGACTCTATCTCTAGACACAGTCACTTTGGGGATTAGATCTCCAATATATGAATTAGGAGGGGCCACAATTTAACAATGTTTGTATCGTTAGATCCAGTAATTCGTCCTCTAGCGGTTAACCCTGTGTACCTGGTATAAGGTGGGAATGGGAATTAAGGGAAGGTGACAGGAATGTAACCTTAGATGTCAGCTTCTATCTAGTATATGTATCATGTTTTTTATAATTTAAAATAGAAGAAAATACAATGTTCAAAAATATCATGAATAGTTTAGGCTGGGCGAGGTGCCTCATGCCTGTAATTCCAGCACTCTGGGAATCCAAGGTGGATAGACTGATTGAGCTCAGGAGTTGGAGACCAGCCTGAGCAAGAGCGAGGCCCTATCTCTAAAAATTAGTCAATCATTGTGGCAGGTGCAGGTAGTACCAGCTACTCGGGAGGCTATGGCAGGAGAATCGTTCAAGGCCAAGAGTTTGAGGTTTCCATGACCTGTGACACCAGGACACTCTCCTGAGAGCAACAAAGTGAGATTGTGTCTCAAAAAAAAGAGAAGAAGAAGAAGAAGAG
>NW_003852413.1:11707185-11714441 GCF_000181295.1 Otolemur garnettii | reverse complement strand
GCTTGAGCCACAGGCGCTGAGCCAATAGACATTTCTTAAAAGAAGACATAAAAATGTCCACTAGGGGGCGGCACCTGTAGTTCAAAGGAGTAGAGCACTGGCCCCATATGCTGGAGGTGGTGGGTTCAAACCCAGCCCCAGCCAAAAACAAATAAACAAACAAACAAACAAAAAATGTTCAATAGGTATATGCAAAATGCTAAACATTATTAATCATCAGAGAAACGAAAATCAAAACAACAATGAGATATCATCTCACCCTGTTAAAATGGCTTTTATCAAAAAGACGGCAATAGTGAATGCTGGTGAGGGTGTGGAGAAAGGAGAACCTTTGCACACTTTGGGTGTGAGTGTAAGTTTGTGCAATCACTATGGAGAACAGTACGGACATTCATCAATAAACTAAAAATAGTGAGGGGGGAGGATGATTGCAGAGGAGGGAGGACATGAGGTGGGATCTCACCTAATAGGCACAGTGTGAGGGTGTATAACACGCCCCCTGGGTGAGGGGCTCTTTTACAAATGGAACTTTACCCTGAAAGTGAGAACAAAATAACCTAAAAATGTGTACCCTCATATTAATTTGAAATAAAAAATAAACTTTGTTATATTGTTGAAGATTCATTGAGGGTACAAAGAATCCAGTTACATTGATTGCATTTGTTAGGTAAAGTCCCTCTTATAACTAGATCATTAATTGTCCTCATTATCAGAATTGAGTACATAGGATTCATGCTCCTCCATTCTTGTGATGCTTTACTAAGAATAATGTGTTCCACTTCCATCCAGGTTAATACAAAAGATGTAAAGTCTCCATTTTTTTAATGGCTAAATAGTATTCCATGGTGTACATATACCACAGCTTGTTAATCCATTCCTGGGTTGGTGGGGATTTACACTGTTTCCACATTTTGGCAATTGTTAAATTGAGCTGCAATAAATAGTCTGGTGCAAGTGTCCTTATGATAAAAGGATTTTTTCCCAGATGCCCAGTAATGGGATTGTAGAATCAAATGGGAGGTCTAGCTTGAGTTCTTTGAGGGTTCTCCATATACTTTCTTCCAAAAACGTTGTATTAGTTTGCAGTCCCACCAGCAGTGTAAAAGTGTTCCCTTCTCTTCCCATCTGCACCAGCATCTGCAGTTTTGAGATTTTGTGATGTGAGCCATTCTTGCTGGTGTTAGGTGATATCTCAGGGTGGTTTTGATTTGCATTTCTCTAATAATTAGGGATGATGAGCATTTTTTCATGTTTGGTAGCCATTCATCTGTCTTCTTTAGAGAAGGTTCTATTCATCTCTTTTGCCCATTGATATGAAGGATTGTGGCTTTTATTCCTGTTGATTAATTTGAGTTCTCAATAGAGTCTAGTTATCAAGCTTTTGTCTGATTCAAAATATGCAAATATCCTTTCCCGTTGTGTAGGTTGTCTATTTCCTTTGATTGTTGTCTCCTTAGCTGTAGAGAAGCTTTCCAGTTGAAATAAAAAATAAAGTAAAAAAGAACTTAAAGTAGAACTTACATATGACCCAGCAATCCCACTGCTGGGTATCTATCCAAAGAAGGAGAATTTGGTATATTACAAACATATTTACCCTCCCATGTTTATTGCAGCACTATTCACAACAGCCAAGCTATGGAGTCAACATATCCACTGATGGAGTCAACATCCATCAGTGGATGAGTGGATAAAGAAATCATGGTGCATACACAAAATGGAATATTATAGAGCCACACAAAAGAATGAAATTTTGCCTTGTGCAGCAACATGGATGGAACTGGAGAACTTAAGTGACATAAGCCAAGAAGAAAAATATAAATCTCACATATTCTCACTTTTATGTGGGAGGTAAATATAAAAAGAATTGATGCCATGGAGACAAAGAGTAGAATGACCATCACCAGAGGCTGGAAAGGGTATTGGGCCAGGGTGGAGTGGGAGATGGAAGTGGAAATGGTTAATCTGCACAAAAATACAGTTAGACAGAATGAACAATGTTGGATAGCACAACAAAATGACTGCAATCAATAATAAGTTAGGGTACACTTTAAAATAAATGAAAGAGTAGAACTGGAATGCTCCTAACATGAAGAAGTGTTAAATGCCTGAGGTGATGGATACCCCAAATTGCCCTGACTCAATTAATTCTCATTGTATGCCTGTATCATATCACATGTACCCTATAAAGACATACAACAATTACGTACTCATAATAATTAAAAATAAAAATATTTTTATATGTGCATGCTGTTGGCCAGGTGCAGTGGTTCATGCCTGTAATCCTAGCAGGTAAATCACTTGAGTTCAAGAGTTTGAGACCAGCCTGAGCAAGAGTGAGATCCCAAATCTACTAAACATAAAAAACTGAGGAAAGAGGATCCCTTGAGCCCAAGAGTTTGAGGTTGCTGTGAGCTATGACAGCACTCTATCACAGCACTCTACCAAGGGCAGCAAAGTGAGAATCTGTCTTGAAAAAAAAAAATAGGCCATCTTGGTGTATTTTATCAACATGGAATCGGAATGCCAAATCAATATAGCTGAGATTTCCCTCATGTCCTAATGCTTTTTGATGATCAATTCTACAGTCCTGGAACCATCTTTTATGGTTGTCAATATCCCCACCACTGTAAAATATCATAGGTATTATAATATTCCTTCTTATATGTATCCACGTTCATACTGAACAATGAATTTGGAGTTGCAAATGAGGATTTTTTTGCACCTGACCTAAGTCTTTGTGAATACTCTTTTCTTTGGGGATTTTTAATTTCTTTATTCTTCAAATGAATGCACCGTACTACAAAATTCTTGCATTAGTTGTATCCCCAATATTTCCCTCTTACTCTCTTCCTTGTTGTGTGTTATCATCAATTCCACTCCCAAAGTTTAATGCATTGAGTTAGGTAGGGGGACTCCATGTGCCCAGAAAGAGGTTGTAGTAAAGGTCATTTATAGAAGAGATTACTATTAAGCACATGACAAGTATATTCTTGAAGTGAATAAAAGTATACAAGTGTAGAAGATAGAGCTCTTGCCCGCAGAGAGGTTATTATTATATGGCAGGGAAGAAAAGGCATTTGCAGAAATAACCTGTTACAGGGAGGAAATACCATATCGATGATACAGATGGAGTGGTATAGATTATCTGAAAAGAACATAATTCTTCCTGCCGAAAAGGTAAGAATAAATTCAGGGACAACTATTGCATTACTAATTTCTCATGTTAAGTTTCTTTTCTTTTTTTTCTTTTTGAGACAGAGTCTCACTTTCTTGCCCCCAGTAGACTCTGTGGCATCATAGCTCATAGAAACCTCAAACTCTTGGGCTCAAGCGATCCTCTTCCCTCAGCCTCCTAAGAAGCTGGGACCACAGGAGCCCATCACAAAACCTGGCTAGTTTTTCTATTTTTAGTAGAGACAGGGTCTTGCTCAGGCTGGTCTTGAACTCCTGTTTTCAAGCAATCCATCTGCCTCGACCTCCCAGAATGTTAGGATTACAGGCATGAGTCACGTTAAGTTTCTAACTAAGATTTTTAACTATGTCTTATTATAGAAAATACAAACTAATAAAATGGAGGTGTTCTTTATTGGAGGTAAAATCTCATAGCATGTATCTTACCAAAGGTTTTCGGTTGGGAACTATTTCCTTTAACAAACGTAATAAATTGTTTTTAATAAGACAGGCACATTCAATATATGTATCCATTCAAGTTTCATCAGGTTTTAATAAAATGGTTAAGAGTGTGTGGTCTGTAAACAAACTCTTAGATTTTAATTCTAATTCTTCTACCTCTGTTATGTGACCAAGGGCAGGTAATTTAACCACTCAATATGTTTGTAAAATGCACATTATTATAGATATTATTGTTATTCAGTTGGGGGCACCAAATATGATAATAGTACATTCAAAGTTTATAGACTCTTTAAGTGACAAGCCAATAAAATTCTCAACTGAAAAACAAAGAAAAAAAAACAGTAGAAGGGCTAACCAAACTTTTTCTTTTTTCTTCTGAGACAGAGTCTCCCTATGTCATCCTCAGTAGAGTGCTGTGGCGTCATAGCTCACAGCAACCTCAAACTCTTGGGTTTAGGCGATTCTCTTGCCTCAGTCTCCCAAGTAGCTGGGACTACAGGCCCCTGCCACAACACCTGGCTATTTTTTGTTGTTGTTGTTGCAGTTTGACTGGGGCTGGGCTTGAACCTGCCACCCTCTGTATATGGGGCCAGTGCCCTACTCACTGAGCCACTGGCACCACCTCAAACTTGGTTTTTTTAAACATGCATGCACACAACTTTAGATGATAGCACATTAGATGCCAACTAGTTTAATTCAAGTTACATAATAATTTCAATGTACGCTACATGTTGTAGATATATAGATTAAAATAGCTTACCCTAATATATATTAATTTCACATAGCAAATGTAAAACCTTTGTAGAAATCTATCATTTGACTTAATCTGGGTTCCATAAATAACAAGAGTGCTGTATAAATAGTCCTATTAAAAAAAGCTTGTGTTGTGTAAACACGCTCCCACACTTCCTCTATAAATACATAACTTTGCTGACTTTTTTCTGAAATTTTTGATGTGCTAGGTTATTATTTCATATCATATCAACACAAGAATACAATTTATAAATAATGTCTGAAATTAATTTCAACACTTTACATAGAAATTTCTTTTTTTTTTTTTTTTTTTTTGAGACAGAGTCTCACTCTGTCATCCTGGGCAGAGTGCCCTGGCTTCATTTCAGCTCACAACAACCTCAAACTCTTGGGCTCAATCGATCTGCTTGTCTCAGCCTCCCAAGTAGCTGGGAGGGCAGGTGCTCACCACAATTCCGGGCTAGTTTTTCTATTTTTAGTTGAGATGGTGTCATGCTCTTGTTCAGTCTGGTTTCAAACTCCTGAACTCAAGAGATCCTTTGGCTTCCCAAAGTGTTAGGATTACAGGCGTGAGCCACTGCACATGTCTGAGAAATTACATTTTATACTGGGTCCTGCCGTCCTCCACCATGGAGGGGAAACTATGCTATGAAATTTAAAAAGTTTAATTTAGTGAAAACCAGACAGGTTTCCTGGCCCACCTGTGCTGAACGTATGAAAGCATGTCCAGAGCAGAGAGCACAGACCCCTCAATGGTTCAGTCAGGAATAAGGACTAGGCAGCCACACTGGCACCGTGTTTTGACGAGGCCAGGAAGAGCATTCCCCTCTGTGAGTAGTTATCAGAGTGTTGTCAGGAAGTGCCGCTACCAGGTACCATGGACCCAAAGTGGATAGCTACCTGAACTGTTTGCCTGGTGAGTTTGTAGGGGAGGGGAGTAGCCAGTTGGCACATTTGATCTGCAGAGCAGTGAGTTTCTCTATGGTTCATACTCAACCCATGGCTGCAACTGAAAAGAGCCCGTGTTCCTGGGTAAGACATCACCATATTTTCTCAGAGGTGCTGGTGATAGCCCTTGGCCTGATAGGAATTCATGATCCCAAGATAATTTGGGGTATCTAAGCCCTAAAAAACTATCATGCACAGGGCAGTGCCTGTGGCTCAAAGGAGTAGGGCGCCAGCCCCATATACCGGAAGTGGTGGGTTCAAACACAGCCCTGGCCAAAAACTGCAAAAAAAAAAAAAAACAAAACAAACAAAAAAAAACAAAAAAACTATCAAGCAAATTAATTGCAGGTATTATAAATGACCAGGCGGATCACCCTGCCTATGCCTAGGTGATCTGCAAAAAGTGTGGGCTTCACAGCAGTGCTCTCAGAGCAGGGCTGAGCCAGTCCACACTCAAAGTTTCATAGTTTTTAAACTAGGTCCCAGCAAATGTGGCCACTTTGTTTCTGAGACTAAAACTTCCCTTTAGGGTGTCATAGTTTCAATCTGGGTATGCTGTCCCCTCTGTACTTTCCATCTTGTTCCTAAGGAAGGATAGGCAACTTCAGGTTTGCCAGAATTATCTTGACGTGATTCACTTCAATTCACTCACTTGTTCATGGATATTAACATTTATTAGGCCACCACTACGAGCCAAGCTCTGTGCCAGGTGCTGAAGATACAGCAGTGAACAAAACACACACACAGTTCAAGTGGAGCAGAAACACAAGAAGCAAGAGAGAAAGAAAAACACAGGAGGCTGGGCACGGTGGCTCGTGCCTGTAATCCTAGCACTCTGGGAGGCTGAGGCCAGCACATCGCTTGAGCTTAGGAGTTCAAGACCAGCCTAAGCAAGAGCAAGACTCATCTCTAAAAATAGCCCAGCACTGTGGCAGGTAACTGTACTCTGAGCTGCTAGGGAGGCTGAGGCAAGAAGATCACCTGGGCCCAAGAGTTTGAGGTTGCTATGAGCTGGGATGTCACGGCACTCTACCCAAGGTAACAAAGTGAGGTTGTGTCTCAAAGGAAAAAAAAAAGCATATGGAATGTGCTTTACGTTTCTTCCTATGTAAAGGAGAAAAAAACTTGGTCAAGGAAGAGGGATGGTGCCATGATCTGAATGCTCCCCAGGGTTCCTGTGCTGAAAGCTCCCCAGGGTGGTGGTGCTGGGAGGTAGAGCATTTGGGGAAGTGGTTATGAAGGCTCCGTCTTCACTCATGGATTAGGGCCTTGCAAAAGGGCCAGAGGGAAATAGCTGGGCCCTTTTTGCTCTCCAGCCATTTGTCATGGGAGGACACAGCATTTGCCCCTTTATCCTTTCCCTTTCTGCTATGTGAAGATGCGGCTGCAAGAAGATCTTCTTGACAGAACAGGCCCTCACAGAACCTGCCTGCACCTTGATCTTAGATAAATGATGAAAGAGGAACCTATAGATTTGCTCATGAATCAGATGTGGGTTATTGATTTAGACTAAATGTTTGTGTCCCTCACCCCGAAATTCACGTGTGGAAACCCTAAGATCCAGTGTAATGGTAATTAGGCGGTGGGGCCCTCGGAGGGTGATTACATTATGATGGGGGAGCCCTCAGGAATGGTAGCACCCTTTTAAGAAGGTGAAGAGACCAGAGTTCTCTCCTTCTTTGAGCCAAGAAGTGGTAGCCCTCACCAGGTACTGAATCTGCTAGCACCTTGATCTTGGACGTCCCAGCCTGCAGAACTGTGAGAATAAATGGTAGTGGTTTAAACCACCCAGTCCACGGTATTTTGTTATACCAGCCTGAGAAGACTAAGATGTTACAGGGTGCCCCAAAGTCACCCCCAAAGTTGCCGTACTTAGGGAAGATGGGAAATTGTGGCTCAAGGTAGCTTTTTTTTTTTTTTTT
>NW_003852413.1:11691002-11706948 GCF_000181295.1 Otolemur garnettii | reverse complement strand
AGCCATCATTGTTGTTTGGCAGGCCCGGGCTGGGGATTCGAACCCACCACCTTAGGTGTATGTGGCTGGCGCCTTAGCTGCTTGAGCCACAGGGGCTGAGCCTCAAGGTAGCTTTATTTACAAAATATTCTCTCCATGTTGGCCGCCCCTTTGTAAAATTTTGTAATGAGTATTTTGTAAAGAAAGGTACGTTTAGCTAAAATTTCCCATTTTCCCTATGCATGTAACTTTAGAGGTGACTTTTGGGATATCTTGTATATTGTCGAAGCTCACTTTGCCGTTTTTATGACAGTTTTCTTACCAACGCAAAGTTTTCAATTTAAAACCCAAACTGGGGTGACCAAACTTCAGTTTGGTGCTACAGAAGCCAATCACAATGACAGATGCACGATGTACCTGGAAGGACAATTTCTTCACGTTGGAAAAGCCCTACTGCGTCTTGCCAGCAGAGATGATTTTTCAAGCATTAGCACAAAGACAGGCAATCTCTATTCCAAAGGGTGGTTGCAACAGTTTTTCTTCCAGTTCGCCAGATGTGCACCAGCCTTTAAGTCATCATAATCATCTTTCTCCAAAACTGCTGCAGATGACTGCTAGTTTAATCAAAGAAGAAGTGATTTCCCAGACTTGGAGTGAATAGTTTTGTAGCAGAACAAGAGATACAGATTATGTGAGTCCAAAGAGCAGAGCTGTATGACCCAGTCCATCCCAGGAGCTTCTGCATATTTTCCGAAACAGAAAGTTACAGTATCTATCTGTTGTTATATTGGCAACGCCAATCAGAATAAGCAGATCTGTGAGTCTCCAGGATTCTTACGTTGTTGAATCATCTAAAAGTGAAATGAAGCTGTATTGATTACCAGTATTTGGGTTTTAGCCGCCAAAGTAGCTGAGAAAAATGATTCTTAACTCTAGTAAAAATGGTTGATACATAAATCACATCTGAACGTGACTCAATTATTAATTTAAATATTATAAGACTTGGGTTAGCAATCTGTTGGACGGAATGCCCGGCACATCCTTAATTTAGTAAATCAGCGTTCACATTGGTAATTGAAGTAATCTCTTTGATAAAGTATCTTCAAGGCAAGGGAATACTTTGATTTAATTAAAAAGTGAATGTCAGTTGCTGAGTATGTCTTCTCAGAGAAAGTCTCCTAGCACGTACGCTATACTGAATCAAAGAAATAATACACTTGGTAAAACTCAACAATTACAGAATATATATATATATAATTTTAAAATAATTATAATTGTATAATTAGATAATTACGTAGTGTAAGTTTGTTGCGTTTACCCTGCTGGGAAAAAACAGGTTTTCTGCTACTAACAAACTCTCTGGTCTTCCCAGGGAATTTTCCTAACCTGCCTTTGCTTCTGTTTATTTTTATCTTAGATAGCAATTCACTGTCTGTGATACTTAGTCATCCTTTTAACACATAAGATTTTTAATTTTTGTTTCTGTTTATTTTAATCATGCTCTAGGAGAAAGCCTGGGTTTCTCTGTTCTCCTGATGGCCCTGCCAGTAGTCAGCTGTATGATTTTATTTTATTTATTATTCATTTATTTTTTTGAGACAGAGTCTCATTTTGTCCTCCTCAGTAGAGCGCTGTGGCTTCATAGCTCACAGCGAGCTCAAACTCTTGGGCTCAAATGATCCTCTTGCCTCAGCCTCCTGAGTACCTGGGACAGGCACCCACCACAATGCCCAGCTGTTTTTTAGAGATAGGGTCTCTCTCTTGCTCAGGTAGCTCACAATGGTCTTGAACTCCAGAGCTCAAGCAATCCACCTGCCTTGGCCTCCCAGAGTGCTAGGATTACAGGCGTGAGCCACCTTCCCCAACCTTCGGCTTTATGATTTTAGGCAAATAATTTAACCTCAGATTCTTCCATCTATCAAATGTGAAGACTCATCTGTACTATTTTGTTGATGCTCTAATATTCTGAGATTATTTACTTTAAGTTCATCTTTTGTTTTCCAAAAATTAAAGACCTGGCTTTTATACCTAATCATTTATATCCATGTATTGAGTTCTAAAATGTATGAAGTTAGAATAACAGAGAAACACTCTGACATGGAACGAGGATGAGAGGTCCTGTCTAAAACCACCTTTTCAGTTATCTCCATCGTTTGCTGTCTTTGAGCTATTTTATAACTTTATAAGATACAAATACTGATAGCAATACAAATGATTCTTGTATATAGACATGCAAATTGTGGTCGCTGAGATGCAATTAATCATTGCTTGTGGACTAGTAACTTAGTTTATATTTATTTACAAATTAATTTCAGCAATCTTCTTTTTTTTTTTTTTGAGACAGAGTTTTAAGTTGTCACCCAGGGTAGAGTGCTGTGGCGTCATAGCTCACAGCAACCTCCAATTCTTGGGCTTAAGCGATTCTCTTGCCTCAGCTACCCAAGTAGCTGGGACTATAGGCGCCCGCCACACCCCACTATTTTTTGGTTGTAGTTGGCATTGTTATTTGGCAGACCCAGGCTGGATTCAAACCTGCCAGCTCTGGTATATGTGGCTCAACTACAGGTGCCAAGTCAACTTCAGCATTCTTAATTGCCTATATACATTTGTCATTCTTTGAATTTCCCTGTGACTCAGTTCTAACATGTTTTTGGTTTCCTCATTAATCAATAAATTAAATCATATTAGACATTTTATTTTTGTTCTTTATATTTGTCAATGTTCACCTTATACTTGTATTAGAGTCATGACTTTAATCTTTTAAAAATTATCCTTTAGAGTTTGAGGTTGCTGTGAGTGATGATGATACCATGGCACTCTACACAGGGCAACAGAGTGAGACTCTGTCTCAAAAAAAAATCATCACTAGTTACTGTGAGGATGAAATAAGATGTTGCATGTTAAACACTGGGCACAGTGCCTGAGACATAATGGTGATAGTTCTTATTCATATTTATTCTACCAACCAAGTTCATAGGTATCTTTTTCACAGCTAACTGGAAAGAGTTCATAATAACATAAAGGATATAGCTGAAGTGGTTTGGAGTAAGATCACAGGCAGGATGTGGTAGCCCACACCTGCAATCCTAGCACTCTGGGAGGCTGAGGCAAGTGGATCCCTTGAGCTCAGGAGATGGAGATTAGCCTGAGCAAGAGCGAGACCCCATCTCTACTAAAAATAGAAAAACTAGCCAGGCGTGGCAGCCCACACCTGTAGTCCCAGCTACTTGGGAGGCTGAGGCAAGAGGATCCCATGAACCCAAATGTTTGAGGTTGTTGAGATCTGATGATGCTATGGCACTCTACCCAGGGTGACAGAGTGGGACTCCATTAAAACAAAACAACAACAACAAAAAGAAGTAATGTAGCAGGAAAACGAGGTCCAATGGAGAGAAAGAATCACCCAAACACCTCGTTAGGAGGAAGGGGCTTTATTTCAGCTAGAGGAGCTTCGGCAGACTAATGCCCAGGATGGCTGAGCTCCCCAGTCAGCTCTGTGCCTGTCCTTTTATAGGACTCACAAGCTGACAAGTAGGCAGACTAAGGAACAATCATGCTGTCTCCGTATCGGAGGTCTTAAAGCATTGGGGAGATTTACAGGAGCAGAAGCAAGCATTAGTTTCAAGGTTCCAGCAAGCTAAGCTTTTGCAAATTCTGAAGAGCTGAGCCACCATGGGGAGGACTTTGCAGGAGTGTCCTTGAGTTTCTGGGAGAAATTTGTCCTTCCAGAACATACTTTCCCCAGGTATCCTCTCTCAGTAAGATTACAATAGGACTTGATTTATGTATCATTAAACTACATGAATTGTCACATAAATGTTCAATATTAATATCTCAGTTATTAAAAGCTTCTGGAATCCCTAAGGGTCTGGTAGAAATTTAGTGACTACCTGAAGGGCCTAAGGATACAGAGATTCAAGAAAAACAAGTAGTGGAGTTTGAAGCAAATCACTTTCTTACCGGTCACAGTTCACTTAGAGGAATCACCCACTTGCTGAAGACACACTGACTATACGGCAGTGGTGAGGGACATATAAGAACAAAGGGCAAATACAAGAGTCAGGGAGTCAACATGAAGTTCCAGCTGCCCTTTCATTTCCTTTCTATTAACCTTCCAATCTATCTTACCACCAAAATAGAGCTTACCATGGGAAGTGAAGGGTGTTTTCTTCATGTGTGTATTTCTGTATTACTCCATTGAACAAAGAAATCTGAGCTGGCTAGTATTAAAGACATAGTTTGGATAATAAATAAGGACTCCTGATTGTGAGTTTAGCACACATTGGAACAGACTCTAGGATTAAGACTGAGCTTCATTGACATCCATTCAATGGGCTGTTGAGATTCAGGGAGAAGGGAGAAGATGGCAAGAGCAATGTCCTCAAGGAATTTCTCTCCTTTAATATCTTGATGAGCAAAGTAAACAAGCAAAGAAAATGTTGGCAAAATAATTTAAGGTGGTTTGTCCTGAGCCAAATCTGAGGACCATGACCCAGAACCACACCTAAGAAAACCTGAGCAAGGCGGCTTGCTATCTTGGGGTTACAGTTTGGTTTTCTATATTTTAGGGAGACAGAAATTACAGGTGAGGTCAGAAATCAAACCGTGGAGGCCCGGCACCTGTGTAGCTCAAGAGGCTAAGACCCCAGCCACATACACCAGAGCTGGCCGGTTCCAATCTAGCCCGGGCCTGTCAAACAACAAGACAACTACAACCAAAAAATGGCCGGGTGTTGCATCAGGCGCCTGTAGTCCCAGCTACATGGGAGGCTGAGGCAAGAGAATTGTTTAAGCCCAGGAGTTGAGGTTGCTGTGAGCTGTGACGTCATAGCACTCTAGTAAGGGCAACATAGTGAGACTCTGTCTCAAAAAAGAAAAAAAAAAAAGGAAGAAGCAAGCAAGCAAGAAAGAAGTCAAACCATGGAAAACAAACATTGGTTTGGCCCAGAAAGGTGGGACCTCTGGAAGTGGTGAGGGGGGATGTACAGGTTATAGGTAGGCTTAAAGATTCTTCAACTGACAATGGACTGAGTTAAGCTTTGTCTAAAGGACCAGGAGTCAGTAAAAAGAAATACTTAAGATAAAGGGTCTGTTAATTATAGACAAAGTACCTGCCTGACTCAGTGGTTTGTTATGTATATTGAGGACCTGCAGATCTCACACAGCCTCAGGCCTGTTAGTGAGTCCAGTGAATGCCTCTATGGGGCGGGTCTGACCTCCTTTCTCAAGGCCGGCAACTCAGGTTTAAGGATCCCTCTTGGCCAAGAGGGGGTCCAGCCAGCCAGCCACTTAGGGGGAGCCTTAAGATTTTACTCTAGCTCACAAATCAATCAACATTTACTAAATACCAGCTACGTGATAAATCGCTCTTTTAGCCTGAAAATTCTCTGTACTCACAAAGCTTGGCTTGGGAGAGAGTGGGGAGCAGAGCAGGTGAGGCAGACCAGAAAGGAAGCGAGGACGTAAATGATGTTGTATGTTAGAAAGTAATAGGTGCCACGGAGGAAAATGAAAACAGCAAGCAGAGGAAGGGTTGAGGGCTGCAGCTTTAAATAGCTCAGTCCGAGAAGATCACTTTCAGGAGATGCAGCAGCCCGGTGGGAGGAGAGGGGAGCGTGTTCCAGGTCAAAGGCCCTGCGGCAGGTAAATACCTGTGCTCAGAGCAATAAGCCAGAGTCCAGCTGCCCCGAGCAAGGGCAGAAAAGTGCACAAGGTTGGGGAGGTAAAACGGTGAGATTAGAGGCAGATCCCCACCAACTCAGTAAGCTACTGTAAGGTCTTTGACTCCTGAAGATAGTGGAGAATTGTACACAGTGGTAAAGTGACGTCACCTGTTTACATTTTAAAAGTCTCACCCAGAACAAAAAAGTGTCAGCAAGCGGGTGATCTAACAGTGAAAGAGTCAACAAAGGAAGACATTGGGAGAGTCTGTAGAGGGAACCAGAGGTGTACGAGGCTGTAACGCTGCTCCGAAGACTCTCCCACTCCCCGCCCTACTGCCAAAGCCGTGCTGGAACAAAATCCTCTTTCAAATCTGTTGACTACCAAGCTGAGTTGGTTCATTCACTTTCTTCCTGGCACTGAGTACTTGTAAAAGTATTGTTGGAGGGCAGCAGGTGAGACAGAGAAAGGAACAAGGAGGTTCCACTTCCCAAAGCTTCCATGGCCACAAAAATGGAGGCAAGTGCCACAAATGATGGATACACAGATATCAGTCACGTACTGTGGAAAAAGAGTCAGTGTCTCGGCGCCTGTAGCACAGTAGTTAGGAGGGTGGCTGGTTTGAACTCGGCCCAGGTAGACAAACAGCAATGACAATTGCAGCAAAAAATAGCCGGGCGTTGTAGGGGGTGCCTGTAATCCCAGCCGCTTGGGAGGCTGAGGCAAGAGAGTCGCTTGAGCCCGAGAGTTTGAGGTTACTGTGAGCTGTGACGCCATGGCATTCTGCTGAGGGCAGACGTAGTGAGATTTTGTCTCAAACAAACAAACAAACAAAAAAAGACAGAAAGAAAGAAAAGAAAAAGAAAGGGCCGGGTGTGGTGGCTCACACCTGTTGTCCCAGCGCTGTGGGAGGCCGAGGCATGTGGATCACCTGTGCTCAGAGGTTCCAGACCAGCATGAGCCAGAGTGAGAGCCAGAGTGAGACCCCATCTCTACCAAAAATTGCTGGGCGTTCTGGCAGGTGCCTGTAATCCCAGCTACTTGGAAACCTGAGGCTAGAGAATCACTTAAACCCAAGGACCTAGGGTTTGGCGGAGCTTGCTGTGAGCTATGATTCTACCGTACTCTACGGAGGGTCACAAAGTGAGACTCTGTCTCCATAAAAAAAAAATTAAAAAATTAGAAAAAGAAAGAGTCAGGAAGTCATGCATATTATAGCAGAGCAGACACAAGGTCCAAACCCAGCCACTCAAGTCTTAGCAAAAGGATTAGCTGGGTAACATGTAAATATCCAGTGAGGAGAAGGGGCAATGTAGCAGGAGAGAGGCAAAGTGCCACCTAGAGGAATCGCAGATCAAAAACAGAATAAAAAAGGATAATACTCCCCTGAGGCAAGACATCATCAGGTTCAAAAACACATAATTGCATATTATATAACAATGAAAAAACTAGATAATATGGAGGACTGAATTATTGACATAAAGGAAAGACTTTGAATAATCAGAGTGAATATATACAAAGAATGCAAAGAGAATAGGCTGGGTGTGGAGGCTCATGCTTTCAATCCTAGCACTTTGGGAGGCAAGAGGATTCCTTGAGGCCACAAGTTGGAGAACAGCCTGGGTAATAGGGAGGCTGAGACAGGACGATCACGTGATCCAGGAGTTTGGAGTTGCTGTGAGCTACGATGATGCCACTGTACTATAGCCCCGGCAAAAGAGAGAAACCCTGTCTCAAAAGGAAAAGAAAAGAAAAGAAAGGAATACAAAGAGTATAAAGAAATAAACGAAATAATTGGAGCTCAGATAGCCAGAGCACAGTCCAAGATGATCCATTCAAAACACTTTCTTGCCAGGCTTGGAGCCATCAGCACCTGTAGTCCCAGTTAATCAGGAAGCCAATACTGGAGGATCCCTTGAGTGCAAGAGTTGAATATAGCTTGGAAAACAGTGAGGCCCCCTGTCTCTTAAAAACAAATGAATAAATAAATAAATAAATAACTCTCTACCTGAAATAGAGATCCCATCAGATGGTAAAGGAAGATGTACTTAAAAATAAATTATTATACATCTAGAAGGAAACCTCTGTCCAAATTTAAAAGAGCGCACTTGTTTCCCCCAGGAAAGTCATAGGGAATGCTCAAACCCAATATGATAACTGAATTTCAATGACAGAAGAATTCTTCAGCTGGGTGCAGTGGTTCACCCCTATAATCCTAGCACTCTGAGAGGTCGAGGCAGGTGGATGGCTTGAGGTCAGGAGCTCGAGACCAGCCTGTGCAAGAGGGACACTCTGCCTGCAAAAATAGCTGGGCATTGTGGCGGGTGCCATTAGACCCAGTTACTCTGGAGGCTGAGGCAAGAGAATCACTTGAGACTAGGAGTCTGAGGTTGCTGAGAGCCATGACCCAGTGGTACTCTACTGGGGCAAGAGAGTGAGACATTGTCTCAAAAAAAAAAAAAAAATCTTTAGGCAGAAAAAGTGTATCAGTTCAAAGAGGAGGGAAATAAAGCTGGTGTTAGACTTTTCTACAGTAGCATTGGGTGTCCAAAGATGGTGAATTGAAGTTTACAAACATGCTACTCAAAGTGGGGTCCTCAGCTCCATAGCATGGGCATTACCCGGGAGCTTGTGAGCAGCGTAGAATCTTCCCGTGGTACATACCTATAGTCCCAGCTACTTGGAAGATCGAGGTGAGGGGATGCCTTGAGTCCAGGCTGTAGTGAGATACGATCGTGTCACTGTACTCTAGCCTGGGTGACAGAGTTAGATCCTGTCGCTAAGAAAAAAAGTAATACAGAATCTCAGGCCCCCATGCCAGATCTACTAAATCCACGTTTTTAGCAAGTCCCCAACAAATTGCTATGCAAATTAAAATTTGAATATTATTATTATTACTATTTTGAGACAGAATCTCACTATATTGCCCTCAGTAGAGTGCTATGGTGTCACAGCTCACAGCAGACTCAGACTCTTGGACTTAAACAATGCTCTTGCCTCAGCCTCCCAAGTAGCTGGGACTATAGGCACCCACCACAATGCCCAGCTATTTTTTGTTGCAGTTTTCATTGTTGTTTAGCTGGCCCAGGCCAGGTTCGAACTGGCCACCCTTGGTGTATATGGCTGGTGCTGTAACCACTGTGCTACGGGTGCCAAGCCGAAGTTTGAATATGATTATCCTGCAAAGTTCTTATGGAAAGAATGTGTTGCCAGGAATATTCTACTGTAGTTACTATGTTATTCTGTTTATGACATTAGGGAGTCAGCCCCCACCCCCTACCGGTGAGTGTTTCTGAATGCTTGACAACAAAATTCATGCCACGAAAAAGGATTCAGAAACAAGCCGAGAAATGAAAGTACTGTGTTAGCTTGATATTCATGTGAACACACAGCAAAACAGCCACGAGAATGATAGTTTCAATTTCTTTGAATGTGAAAATGGCATAACTCAAAACAGGGAAGGTAGAAGGGATCCTCTTGCCTCAGTTTCCCAAGTCGCCGGGACTACAGGTGCATGCCACTGTATCTGGCTAATTTTTTTTCACCAAGATAGTGATTTCACTATGTTGCTCAGGCTGCTGTGCCTTTTTAAAAAAGATTAACCTTACAGACATATTTTAGGAAATGAGTTCTTATGTGGTAAAGAGACTTACGAAGTTTAACAATTCCCTCAATTTCACTTCCTTTTATTTTTATTATACTAAATTCAAGAAAATTTAACATTTTAGTTACACTAGCATTTACAGTTATCACTTTTACAAAATCATTTTTATCTTTCAATCTACCCATCCATCATCAGTCTTTCATCCATGCACACACACACACAAGTTTCATATGCATTAGGTGTGTAGAACAATGTTTAATGCTGATGACATAAGGGTTTAAATATTCACATTTTTACATTTCCTCTTTATCTAAATTACTTCAAAAGAGCGCACACAGGCTGGGTATGGTGGCTCATGCTTGTAATCCCAGCACTCTAAGGAGGCTGGGGTGGGTTGAGTGCTTGAGCTCCAGAGTTCAAGACCAGCCTGAGCAAGAGCAAGATCCATCTCTACTAAAAATAGAAAAACTAGCCAGGCATGTGGTGAGCGTCTGTAGTTTCGGCTACTTGGGAGACTGAAGCAGGAAGATCGCTTGAGCCCAAGCGTTTGAGGTTGCTGTGAACTGTGATGCCAGGGTACTATACCCAGGGCAAGGGAGTGAGACTCAAAACAAAAGAAACAACAGAAAACCCAACTGTTGAATGACCTTTCTTTTCCAGACTATTACATACACACATATACCCAAGATGCTCCTGTGTACTCTGGAACAATTAATTGATTTATATCTATATACAAGAATGTTCATAGCAGTATTATTCATAAGAGTAAAATGTGGAAACAACCCAATTACCTATCTACAACAGAATGGATAAATAAATTAGGGTAGATCCATAAAAGGAATATCATGAAACAACTAGAACAAACTACAGTCAGGTAGGCCAACATTGACATATTACACAAACATATTCTTTTTTTTTTTTTTAAGACAGAGTTTCACTATGTCACCCTCAGTAGAGTGCTGTGGAGTCACAGCTCACAGCAAGCTCAAACTCTTGGGCTTAGCGATTCTCTTGCCTCAGCCTTCCAAGTAGCTGGGACTAAAGGCGCCCACCACAATACCCAGCTATTTTTTGTTGTAGTTGTCATTGTTATTTAGCAGGCCTGGGCTGGGCTTGAACCCGACAGCCCGGGTGCATGTGGCCAGCACCCTAACCACTGAGCTATGGACACTGAGCCCACAAACAGATTCTTGAGTGAAATATACAAAAGTATGATATATAAAAAGGGTTTACATAAACTATAATACAGAGTAAAATTCAACAGTTCTATTTAAACTCTTAGGAGATATATATGTATAAAAACCACAGGTATCTATTTCTATACAAGTTAGAACATCAGGATAGTGAGTACCTATGAAGACAGGGAAGAGAGGTTAACCAGAAAAATACCATGGTGGAAAGGCTTCTGTGGGGAGAGGAATGTTCTTTTTTTCTGGAGATGGTTATTATTCATAGGAATGTGTAAGGTTGTCCACATCGGTTGAATAAAAGTTTCTGTATATATTTTATGTTTCCTTTTTTTGCATTTAAATATCTGATCTATTTTTAACTTATCCTGAAGTGTGGTCTAAGGAAGGGGCTTTTTAACTTTTAAAAATATGGCTGTCCACATAGCACCGTGGTCTATCTTTAAAAGTCAATCCTTACTCCGCTAATTTGGGATGTGTGGTTATTGTACACTAAATTAAACATGCAACTAGATCTAATCCTGGGTTTTCTATTCTGTGCCACTGGCCTGTGTACTCGTGTGTCGAGACCAAGAGAGCTCATTTAGAGAAACCGTAGAGCTTAGAATCGAGATTGTCATCCTCAGCACTGTTGACATTTGGGACCAGATAATTCTTTGTTATGTGTATGGGTGGGAGCTGTTCTGTGCAACAGAAGAGGTTGAGCCCCTGTCCTCTATCTCTGCCCCCCTCTCATCCTGGGCTATGACAATCAAGAGTGTCTCTCAATACTGCTGAATGACCCCCCAGGTGAGAGTCACTGCTTTGGAGGATATTTTAACTCTGGGCAGTACCACCTCTTCCCTTTGCTCTTCGGCTTCCTGCCTGTTTAATTCTCCCAAATGGATTTCATAAGCCGCGTGTCTAGCTCCAGAAGAAAACATAATAGAATTTTTATTGGGATTGTATTACATTTATAAGTTAATGAAGGGAAAATTCTTTACGATGTTGAATATTCCTATCTGAGAACGTGAATGTTTACATTTATTCAAATTGAAACACGTGTCTTCCAGAAATGTCTGATAGGTTTTCTGTTGTAAGCTTTGGGTGTTTCCTGTTAGGCTTTGCTAATACGAATACAGAGTAATTTTGCGTTGTGTCCTGGACATGATGGAGTCTACTTTTTTCCTCCGGAGTGCTGATATCGATTGAACCGATGTGCGAGGTACCTCGGATCTCAGCTCAGACAGCCTTTAGCTTGTTCTCATCACGCATGGTCCTGCGATGAGCCAGAGACTTGCTGGAGTTTCTGTGGGATCTTTCTCTCTCATTCTCGCTCTTCTGGGATTCTCTCTTACCCTCTGAAGACTCTGATCATCCCGAGCCCCTTCTTTGGATCCCAAAAAGAGTTCAGAGATCCCCAGGGATCTTTGCTATGCTTGGTTTATGCAGATTGGATTCTCCAAGTATCTTTAGACATTATTAGGTCTTATCCTCTCATAGTCTCTTGCACACACACAGAGAGTGGAGATAGCAGAAGCCGTCACGGTTTACACTGCTCACTCTTGCTCACTCTTGGTTGTCTATTGGTGCTCGGGGAGGGGGGAGGGCTCTCCCTTTAGCTACAAGGGTTAGTGGATGCCATATTGCTTCCCTCACTTCACCCGAACAGGTGCTGGTGATTCCACACACAGATCTTGTAGATTTGGTTGATGTATAGTTTCCAAAGACTGTTGTAGCAAGTTTTCGTAAACTGCATGGCTTAAAATAACAGAAATTTGTTCTCTTGCAGTTCTGGAGGCCAGAAATCTAAAACCAAGTTGTCATCAGGGCCACACTCTCTCTGAAGGCCCTCCAGGAAGATCCTGCCTGGCCTCTCTTCCAGCTTCTGCTGGCTTCCAGCAACGATTGGCATCCTTTGGCTTCTGATGCATCACTTTTCTTTCTGACTCCGTCATCACATGGCATTCTCTGCACGCGTCTTGTGTGTGCCTAGATTTCCCTCATCTTAAGAGAACATGGTCATTGGATGAAGGCCTACCTCCTTCAGGCCTTCAGCATGATCTTATTCTAACCTGGTGGGACCTACAGTGACTCTGTTTTTAAATAAGGACACGTTCAAAGACACTGAGTGTCAGGATTTGAATGTATCTTTTGGGATACACACTGCAACCCCCCACAGGTTTCCCTCCATGGATCATACTAGAGGTAAAGGGGAGTGGGAAAACTTGTAACTGAGTATCGAAGAAGTAATTCATGGATTTGGGGTCTCTCTCTGTCCTCTCCTTTCCCCCTTCCTCCCTGTTCTCTTCCTCTTTTCCTACCTTTTTTCTTCTTTCTGGTCAGGAATGGGGATATTCTCAAAAGGTAAATCCCAAAAGGTAAAGAAGAACCTTGCAAAATCTTGAAGAACCAAGCAAAAAATTAAATGAAATAGGGTTCGTCATGAGGAAGGGGTGGTGATATTGCAAGGGGGCAAAATAATACAGACTGCTATGATGATGAGACCAAAAGCAAGTGTGCTTCTGGCATAAGTATCACCCAAGACACATTGCAGTTGTAGCCCTATCTAAAATAGGCTAGAAAACGACTGTTTTAAAATTAATAAAAGAGGCCAGGCATTGTGGCCAGCAGTAGTCCCAGCTACTCGGAAAGCTGAGGCAGGAGCATCACTTGAACCCAGGAATTTGAGGTTGCTGTGAGCTAGGTTGATGCCACAGCACTCTAGCCTGGGCAACAGAGTGAGGCTCTGTCTCAAAAAATAAAAATAAAATTAATAAAAGATTCAGGGGTAAATATTTTAAATATATTATCTCAGACTCCAAATTTGTAATTATGATATTTATTTTAAACAGAGGGAAATATTTATGTGTATAGAGAATTAAATGGCCTGTGTAACATCTCATGCATAGTAAATTAGAATAGAACTCACTGTTCTCTCTTATGCATTAAAGATATATGCGCGTTAAATATAGCACATTATCTCAACAGTTTTTCTCATTTTACATGTGTTTCTTTTAAAATGAAAAACTCTGGACCTCACCTGTGGCTCAAAGGAATAAGGTGCCAGCCCTATATACTGGAGGTGGTGGGTTCATACCCAGCCCTGGCCAAAAACTGCAAAATAAAATAAAAAGAAAAAACCCACTAAAATGACATGAAGATTAAAAAAATGAAAACACTATTTCTCCCATTGTCTTTAGACTAAAAATATTTTCTTTTGCATATTATCTTCCAGTATTTTCTTACCTTCATTAATATTTTTGCCCAGTTGCAAGAAATCATAGTTCTTAACTTTTAAACTTAAAAATAAGCAGAAAAGTTGTCTGTAATTAAAGAATGCAGTTTAAAAAATTGAACGGCTTTGCATTTTCACTTAAAATGAAATCCATAATACGCAGGGGAATTTTCAAAGTCTTGTGAGCTGCTTCTTGGAAATTTCCTTCATGAATTGCTGACACCAGTCTTATAAACTGTTGTTTTCACAAAGGTACATTATGTAATTAAACATCAAGCTTTCCGCGCACCTGCCCAAGCTAACAACCCGAACTGAAACATTATTTTATTATTAGATGATTTATTAATCTCAAGGAGTTTAAGGTAAAGCCATTACAAATTGACTAGATACATTCAGTGACTGACCGTGATTCATGATAGATAGATTATCATTGAAATATGTATAAATTTGGTGCAAAAGAGTATCCTCAGTTCAGATGCACACACCTCTGAACGGAGATTATCCAGACACATGGCACAGAAACAGAAGTGCTTGGTAGTCAAGAATGAGCTTTGACTTTGGAAAAAACTGTATTTAGATCCTGAGTCTTCCATGAGCTGGCTGATGAAGGTACTTAAACCTCCCTAAACTTACGGCTTCTTCATCCATTAGTGTAAAAAATACAACGTATTTCATAGGGTTCTTGAGACTGTGGTAAGATTAGCATGGTGACTGACTTTTAGGTCTTCAATTACCTGGTATCAATTGAATTCCATTGAATATTGATTTGAATATTGAGTACTGAATTATTAATTGCTGAATAAATATTCCAAGAATAAGAGACCATACAGAGATACCATTCTATCAAGTATGCTGCTGATTCAACTGACCTGACTCCAGTCACTTGAACCTTGATTGTAACCATTGCTGACTGTGGCATTTATCTTTACAAATACGTGAAGTGCATTTTCAACTTGATATAGACATGAGTAGTTATAAATCATAAAAATTATTTATATAGTTTGCTACACATTTACGGATATATATAAAACAAATACAATTGATACATAGTCATAAGCATAATATCGTCCAGAATGTAATTCCAGACTTTCTCAGGCTAGACTTCCAGCAGATGGAGGGGATGTTTTGATCCAGTGCCCGTCTTCCTCTTCATTCACTGTCCAGGCTGGGGGATTGTTCAGTCTTCTTGTTTTATGCTGGTCTATTACGGGTTTGTCACTTCTTTGCTTTAGGAATGTACATGTCAGACTACAGTCACTCAAAGTTCACACATGACCTCACTGATGGTATTTTATTTTGCATCATTTTTGTTTGTTTGTACGTTTGTTTTTAAGACAGAGTCTCATTTTATCACCCCTGGTAAGGTGCCATGGCATCCCAGCTCACAGCAACCTCAAACTCTTGTGCTCAGGTAATCCTCTTGCCTTAGCGTCCTGAGTAGCTAGGACTACAGTCATCTGCCACAACGCCTGGCTATTTTTAAAGACAGGGTCCCTCTCTTGCTCAGGCTGGTCTCAAACTCCTGAACTCAAGCGATCCACCTGCCGTGGTCTCCCAGACTGCAAGGATTACAGGTATGAGCCACTGCGCCTGGCAAGGGTGCGATTCTATTCTATTCTATTATTTATTTATTTATTTTTGAGACAGAGCCTCAAGCTGTCGCCCTGGGTAGAGTGCCGTAGCATCACAGCTCACAGCAACCTCCAACTCCTGGGCTCAAGCAATTCTCTTGCCTCAGCCTCCCAAGTAGCTGGGATTACAGGCATCTGCCACAGTGCCCAGCTATGTTTTCGTTGCAGTTGTCATCGTTGTTTGGTGGACCCGGGCTGGATTCGAATCCACCAGCTCTGGTGTATGTGGCTGGCACCTTAGCCACTAGAGCTACAGGTGTGGAGCCAAGGGTGCAATTTTAAATTGAGTGGTCAGAGAAAGCCTCACTGTGAAGCTGCCCTTAAAAAACACACTTGAAAAATGAGGGAAGAAGCTCTGCGGATGTCTGGTGGGAGAGAGGCTGTGGGCAGAAGGAATGGGCAGGGAAAAGTCTGAAAGCAGCACAGCCGGCTAGCAAAGATACTGGTGCAACTGGGACAGTCAGCCCTACAAGACGGCTTTTAGGGTACCGCAGTAATTTTGGTTTTTATTCTAAGTGAAATGGGAAACCGTTGGGGGGTTTTGAGCAGATAAGTGATATGATCCCAATGACTAATGAAACATAATAACTTTGGCAACTCTGAGAACAGTCTGAAGAGGGGCACATGTTTCTTCTGGGTGAGAAAAAAGGTTGCTTGGATGAGACAA
>NW_003852413.1:11688760-11690394 GCF_000181295.1 Otolemur garnettii | reverse complement strand
TGGATATTGCCCTGAGGTCAGGGATGCAAAGAATTATCTGGTGCAAAATATCAGTAATGCTGAGGTTGAGAAACTCTGCCCCGGAGCCAGGAAAGAGAACGAGAGAGCTAGGGTTGCTAAAATGAATTGAGATCGAGATCGCGGAATTGAAGAAAGAAATTATGAGGAGGCTTCTTCTTCATCCGCTGATCATTTCTACCCAGGCTACTTCCAAAAAAAATATGAGCCTATTGATCAAAAAGAGGTGTACATTCATGAACCTGGCCAAGTATTGATTAACAATTATACATTTGAGAACATCTGTAGAGCAAATTAGCCTCAAGATTACAACTGGGGTTTTACTGGCCCTTCCCTCCTCACTTATCCTTTCTTCCCTTTTTATCATAGTAAAAATCACATAAAACTTACCACCTTACCCGTTTTTAAGTGTACAGCACAGTAGTGTTAATGCTGTATATTGTTACACAAATGATCTCTGCGAGGTTTTCATCTTGTAAAACCAAAACTACAGATTGAGCAACAAAACTCCCTTTTATTTTCTACCCCTTGTCTCTGGAAACTACCATTCCACTTCCTATCTCTATAAAGTTGACTACCTTAGGTATCGCTCATAGGCGGAATCATACGGTATTTGTGTGACTGGTTTATTCCTTTTAACATAATGTCCTGGATGCTCATCTATCTTGAGACATGTGACAGATTTCATTCCTTTTTAAGGCTACATGACATTAGCTGTATGTATATGACATACTATGCACCCATTGGCCTGTAGATGGACATTGAGGTTGCGTCCAGCTGTTGGCTGGTGTGAATGGTGTGGCGATGACCATGGTGAGCGAGCATCTCTTCTGGATCCTGTTTGCAGTTCCTTTAGATGGATTACACCATGATTCCATTTTTAATTTTTGGAGGAAACTCCACACCGTTTCCCATAATGGCTCTACCCTTTTACATTCTCACCAACCATAGACAAGAGACCCAATTACTCTAAATCCTCACAAACATTTGTTGTTTTCTATATTTCTTTTTTTTTTTTTTTGAGACAGAGTCCCAAGCTGTCACCCAGGGTAGAGTGCTGTGGCATCATCGCTCACAGCAACCTCTAAATCTTGGGCTCAAGCGATCCTCTTGCCTCAGTTTTTCTATATTTAGTCGAGATGGGGTATCACTCTTGCTCAGGCTGGTTTCAAATCTGTGAGATCAAGCAATCCACCTGCCTCAGCCTCCCAGAGTGCTAGGATCATAGGTGTGAGCCGCTGTGCCCGGCCAGTTTTCTTTATTTCTTTATGGTGGCTTTTCTAATGAGTGTGGGTTTATTTTGCACCAGCCATCTTTCCTCTTACCTAGTCTCAATTCAGCCATAATATCATTGATGCTGATAGCTTCTTGGATTTCAAAATATATATTAAAAAAGGAGGCTAGAAGGCAACTTTAGGAAAGTGATTGTCATGATCACCACCCATCTAAATATGACTATCTGAAACTCATTTTATAACCAAGGGTCTTCCTAACCATCACAGATAAGTCAACAGCTCAAGCAGCCTTCCACTTTTGGGCTCAAGTGTCTCTTTTCTCCCTTCCTTCCTTCCTTCCTTCCTTCCTTCCTTCCTTCCTTCCTTCCTTCCTTCCTTCCT
>NW_003852413.1:11686343-11687857 GCF_000181295.1 Otolemur garnettii | reverse complement strand
AAGTGATCCTCTTGCCTCAGTTTTTCTATTTTTTAGTAGAGACGGGGGTCTTGCTTTTGTTCAGGCTGGTCCTGAACTTGTGAGCTCAAGCAATCCACCCGCCTAGGCCTCACAGAGTACTAGGATTACAGGCGTGAGCCACCACACCTGGCCTAAAGCACTCTTTTAAAACCTCAGTTCCAGCCCTTGCATTTTTATTCTCCTAATCAAGGTTAATCATTGAATGTGACAATTCCAGCAGTTGGATATACCTGGTTGAGCATCCTGGGCTCTTTGCAGCTGAAATCTGAAAGTGGCACGTCAACTAGTAACTAATAAAGCAAAATTTTTTTAAAGCAAATTATTAAAAACTTTAAGACCAGCTCTAAATTTCTGCATTCAGGACTAAACAGACAAGAGTTTATAAACTCAAACCCTTTCCTGTCTCAATCTTCCTCTGTGATCTTATAACAGGGTCACAAGCTTCAGCAAAACGGGCAAAACGTCTCTCTGCTTAGGTGTAAATACTAAGGGTACGCATCAGGTTTGCTTTTTGGTGGAAATTATATCCAGGCGTCATCTCCCACCTTCCTCTTCCCCCTCCCAGTTTACTCTCAGGCGCATGAGAGCATTTATGGTCATTATGCAACATGGAACAGGGCATGGGTAGAGTGTTTACACACGCAGAACTCTGCCCTGTGTGTGGAATGTGGTAGAAACACGTTTAGGCAGGACCGTGCCCCTAAAGATGGGGAACTTCAAGGGGAAGTTCATGGAGAGAGTAACCAACCAATCTCTGTATTTTGCTTATTCGGGTTAGATTTCATGGAAAAAAAGGAAAGCTAACTGTGCTTCAATACATGGATTTCTATGTTGGACTATGTGTCAGGTAGCTCTGAACAGTTTGAATACGAACACTGTTTCTGCACATGTTGTGCGGGAAATAGTTTTATGGCACAGCACCAGCGGTATAATTAAAGAAGAAAGAGCACCGTGTAAATGTTCAAGGGAAGAACCAAGGGGGGAAGGATACCAGGCTACGTTTGAACTTTGCAATCTCCTACACTACTGCCCGCATGAACAGCAAGCTGTGATCACGGGTAGACTCGTACGAGGGTCCAAATGTAAAGCGTTTCTACTCTCAGTCCTACACGTCTCCCCAAAGTAAAACAAAACGAGCAAAATGGCTAGGAGATGCCAGAAGGATTAATATATTGTCCTTACCCGACCTTTTCCTCAGTTCCATTAGAAAGTAAACAGGTGGCTCACTTCAGTCGCACACAGATTGATGTTCCGATCGTGAAACCTAAAGATCATAAACAGATCTACTGAATACCTGTTTTCTCAGGAATGAATGATACTTGTGTTCAGGAGCGGATGCCCAGATCTTCTCTGCCCTCCATCTTCCCTGGCACTCACTGTTAATTACTACCTGTCAATGCTTGTTAAGAACTGCCTTCATCCACTTTCTGGGTCTCCGAGTAAAATTAATATACACAGTGGGCATCCTTCCTGAGACTCATTACGGAGACTCT
>NW_003852413.1:11683730-11686313 GCF_000181295.1 Otolemur garnettii | reverse complement strand
TTTTTTTTTTTTTTGCATTTGTAAAATTCAAGAGAGCTCATAACCTTCAGGGAAATTGGTCTTTGTTCTTGGAGTATTACAAGTGCATCCCATAAACTGTCTGTTCCAAGGAACACAGAAATAGAACTGAGAGTGTGTACGTATAGCATCTTGAAAAATGATTTCACATTACTTGTTATTCTGCTTCCAAAGCATTATACAAAATTGATTAAAGAGAAAACTTGAGTATTGCCCACTAGAGAGGAAGGTTACTTCTCAGTTCTTCATCCACCTCACCACTTATTTTTAATGTGCTGTTTTTAAGACACGAGGCTCAATTCATCTGCCAGAAGGCACACTGAACGTATTTGGTCCTGGTGCAGAAACTAGTTTTTCTTTGAAGGAATCTCAGACACTGTGATGATGAATCCTTTATAATACTTGATTTTCTTCACCTATGATCTATCGAAACTAACATGGGTCACAAATTCCTAAAATTATTTATTTGTTTATCTGTTTGTTTTGAGACAGAGTCTCACTTTGTTGCCCTTGGTAGAGTGCCATGTTGTCATGCTTCCAGGAACCTCTAACTCTTGAACTCAAGTGATCCTCTTGTCTCAGCCTCCTAAGTAGCTGAGGCTACAGGAGTCCACCCAAATGCCTGGCTATTTTGAAGGACAGGGTCTTGCTCTTGCTCAGGTGGGTTTTGAACTCCTGAGCTAAAGCAATCTACCCGCCTCAGCCTCCCAGAGTGTTAGGATTACAGGCTCAGCCACTGCACTCAGGTTAAAATAATTTATTAAAGTTAAAGATTAAATTACAATTAAGAGGTTAAATATATATATATTTATATATATGTATATATTTTTGAGACAATCTCACTCTGTCCCCCTGGATAGAATGCTATGGCATCAATATAGCTCACAGCAACCTCAAACTCTTGGGATCAAGTGATCTCTTGCCTCAGTTTTTCTATTTTTCGTAGAGACAAGGTCTTTCTATTGCTCAGGCTGGTCTCAAACTCCTGAACTCAAGTAATCTGTCCACCTAGGCTTCCCAGAGTGTTAGGATTACAGGCGTATCTATGTAAGTATGTATGTTTCTTAACTCATTAAGACAGGAAGTAAAATATTTCAGCTAATACAAAATTACCTAATTTTTCTTTGTTTTCTGGTTCTTCCCTCTTATCCCTACTTACAAAACAAACATACAAATCAAGTGGATCCTTTTAGATAGATATTAAATAATTATTATTTTAAACATAACCTCCATTAATACATTTTTAATATCAATTACTCCATTTTAAATGATTATGAAATACTTTCAGGCCTGGAGCCGAAGCTCACATCTGTAATCCCAGCACTCTAGAAGGCCGAGGCAGGTGGGTTGGATGAGCTCAGGAGTTTGAGACCAGCCTGGGCAAGAGCAAGGCCCCATCTCTAAAAATAGCCAGGCATTGTGGCCAGCACCTGTAGTCCCAGCTCCTTGGGAAGCTGAGGCAAGAGGATTGCTCGAGCCCAAGACTTTGAGGTTGCTGTGAGCTATGACCCCACAGCACTCTACCCAAAGTGAGACTCTATCTCAAAATAAAATAAAATACTTCCAATACATGCTTAAGTTCCTGTACTCATTAACCATTAGTAATGGCTATAAGAAAAAAGTTAATACTTAAGTAATGAATATAGGAAAATATAGATAGAATAAACAACATGGAAGGTCATGACCCAGTCAAATGATTGGAAAGAACCAAATGCCATTGGTATACTTCTTTAATGAGAGAAACCCTGTCTCACACACTGATCTTTCCACCTCTCATTAACCACCACCACGCCCCCTGCTGTTCACTTAGTTAATTTCTGCCAGTATATGGCCAGAGGCCTGTATAATTCATGCCCTAGCTATTCAGCTGTCCTTTTAATTCCCTTCCACAATGGGGAATAGAATTGCTTTCTCCAGATGGCCTCCATTTCCTTTTAACAAGCATCCAACAGTGTTTTGACTTGCCACAATTAAAAAATATTTCTCCTCCCTGTCCCTCCCATTAGGCCAAGCCTCCATTCATATTTCCTCATGGTGGTGGTAACATCTTTCTAATTCCTCCTATGGTTCGTCTTAAGAGATTTCTTTTCTTATCACTTGATAGGACACATGTTCTAATATCCCGATTTTCTTCTATATCAAGTACAGTACTTTTGTTCTCAAGAAAGGGGCCAAGGCCTGGAAATTTATTTACTACTTGTAACACCAATAATAATAACCAAAAGCCTCCATAGCACACATGTACCAGGTATTCTTCTTGGTGCTTTCAATGTATTAATTCACTTAATCTTCTCACTCACTCCATGGGATAGGTACTATCATCATTATCTTTTTATTTATTTATTTTTGAGACAGAGTCTTTGTCACACTCAGTAGAGTGCTGTGGCATTTGTCACACTCAGTAGAGTGCAGTGGCATCATAGCTCACAACAACCTCTAACTCTTGGGCTCAAGTGATTCTCTTGCCTCAGCCTCCGGAGTAGCTGGGTCTACAGGAGCCTGCCATGGCACTCAGCTATTTTTAGAGGCAGGAGTCTCACTCACTCTTACTCAGGATGGTCTCCA
>NW_003852413.1:11681374-11683046 GCF_000181295.1 Otolemur garnettii | reverse complement strand
CGGAAGAGGATACCGAAAGCCAAAATTGGTTATGGAAGTCAATGCCGAACTTGTGTCAATTTACCTGCTTCTATGGAGTGTGGTACAACTCCTTCTGAGGGCATACTCTTCACTTTACTATCTCTACTGCAATCTTATGATGCCATCCACATGGATGCGGCGTAAAGAAAGTGGTTTCTGGAGACAAGATTATTTCTGGTGAAGATGGAATGAACACCGTTGATATGACAATGGAGGATTTAGAATATCATATAAACTTAGCTGGTAAAGCAGCAAACAGCAGGGGCTGAGAGGATTCCAATGTTGAAAAAAGTTTTACTGCAGGTAAAATATTACCAAGTAGCATTGCATGCTCCAGAGAAATAAGGGAAGAGACAAGTGACATGGCAAACTTCGTTTTTATCTTATTGAAGGAATTGTCATAGCTGTCCCAGCCTTCGGCAACCACCATCCTGATTGGTCGACGGTCATCAGCGATGAGGCAAGATCTTCACCAGCAAAAAGATTAGGGCTCACTGAAGGCTCAGATAATCATTAGCTTTATTTAGCAATAAAGTATTTTTTGGACATAAAACTATTATACAGTTAATAGATTACAATATAGTGCGAATATAACTTTTATACGCACTGGAATACCAAAAATTTTGTATGACTCCTGTTATTGCAATATTTGTTTTATTGCAGTAGTTGGGTACCGAACCCATAACACCCCTGAGATATAGCTATATTATGATGTTCATAAATCCTTTCAGGATTTCTTTTACATAGCATATTTTAAATTACTATTAGAAGCTCCTATTGTACAAATAATGTAATGAGTTATTAAAATTTAAAAGCCAGGCATAATATGTTTTCATCAAGGACTGAGTAGTTAAAAAAAAAAAAAATCTAAATGCCTACCAAAAAACTTGCATAATGAGCTTCCTGAATCCTGGATCTCATGGAAATAAGTTTAAAATAAAATGCACAAAATTTCCTACGTTTTTCTTTGAAATTTCCACAAGCATTCCAAAATTTATTCCCAGGGCCAGGTGGTGTTATCACACGCCACACAGTTTCTTTATATATAGAAGCATCCGATTTGGCAACACGCCAAGGAATGTTTCATAAATTCATTTTCATATTATTTGGGTGAAAAAACAGAAAAAAAAGAGGATAAATAAGGATCTAGAAAATGGAAATCTCCAGCTGTCTTTGGCAAACATGCAGGATTTCCAGATTTTCTTCATTTTCCATCTAAATGTCAGTAATGCAAAGCTTCTGGAAAGGGCTGCAGGACAGACAGGCAAAGAGTTCCCCTGGTAGTGGTTCTACCCCTCCTGCTGTAGGCTACAGGATCACTATCAAGTGGGGAGTATGGAGCTCATGCCAGTGCACTATAAGGGATATTAACCATAGCCTTTGGGGATGGTAGGAAGCCCAATACATAAAATGCCTATTAGATGTTCATCGTATTCTTTTCTCTCTTTCTTTTTTTGTTTTGTTTTGAGGGAGAGGCTTGCTCTGTTGCCCAGGATAGAGTGCAGTGGCATGATCATAACTCACTACACCTCCCGATCCTGAGATCAAGGGATCCTCCTGTCTCAGCCTCCCAAGTAGCTGGGACTACAGGCACCTGCCACTGCATCTGGACAATTTTTCTATTTTTTGTAGAGATGGGGTTTCGCTCTTG
>NW_003852413.1:11678310-11679459 GCF_000181295.1 Otolemur garnettii | reverse complement strand
TAGACCTACTACTTAAACATAATAGGACTTGAACATCCCAAGAGATAGCTAATAAAAGTAAAGTAAGTTGAAGGTCAGACACACTCAAAGAAAATGGACAGATCACTTTTGTATGTTGCACAATGTATTATTCTTATGATAAATATGATAAATGCTCAATTTAACTACTCTCTCTGGAAACACTTACCACAGGCTTTCTATCCACTTAATGCTGTGCTTTGTAGAATCTCCAGGGTGTGTATGAGATTCCTCAAGGGTTTTACAGTTTAATGGTGGAGTCATGACTTCATTATTAGAAACAGTTCAAGTACAATGATTTCAAAAGGACTGAACACTTTTGGAAATGTATTCATCAATAACTGAGCTTTATAAAAATATGCAGTCAAGACCAATTTGTAATGCAGCGTCTATATTAATTCTGTGAGGGACCAGATAGTCAATGTTTTAGGCTTTGGGGACTAGATGCTATCTGTTCCAAATATTCAACTCTGTTGTAGTTCAAAAGCAGCAACAGCCCATACATAAATGAACGGGTGTAGCTGTGTCCCAGTAAAACTTTATTTGCTGTAACAGCCAGTAGGTGGATTTTGAGCAGGGGCTGCAGTTGACACCCTCCATTGGAAAGAAATTATCCCAGCTCTCTCTATAATGTAATAAATTTTCGATATGAACCTCTCGTGTCACTGGGTCATGCATCAGTCACCCACGACCTCTCTGTAGCATATCACCACTGAAAATGGAAATAGCAGGCATGGTGAGAAATTCTGCAATTCTTAAGCTTCAGAAGGAAGGTACAGTCTAAACCTCGGGTTCAGGAAGTGTCTTCTCTGGAAGAAGTTGTGAAGTCAGGAGCTAGGGCGCTGGGTGGTCAGTGTGCAATTCCTATTAAATCACACTGTATAAGAGCCAGTAATGACATTGCGGAATTCATCAGGGGTGGTACAAATGAGTTCCAAATTCAGGTGTCACTTCATACATGTGTGTATGTATATGTAGTAAGTATGTGTACATATTTCCATATACATATAGTTGACTTTCTGTGTCTGTGGTTTAACCAACTGCAAATGAAGAATATTTGAAAAAAAATCACGGAACATATACAGACTTTCCCCCTTGTCATTATTCCCTAAACAATACAGTATAACTCTT
>NW_003852413.1:11675054-11677156 GCF_000181295.1 Otolemur garnettii | reverse complement strand
CATGGCACTCCACCCAGGGTGACACTTGAGGCTCTGTCTCAAAAAAAGAAAAAAAAATAGAAGTATTAGTTAAAATATTTTAAACTAGATATCATAATTAATTAAAAATTCTTCTTAGCAAATACTTGTGCTAGTGTTTCTTTAATTTCAACAAAGACTACTAAGCTAACAGATAATCAACCTGTTTAAGATGAATCCACACAGTAGATAATAGATCCTCAGATACACAAGTATTGGTTGAGCACATATCATCTTCAGGACGAGTGCCGGACCTGAGGCTACATCATGATGATGATGATGAAGAAGAAACTGTTCCTGATTAAACATAGAGTCAGGGGCCAAGTACAGGCAAGTAAGGAGGTCTTTCCAAAAAAAATTGGTTAGGAAGGTGCAGGGAACACACCATTCTGCAGATGAGGTAAGGTTTGTATTTAAGCAATATTATTGAGATATAATATTAATATTAGATACAATATCTAATGGTTTGTTTTACAAAAACACACCATTTTGCAGATGAGGTAAGGTTTGCATTTAAGCAAGATTATTGAGATATAATATTAAGTTAGATACATGGATATAATTAATTATAGATAATATTAACATTAGTTCACTAGGTCTAATATTAGTATTAGATGAAGATGTTTGAAATCACATCCCTCTGTCCTATAAAAGAGCACCCCCCTTAAATTCTAATGACATCTGTTAGTTTAAGGGGGGTGCTCTTGTATAGGACAGAGGGATGTGATTAAGAATATCTCCATGGAAGAGAAGACTTTTAACTTTAAATGAAGGGTAGGATTTATTATTTATTTATTTATTTATTTTTGAGACAGAATCTCACTGTGTCGCTCTTGGTAGAGTGCTGTGGCATCACAGCTTACAGCAACCTTCAACTCTTGGGCTCAAGTGATTCTCTTGTCTCAGCCTCCCAAGTAGCTGGGACTACAGGCTCCTACTATAAGGCCCAGCTATTTTTTTTGTTTCAGTTGTCCATGTTGTTTAGCTGGCCTGGGCAGGGTTCAAACCCGCCAGAGTGGGTGTATGTGGCCAGGGCCCACCCACTGAGCTACAGGCACCGCCCAAAGGGTAGAATTTAGAAAGCAAAGGCTGGCCAGGCCTGGTGGCTCACACCAGTAATCCTAGCAGTCTGAGAGGCCGAGGTGGATGGACTGCCTGAGCTTAGGCATTTGAGAACAGCATGAGCAACAGGGAGACCCCTTCTCTACTAACAACAGAAAAACCAGCCGAGCGCTGTGGCTGGCACCTGTAGTCCCAGCTACTCAGGAGGCTGAGGCAAGAGGATCATGTAAGCCCAAGAATTTAAGGTTGCTATGAGCTATGATACCATAGCACTCTACCCACGGTGACAGACTGACTCTGTTTTGAAAAAAAGAAAAAAAAAATAGGAAACAAAGACTGGAGTGGAGGCAAGAGAAAGGCTAAGACAGAGAAAGAACTATAGCATGAGTTAACTACCTGCTTTAACTAGGATGTAACAAAGGACTCCTCTAGTGGATAAATGGGGTTCAAGGCTAAAGAGTTACAGCCAGACACAGAGGGGAGGGAACTGAAAGCCAAGCAGAATCTATACTGGGATTTCTAAAATTTCTGCTGGCCGTCATCGTTCATTATGATCCTTTAACGTAGTTAAGGAACATGGACTTAGAGATATCATACAACCACAACTTAGCATGCAGTTTCTAAACAAATGTTAGCCTATACCTCCCATGACTTTCTAGAATCTAGAAACGCAAACATTCGGACTTGAACTCGTAGCTTTCACTTAGGCGCCTTCCTTTGCTTTGTGTCTAACATCTAACAGACAGGGCTGCAAAAGACTCCTAAATGTCACGTGCTACCGGCAAGGCTTTACTTCAAATGGCAATACAAGTATTTCTTATCTCATCTCTTTTTTTTTTTGAGACAGAGCCTCAAGCTGTCCCCCTGGGTAGAGTGTCATAACATCACAGCTCACAGCAACCTCCAACTCCTGGGCTTAAGCAAGTCTTCTGCCTCTGCCTCCCAAGTAGCTGAGACCACAGGCGCCCACCACAACACCCGGCTATTTTTTGGTTGCAGCCGTCATTGTTGTTTGGCGGGCC
>NW_003852413.1:11668110-11673435 GCF_000181295.1 Otolemur garnettii | reverse complement strand
AAAAAAAAAAAAAAAAAAATCTCTAGACATTGACAAATGTACCCTGGGAGGCAAAATTGTCCCCAGTTGAGAACCACTGCAATTCAGATATTAGGTCACAGGTACTGTTCCTGGTGTATGGAATATATGTGACACTCTACACCCCTCCACCTGCCTCATGCCACATATACTCTAGAATGATTCCTTCAGAAATCCAGTCTTACCTACACTACCTAAGCTATGGGGCTTCTCCCAAGAATCTTGCACTTCTAATTGGGCAGCACAAGGCTTTTCCCAGGGGCTTTCATTTCCCTGCTGGTGTTAACTCCATCACTGGACTCTAGGGTGATATGGTACAGACTGCCCACAGGAAATGCCCATGGAATCTTCACGGATAGATCGGAATGGGCCAGGTAGAGAATGGAAAAGGCTTGCAAGGCAGATGGAGCCTGAACCTAAAATCAAGTCAGGAGAAACCTGGTTTCTCCTGGCTATTGAGTCAACATATGCTGAGGAATGAAGCTGGGGAGAAGGCAGGGCCCAGCCCTCAGGGGACCAATTTTACCACATCTCAGAGTTTAGAATTGATCCTGAGGATAATTAGAAGCGGAGAGGAAAATCCATTAGATTTTCATATTAGAAAGATCTGAAATACAGAAAATTACAAAGATGGGGGTTCAAAACTGAAGCACAGGCCACTTGGAGCTAAACACTTTTACTTTTGAGATAGGGTCTTTCTCTGTCACGGGGGCTAGAGTGCACTGGTGTTATCATAGTTCACTGTGACCTAAAACTCGTGGGCGCAAGTCATCCTCCAGCTTTAGTCTCTCAAGCACTGGAACTATAGGTGCACATCACCACATCCAGCTAATTTTTCTTCTTCTTCTTTTCTTTCTTTTTTTTTTTTTTCCTTAGAGACAGGGTCTTGCTATGTTGTCCAGACTGGTCTACAACTCCTGGGTTCAAGTAATCCTCCCAGCTCTGCCTCCTAAAGTGGAGGTATGAGCCATCACACCTGGTTTTAAGGTAAACACTTGGTGCGAATATAAAAGAACAGTCGTCCCAGAGTTCACCCTTGCCTTGTTACACTTGGATGGGAGGGATTCTCCTCCTCAGACCAATGATGCCATAAAGACTGGCAAGAAGCAGCACACCCTCTTCCTCTACCCAGGAATGTGGGAAGAAGAAACCTTTGAAACCCCAGGCAGGAAGAAGAACCTTTTCTTCTCGAAACTGTGATGTCACAGAGAGGTTGAGTTTCCTGTCATCCCCATTTCCTCCTTGAAATTCAAGATATATTTTTTTCCCCAGAAAGAAGTAAATGATACATTTTGCTATTTTTAAATACATGATTCAGCCACTTTGTGGATTAAAGGTGTTCTGTGTATGCATGTGTGTATGGAGTATTAGCTATTGAACAGACTATTGTTTCTATGGGACGATGAATGCCAGTTTGACTTTCAGAACACAATCCAGCTGTGGACTGTGTATACCTATGCAGAGAAAGTTCAAGCACTAAAGACAGTAGTAAAATGTACCAGCCAAATGGTGGGGACAACTTTCTTTTATAAGAAGGAGTCTGGAGCTATTGAAAAGCAAAGGAGTGACAGTGGCTCATACCTGTAATCCTAGCTTTCCGGGAGGCCAAGGCAAGAGGATTCCCTTGAGCTCAGAGTTCAAGTCCAGCCTGAGCAAGAGCGAGACCCTGTCTCTACTAAAAGTAGAAAAATTAGCTTGGAGTGGTGGTGGTTACCAGTAATCCCAGCTACTCAGGGGGCTGAGGCAGGAGGATCACTTGAATTAAGGAGTTTGAGGTGCTGTGAGCTAGGCTAATGTCACAGCACTCTAGACTGGGGTACACAATGAGACTCTGTCTCAAAAAAAATGGAAGCGAGCTCTAGGTGCCCTTGCAGCTCTGCCTGGGCTAAGCCGGTGCACATGAAGCTCCAGCAGCACTCCCAGGACCTGGCACATAGCAGGTACTCCATTAATGACTGGGAAAGTGGGCTAGAAGCATTGAAATGGATTTCCATGCATATGTCTCCTGGTTAAGTAAGACTTTAATGAGACTTAGGAAAAAAAAAGTAGGTTCAAGGAGGCTCTGAGCTTGTATGCACAAGACATTTTGGAGTAACCCAGTAGGACAGTAAGAGAAAGATGCAGAAAAGTCCTCGCACCTGTGCTCAGGGACCAGCAATACCTTCCTCTTAGGGGCAGAAACTAACATGGACATGAGGTTGCCTTGATTAATTCTTAGTAATGTCAGTAGAGGGGATCAACTTAAGTAAATTCATGTGCAGTGTGATCTACTGTGCATATTTGGGGTTGATTTGCAGCTGAAACATGGTAGTCTTCTTTCTTCCGATGCATCCATTACTCAGATGGCCCTGGCTTCCTAGATTTCTTAATAAAGTTAAAATAGTTTTCCTTAGCAGCCATCAAATCTAGCTGAATCTTTCTCAGTGCTTCTTTTTGCCTTTCACTACTGACCAGACTTATCTCTAGCCTCTCCCAGTTCCAACCCACCTTGATCCCTGAGGGCAAATTGACTTTCAACAATGCTTTGATTAGGTTAAGCCCCTATTCAGAACCCTTTCACCACTTCGCAATTCCCTGAGGAATGAGGAATGAAGTCTTGCCTTTTAAAGCCCTAGAGAGAAAGAGAGTCCTCACCTGCAAATTTGCCCAACCCTCCAATGCTCCAGGCACAGGGCATCTTTAAGGCCCTCTGAACAGGCTGTCCTAATTCTTGCCACTGAGCTTTGCTCACACTGCCCTGAAATCCTCCATTCCTCCCTTTCTGCCTTAAAAGATCATTTGTTGAGTCTGGTATAACTCAGTAAAGTTATAGTCTTGGCTCATTTCTGCTCATGCCCTGGTTTGCTCCATGATGTCCCTTCCTCCCCACCCACCCACTTCTCTCCACTTCCTGCCTGGATTCTACGCCTCTCTGGCTTCCTAGTGAAAGGGGCACCTCTGCCCTTCAGGGGGATTCTGCCCTCCTCCTAGCCCTGAGCAGTATAGAAAAATACACTACTCAAAGGGGAAGAAAGGTGTCTGGCACATCCTGGGCGCTCAACGAATACCTGTTAATTTTACAGAATAAATTCAAGGTATTTGATTTTGTGCTCTTGAGATTACCAATCCCTTTCTCGCCTAGGCCAGGGGATCTTCTCCCCCTCCAGGTGAGAAAAAGCATCGAAATATCTTAACTTTCAAAAAGGTAGCTTTGGCATATAAAAAGCAGAACTTTCCGGGTAACCCTGCGAGAACTCAGAAGTCCCCAATCTCCCGGCCCAACACCCGTATTGGATTTCAGGTTCCTGGAAAAGAACTGCCTGGGTCACTTCTTTAATAAATAAAACTCTGCATCCTTTTCTGCAGTGCAAAGAAAACCTGACCTCCAGCCTCGTCAAATCACCAACAAATTCTGCACACGAGAAAAAAAAAATTTTTTTTTTTAAATGGAGGCGGGAGGGTAAAACGTCTACAGGCAGGAACCATAGGTACAACAGGTGCCCAGCTGCAAAATCAACACACTGAACAACCCAGATAGACCTTCTAGTCCAGCCAAAGTTTCTTTAGCTAACCTAATGTTCTTTAGCTGTTGTTTCAAGGGCTCTGGGAGAACAAAAATGTCCTCTCCCCTTAGCCTTGCCGTTTTGGGCCTCTTACTACTGAGAGTGTGCCTGACTTGTTTATCTGGCGCAATCTTTGTCGCACCCAGCCAGCTCGCTCGGCGACCCGGGCGACCACGTTTCCTCAAATCAGAGCTCCGTGGACTCCGCGGGGAACTACATTACCCAGCGGCCCCCGCGCCCTTCGCAGGAAGGACGTCTGCGCACTAAGATACTCAGTTCCAAGTTTGGAGCTTTTAGCTGCCAGCCCTGGCCCATCATGTAGCTGCAGCACAGCCTTCCCTAACGTTGCAACTGGGGGAAAAAAATCACTTTCCAGTCTGTTTTGCAAGGTGTGCATTTCCATCTTGATTCCCTGAAAGTCCATCTGCTGCATCGGTCAAGAGAAACTCCACTTGCATGAAGATTGCACGCCTGCAGCTTGCATCTTTGTTGCAAAACTAGCTACAGAAGAGAAGCAAGGCAAAGTCTTTTGTGCTCCCCTCCCCCATCAAAGGAAAGGGGAAAATGTCTCAGTCGAAAGGTAAGAGGCTATTTGCATTACTTGCAAAAATGCAAAGGGTTGTGCATGCATTTATGAATGCATGGATGCAATTTTCGCCTGGCGATTGCATTTTTAAGTTTGAGGTTTTCCATAGCTCAGTTGCATTTCCTGTTTAGTATGTGTCTTTTTTTGCAGACACAGAGAGTTCCTGTAAGGCAGGGCTTGCAGTTCAGCTGTGCATTGACGTTATTTGCATTCTTCTGCTAGGATTACTGAGCTCTTTTTGCCTTTTGCACAGTCAGGAGAGATAGAGCAGGTTGGTAGCGTCTAAATGTGCAATGCTTTATATAATTGTAAAATTCTTTAGTATGCACACATATTATAAGTAATTTTGTGTGCAACAGGAATGCAAACTTTCTAAAAGTCTGTAGGTGAAGATGAAAGGTAAAACTTGAGTTAAACTACTAGGAAATTAATGTAATCTTATATTCTTTTGGGAATAAACCGTTGCAGCACCGGTATTTAGCTAAATTTCCATTGATATCGCTTTGAACATTAGGCAACTTTTGATTTTTAAAGGAAGTAAAGGTGAAGGGTGAATAAGAACATATTTCAAAAAAGCAGACAAGAAGTCTTGCTCTTCGGGATTTTGCACTTTACACCAATTGCTCATTGGCTCACAGTGTTTAGAAGCAGCAGTGAGGACCTCATGTTTTATGTCTGCCCATTTGGGAGATGCTTTGCCTTTGGTGGGGGTCGAATATTGGGTGGGGGGAAACAGTACTTTTAAGGGTTACAACAATGTGAGGAGACTGCACCGTTTCATTGACAACCATAATGAAATCTTTTAAGTGTGTAATTGCATACATTTTGGTGGCTATAATAGGTCAGAAGTTCAGGGTTATGGTTGTTCTCTTTATGTTTTCTTTTTCTTTCTTTTCTTTTTCTTAATACTTTAAACACAGTTGTATTTTGCAGGCTTAATGTCATACTGGGGAGGGAATTAAAAAGACTCCTGACGTGGCATCAGAGAACTGAGGGGGTGCTGTCAGATACCTGTGGGACCCTAAGTCACTTGTTTTGGGACAATTCCTTCTTTACCTTAGAGAAAGCGTATTCATACGAGAATGTATGGAATGAAGAAGAGGTGAGTTAGAGATTGGTGAATTAGGTGAACTGTGGCACTATTTGAGTAAGTCCTGGTGATATTAATGGGTCTTATGA
>NW_003852413.1:11656622-11668068 GCF_000181295.1 Otolemur garnettii | reverse complement strand
GGCGGTAGTTGTACCACTTTTTAATTATACCTGATGGGAGTTCTAATATCTCAGTAACACATGAGGGAAGTTATATTTTCAAGAATTCTAAGGAGGACTCTGTTTTACTTTGAGAATTAGGGGAGGGTGAAAATCTGAAAAGTGAAGAGTGCTGAAGAATCTAGGAATTGGCCTTATAAAGTGGAGATGTTACCTTCCTAAGGACCTAAAATCTTCTGATTGAGCGGGGACGAGACAGTTTAGAAGAGGCAGTTCATGCTTTGGTGTATGAGGGAGACGGCATCTACTTACTTTATATTTGGGAAATATTCTCTCATTCATTTCATTCAGTTTAATATAGGTATAAGTATATAATGATATGCATGTTTATATACATATATGTGCATAGATATGAATGTATAGACATATGAATGTGTGTGGGTACATAAGAGATTTGGGGGACACACACTATTTTTTAAGTGAAGTTTTTTCCTTCCGAGAACTTACTTCTGGCTGGGAAAAGCAAGTCTGTAAGGAAATTATAATGCAAGTTAACAGGACAGGTACTGAAGTGAAATGGTGTTATCTGGAGTCCAGAGATTGAAGTTATTCTTCTGTTTGGGGGATAGTCAGGAAAGTCGTGAAGGAGGTGTGGTTTACTGTGATCTTATCTTTGGACTTTAGGGTCTAAACAAAATCAGGCTCCTTTTTGCATAATTTCGGGGTCATGTTTTCCAGTTGGGAAGATAAAGGAAGTTTGAGGGCAGCACTCTTCCCTTGTGGGTTTGCTCCTAATGGATCAGATACTGGTAGAAATCAATTCCCAATTACTCAGAAGAGTAAGTTTTCTTAATTGGAATCTGTTGGTAAAGTGCATCTGGCATGAATATTGGTTTTTTGTCCAGAAGGAAAATTATTGGTAGAAAGAAGTGGGTGATCATTTTAGAAATGGCAAAGGAGCCTTGGCCTGGACTTTAAATGTGGAATTGGCCTAATTCAGCTACACTATTCTCAAATGGCCAAAACGCTTTTTTGCAGTACCAAACTTCTTTTTAATACTCTTACCAAATAAAATGGGAGGACAAGTGACAGGTAGAGACAATCTCATGGTATTGAAGAATTTAACAACATGTTCAATCTGAGAACCTTTATGAACTTTCTAGATCACTATAATTCAGTTTTACAGACCTCTAATTTAAGGCACAGCAGAGGCAAAAGAATTACAGACTCCCTGGGAGCTGGAAGGACTGGGTTACTTCTTTGCAGCCTTACAAACAGTTGACATTCCGAGAAAGAATTTCTTAAAAAGAAATTTTGTTTTCTACAGTAGTAACTTTAGGTGGTATGCTTTTCAGCTTGTTTATATTAGCTGTCTGGGGTTGAGCTGACATTTTTCAAATATTAAAGCAGTTGAATGCCTTTTGAGGAAATCTGAAATGTAAGTTAACAGGAAGGGCACCCAGAAAGTGCAGGAATTCCTGCACATTACAGGAAGACAAGCTACAGGAAAAATGTGTCATCTACACTACCCAGGAGAGAAAAACTATTGTTATCAGCCATAATGATCTTCCGAGGGAGGGAGGGAGGGAAAGAGGGAGGGAGGAAACTCTGGCATCTCCAAGTACACCTGAAAATATACAAAAAGTTTCAGCCTGTTAAGTATACTCTTTCTCTCTGCTCCTCCTATTCACCTTTAAAAATATTAGTTTTTTTTTTTTAATACAGCAATAAGTACATTATGGAAGAAATCCCTGTAAAGCATAATTCAGAAGCATATAGCACAGTGGTAGGAAAGGGCTTAACCCTGTTGAGTTCTTTGCTTCTGTGATTCATTCGACCCTGGGAAATGAAATGTGTAAATTTCTTATTCTGTGTAAATTCCTTTGTGAGATTGTACCAGACGGACGTGTCATGCTTAGTTTGTAATCTGAGCCAGTATGTTTTATAACCCCCGAACATCTCAGGACACAAAATCAGAATAGATACCTTGTGTTTCCTGAGTTTGTTTTGCAATCATGTCGCTTTCAATTCTTTATAACGTGGCATGTTAGCTGTGCAGGGGTGGGAGTGGGGTCTCCTCACGGTAAATTTAATACTGGAGAAAGGTGAGCTTCTCATGCCTCTGTTTTTCATAGATTGGTATTATTTAAGCACTCCCTAGTATTTTAAAATCTAAAAGGTTTACAAGGAATAGTTTTAAGACTTAAAAGAAAAAAGTTACATAAATAATACTCATTATGGAAGCACTAGATAGAAAAGTGGTTACTTACTGCAGTCTGCATTTGGGCATATGTCCTTTTGGAATTTTCTCTCTATAAACATGCATATGTATACGAAACATTTTGTGTAAAACTAAGTCTATTTAGTTGCCTTTTGTTTCACTTACCCATCTACTGTGAACTATTCCAAAGTTAATGTAGTTTTGCATTCATAGTATCCAATTCCCTTGTTTTTATTTAAATAGAACCTTAATGTTTATGAACGCTCACTGTAATGAATATTGCCTGCCTTGATGATCATCCCCGTTCACACATTATTGCGCATAGTATATGGCCTTAGATTAAATTACTGGAAGCGAAATCACAGGCTGTGGCTGTTCAATTCTTCTCACTCCCCATTCTCTTTTCTACCTTCTGAAAATAGCTTTTTTGTTATTATAAAAGATGATAGGTACCAGCTGAAAAATTCAAACCAAAGAGAAATTCATAATAAGAATATAAAACTCACTCGAAGTCACAACACCCAGAGCTAATTACTGTTAACTTTTTGGTGACCATCTCTGCCTTGCCCATCTACCCATACACACTTGTACATGCTATTTCATGGACTACATATGATATTTTGCGCTTTGCTTTTTAAAAACTCTACCATATATCTTGTATATCTTTCTGTACTAGTACACACAGGATTACCTCATTCTTTTTAACAGTGTATTTTCAGTTTTAAGAATGTAGTCATTTATTTAATCAATCTCCTGTTAGATTTTCATACAGTTTCCATTTTTATTCACAGCTAGAAACAGTACTACAAAGAATACCTTGAATATATACATCTTTGTACATTTGCCCAATTATTTCTTTAGGGTGTTTCCGAGAAGTGGAAGTCCAGGGTCAAAGGGCATGCATGATATATTGCCAAATTGCCCTCCAGAGAAGTAACACTAATTCTCATTTCCACCAATAATATTTGCAAGTGCGCCTTCTTTCCTGTCAGGCATTTTGGTAAATATGGCTGAGTAAATCGCTCTCCTTTATTCATCTTGGGTATAAACATTTGGAAAAATCTTTGACAATTTGATAAAAAGTATTAATAATCCCCTATTTGTGCATTTTGGCAATAAAGCAGTTAAAGTTTTCGCTTTTTTTAACCATGATGTTTCTGTTTCATGTGTTTGAATTTCTTTTTTTTTTTATTAAATGTCTTGAAAATTTTAATTTGGGAATGAAATTATTTTCAAAGTTAGGCCAGAAAATCCCAAGATTGTTGATGAGGGAATAATAGGTTGGAAGTTGGGTTCCTGCATCTCAACAATTTAATTCCTCCATAAGTTCTTGTTTTAATTTTAACCAAAATGCCTTAAGTAAATTCACATATGAACTCATTTTGTTTATATGGCCTATAGCTATGGCTGTGTGAAAATAATAAGAAAAATGTACTAATCTGATTAAAATTTGAGTCTGGGAAATAACTTACTATTGGGGATTTTTCCATTTTCGGTTATCTCTATAGGCAAAAGTAGCTTTTGTTTAGTTTTGGAAATAACCCACACATAGTACCTGATTGTCTCATCAATATTGTTGCAGAATAATTTAATTTAATTTTACCTTTGTGTGCGACGCCTAGTCACAAAAGGTCCTTGTCTTGACTTAACTAGGTTTATTAAAAGAAGTAAGACGAGAATCAATGTTGATGACCTCACAAGTTATTTAAGTCAATCCTGATCATATCCATGAACACAGCCTTGGTACACGTGCCTATTTAGGCATCTAGGATTTAGAGCTAGGAAAGGAGTTGGATAGTCCAATCACTTCATTTTATAAATGAGCTCGTGGGGGGCCTTCGACCTGAGAGCTTTGCCTCAAGACATTAATGTGTTCAGTAGAACTTAGATCTCCTGATTCTCTGTCCCAAAGTTCTTTTCACTAAACCACACAGCAGCACTTGCAATTCATATTTAAAATATGTTTTCTTTTCTCAGAAGCTTTAGTGTATCTCACACTTTTTTGCTTTGTTTGTTTCTGTGGGGATCAGCTGGCAAGGAGGGTGCTGATGGTACAACTAGCTGGGGTTACTTTTCCCTGCTCAAGAAGTGGTGATACATGAATCATGGTGGTGGGGTTTCTTACCAGTTCTCTCTCTGCCAGAGGATGTTTTGCAAATGCCCTCATTTTGATCCCCCATGTCTACATTGTACAGCTGCAAGTTTTAACCACTGTAATTGTTGTTTGCCTTTTAGGGACTATCTTGTTTGAAAACTCCTGTGGGGTAGCTAAACTTCTTATATATCTTTGCATCTCCAACTCTTGGCATTGTGCTTCTACTCAATGAATATCTGACAATGCAAGTATTTTTCGTCAGTAGGGATAGCTATCATCTGGGTTTTATAAAAGGTTTGAGGTAATTAAATTATAATCCAGTTTTTCTTTGCTTGCATTGACGTTCCCCTTATGTCTTTGCTTGATTATTTGCAAATTGCAAGAACAGCATAAAAAGCCACTTAGAATGGCTGAAGAAGTTATCATTTTTCTCACCTGGGCCGTCTGCACAGATTGAGAGGTGGCGGGACCTTTTGCTAAATTTCCCTTTTGATAATATGTGACACGAAGATGAGGTGTCCAAAGAATCCAATCGGATGGGATGGAAGTGAATTCCTTCACCCTGTGCTGGTTTTGGAAGTGCCCCTTCTTTCCTGTCAGGCATTTGGGTAAATATTACCAACTAAATTCCTCTCCAGAAAGTCCGTGGAACCCCTAAAAGGTTGTCAGAGACACAGTTTTTCACAGCTGGCTGCCCTCTGACAAAATAGAGAACTCGGCCAGGGTAATCTCTAGATGAAATGATTCCCCACTTCCTCCTTGGCCACCTCCACCGCCGTCACCCAGGCTCTGACACTCTGTCTCCGTAGATGATCTTCCTTCCCTAAGCTGGTCCATACAGTTCGGTATGTAATTCATAATCTTCCTCTTTCTACATGGGAGTCAGGTTATAATCCTTGCACAATGAAGTTCATCACCAATCATGATTATTCAACTCAGCTCTGAACTGAAGCACTACACAGGCTCTTGCAGGATCCCCTGTCAGCTGGTTGACTTTTTCATCTATACATCCCTCCTTCATCAGAGCCTCGGGGCGATCCTTCTTTGTACAGATTATTAGCCCCAGATCCATGAGCACATCATCATCTCGTTACTTACTACATGCCAGTCATTTTTCATGTAATATGACTTTTTCTTACACAAGGTCTCATTCTGTTGCACAGGCTGGAGTGCCAGAGTGTCAGCAAAGCTCACTGCCACCATGGACTCAAATAGTCCTTCTACCTCGGCTTCCCAAAGTACTAGGATTACAGGCGTGAGCCACTACACCTGGCCTCTTGTAGTAGTAATGTTTGGAATGTCTCATAAACACTGTGGGGTCGCATTCTGTTATCCTTAATTTATAAGTGAGGAAATGAATTGTTGTTAACTACCTTGCCCAGGGTCTGACAGCCAGTCGGTGGCAGAGATAGGATGCAAAGCCAGTAGGGTCTGACCAGAGGGTCCAGGGATCAGCAAATTACAGTTCCTGGACCAGGTTCCTTTTTTTTTTGAGACAGAGTCTCACGCTGTCACCCTCAGTAGGGTGCAGTGGCATCATGGCTCATAGCAACCTCAAACTCTTGGGGTCGAGCAATCCTCTTGCCTCAGCCTCCCAAGTAGCTACGACTACAAGCTCCCACCACAATACCTGGCTATTTTTATAAAAGAGTCTCACTCTTGCTCAGGCTGGTCTTGAACTCCTGAGCTTCCACCTGCCTTGGTGTCCCAGAATGCTAAGTTCACAGGTGTGAGCCACTGTGCCGACCTCCTTAGCTAGGTTCTGTATCACCTAAAGTACATCCTCAGGCGTTTTCAATCATTTTTCAGTGATTAAAAAAAATATTTCATGATGTGTGAAAATTTTACACACAACGCAATTTTATACACAATATGCCTGCCCATATTCAGCATCTGTGAATAAAGTTTTATCAGAACACAGTTATGGTCATTCATTTGTTTGTTTTCCATGGCTGTTTTTTGCTCTATGATGGTAGAATTGAGTGGACTCAATGGAGATTTTATGTTTCACAAAGCCAAAAATATTGACTATATGGTCCTTTTAAGAAAAAGTTTCCTGATGCCATTCTTTATGAGTTTACTCGGTTGAGCTGTGGTGTCTTTTCATGACAGAGCTCCCGGATTACACCCACCCTTGGCCTTCACAGAAAGTGTTAGCCTGGATGACTACTAGTCTGCTACTCAGCTGGCGACCCCTCGGGCCCAGCCTACAGGAAATGTCTGAGTCGTGTTTCTCCTGGTGATGAGAATGGTCAGTCATTGCTCATTTCCTCTGAACTAAGCTGCCCGTCTCCTTTAGCCCATCCTGGGGTCCTTTCCCCTTGGTCGTGCTCTTCCTGTTTGCTTTATTTATTTGTTTTTATTTTCCTCTTTCCTTTCCATGAGACGCTGTTCACTGATTCTTTCCCCAGACTCTTCCTACTCCCCTTTCTGATCCCACATTTTGTTTAGAAAGTAAATAAACTAAAGACAACTCTCCTGCTGCCACTGTTGCCTGGCTTTTTCCAGTGTATCATGACCCAGCTAAGAGGTCCCATCGTTTCTTTTGTGTGAAGAGGAAAGCCTCCCTCTATCCATAGTAAGAGCAAGATTTCCGGTTGTCGTCTACAAAGGTTAGAGCTGTTTTCCTACATTAACCCCTTAATTCTGGGTGGACAATTTTCTTTTGCTTACAGAGTCACTTAAATCATGGGTATTAGTTTTAGGAGGGAAGGTTCTAATAAAAGTTCTGAAAATAAGGGAGGTGGAAGCCTCATAAAAACAGAGTAGCTTTGATGGGCTGAGCCCAGATCTATATCCAGAATGAGGTAAATTCAAGTTACAATCAAGGAAATGCTAATTCCTACCTATGGCAGTGATGGGCACTCGGGCTCCATGGTGTGAGGCCCCATTTTGTAGATGAGCAAACTGAGGCCAGAGAGGTTAAGAACTTGCACAGATGTCAAACTGATAGCGGGAGAGCAGAGAGGCTTTCGTTAAATTTTCTCTGACCCCAGTATCTGAGTTTCTGGCTACTTCACTTTAGCTATCACTCCAGAATAAAAATTTATGGGCGTGTTACAGAAAAGACATGGTTGGAGATAGAAAACGTGAATGGATTCCTGAGGAATTTGAATAGATTTGTCCATACCAGGCCATGTGTGGTAATGAAGAAGGGCTCACCTGTGTCTAGGTATATATAGGATCCTTTTGACATACTCTTTAACTCTGGTCTATGCCTGTCAATAACAGAATCCTGAGCCTGATTCAATCTGACTCTTAAGGTTGAATTCCAAATAGAATTGCCCATTGGTTGAAGGGAGCTGATTATAATGTGCCCACTGATAAATACTGGTCTGTATATACAGAAAATTTATGTTAAAGCACTGTTTTTTTTATTCGTTTATTTGTTTTTCAGACAGACTCTCACTTTGTCACCCCCAGTAGAGTGCCATGGTGTCATAGCTCCCACCAACCTCAAACTTTTGGGCTCAGGTGATCCTCTTGCCTCAGCCTCCCAAGTAGCTGAGACTACATGTGCCTGCCACAATGCCCGGCTATTTTTAGAGATGGGGTCTTGCTCTTGCTCAGTCTGTTCTCCAGCCCCTGAGCTCAGGAAATCCACCTGCCTTTGCCGCTCAGAGTGCCAGGGTTACAGGCATGAGCCCCCTTGCCTGACTTAAAGCATTGTTAGCAAATGATTGATACCATTTACTATCTCATTGGCAAAATAAGACTGGAAGATAAGCAGACTCAAACTTGTGTGTTTCCTCACACATCTAAGTTAAATTGCTGTAAAACACTAAGAATGTGGCTAATGTGGCATTTTATTCGAGCACGGAAATATTGCAGCCCCCTTTTTGGCTTAGTGATTTCCTTTGGTCCTGGTTATTTGTATGTAACAAGTGTGGTTTCCTTGAAGTGAGGAATGGATGCAGGTCTTCAGTGTTTCCTCTTGTACTAGACAGTGTGGGGGAAACTGGAATTGCCTATTATTGTTGGGGGTGGGGTGGGGGGTTGGGAATGAGTTTCTTTTTCAACCAGTCAGTTCTTTCTTGGCATCTTCTCTAGCCAAAGCACAACAGTCCCACCTGTGCCTCCCCTGTCTGTCACGACCCCAGACTCAAGCCCTGGGAATTGATGGTCTGGATGTTGAGTGACACGTTATTTATTCCCTTCCTTTATTCTCATGCCTCCAATTCCACGTGGGCGGGGATGAGTTAGCAGTAAGAGTAAGGCTAGAATCTGAAGAACCAGTAAGAACAGAATAGTAAAGAGTTTGGGAATTATTTTGCAGCAAATATGTAGAGACGGCCTACCCATGATATTTGAAAATCCTGCAGGGTAGCCTCTCCATTTTATTTATTTTATTTGCCTTTTCTTGCACCCCAGACACATTTGCCATTTGAAAAAGAAAAAATCCCAAAGACTCCTAAAGAGAGTAGGTGTTCAGATCAGTTCAACAAATACTTTTTTTTTTTTTTTTTTTTTGGCTGGGGCTGGGTTTGAACCCACCACCTCTGGTATATGGGCCCAGCGCCCTACTCCTTTGAGCTAGAGGCGCTGCCCCAACCAATACAAATACATTTTGATCAAATGATGCTGTGCAGATGGAAATGGACAGAGATGCACTTGACTCCACCATTTCACTTGTTAGCTCCTTGGCCTTGGAAAATCTACTTAAGCTTGCGTTTCCTCAGTTTCTAAATGGAAAGAGTGACATGCACTCACAGGTTTGTTATGAAGATTAAGCAAGGTCGTGTAATATGCTCGGGCCAGTTCTTGACATTCACTTATTCAACAGGTATTTATTGAGCCCACTTTGGTCTTTGACGTATTTTACTATTGTAGTCTCTCTGTCAACATAAATTTGCCTCATTCTTCCTTTCCCTCTACCCTTTAAGGAGCTTACAGTCTACCAAGGGGTAAGACAAGCAAAAAATAAACATAAGCAGGTAAACAAAAATAAATAAATACAAAAAAGAAGAGAAAAGCAGGAAAATATATAGAATACCAACTGGACTCCTAGATTTGTTCAAAAGAACTAACGTGAGTTGGGAAGCCCTATGATTAAGAGAGAGATCAGGAAATTATTTACAATGGATGTAGAAAGTGTCAACGGGATTGTCACAGCTGGTGAGGAAATTAGGTCCTAGATCCAAAGTTAGTAGGAGAAGGAATCTTGACTTCCAGTTTTCAGTGGTGGGGATGGGACATCATTAATATAGGCAGAGCAATTCCTTAGAAGAATAAATAAAGGTAAATGTCTGGAGCTTCACAGACTTTCACTTGTGTTTTCTAAGGACTTCCTTCTTGCTGAGATAAATACCGTAGTGGTTGCCTATGGCCACGATAGGTTAAGGAATGGAATATATCATCTCTCATGCTTTTAGTTTTTTTTTTGGAAGCTCCAGGAAATCTAGAGGTTAATAGTTAAACAAGTATATCATATCAACTAGGTTTATAGACACAGTGTAATTGTGTAAGCAAGCTGTTGGTTCAATAATCAACGTCTAGCTAGGTCAGGGACTGTTTTCCAAAGTATGGCCACAGTTGTAATTTGCATTTTTTATAACCTGCTAACATGCCAACCTGTCTTTTCCACATCTTAGTCCCTTTCTTTTTCTCCCCTAGAATCATCTGAATTCAGTTTAAGAGGAAGAAAACTGTTCAGAAAACTCTTCTTCTGAATCCTCGTTTCACTTATCTCAAGAGTAGAGCTCTAGAAAGTTCTTTGCTTTACCAAACTTTCTCAAACATGGCCTTGGATACCAGCAAGGAAGTTTGTGAATTTTTTTTGTACTTTCAATTTCAGAAAAATAAAGTTTAAAAGGGAGATATATTTGATACCATCGATAGATTAAGTTAATTTTTCTTTTATTACTTTGGTGTGTAAAAGAGAGTGACAGATAGCTCCGAGGCTTAAAATGGGCTGATTTTTCATGAACCTGCCACTTGGCCACTTTCTTTCTCCTCGATAACTTTATTCCGTCAGTGTCAGTGTAGTGGGTGAGGAGGGTGAGCTGAGTCACCACAGGGTCGTGCAAGTCACAGGACAGTTTTTGCCTTACTTGATTGTGCATTTAAAAGAGGACACAAGACCCAGCCAGGTAGGCAGGACCCTCCAGCTGAATCATCTCATTTGAATCATCTCATTCTAGAGTCTTTTCACTCAGGACTTTGTTCCCGAATGAGCTTCCATTTTTACAAGGAAAATAGGGCAACGTGCAAGATTTAATTCTAGAATTAGTTTAGGAATGAGACTGAGAAGTTTCGATCCAGTAGGGTTAGAATGATTTTTCCATTTCAGATTTCATTCATTCTTTCTAATGTGACCTAAGGACAAGGCAGCTGGTCATGTTGAGCAGATTTGGAAGGTGGAGGACTGTTTATTTCTTTATGCTTGCTTCTTTAACAAGCATCATTGAATAAGTCAATACATTATTTGCACCTTGCACTGTGCTTGGTGAATACAAGGGTGCCGATATTTCTACCCTCCAGAAGCTCGTAATATGATGGGATTATTTGTTTGCTAAGAAAGTACCACGACCTGGGTGTCTGGAGCAACAGAAATTTGTTGCCTCACCATTCTGGAGGCTGGCAGTCTAAGATCAAGATGGCGGTAGGTTTGGCTCCTTCAGAGGGCTGCGAAGAAGAATCTTTTCCAAGCTCCACTCTTAGATTTTGGTGGTTTGCTGGCCGCCCGGGGCATTCCTTGCCTGGTAGACTCACAGCCTGGACTCCCCCGTTGTGGTCACATGACCTTTTCCCTGCCCTACTCCGGTATGACGTCATGTTAATTATATGGGCAACGATCCTCTTTTCAAGTCAGGTCATATTCTGAGATGCTGGTGGTTAGGATTTCAGCGTATTAATTTTGAGAGGACATAGTTCAACCCGTGACTTGGAAGACAAGCATGTCAGCATGTTTCTAAGCATGTGATATGCACCTAAGTCTTGGTACAAGAAGCAGGTAGGATAGTGGGGAAGGGAGGGGGGTACAGGGAGGTGCTAATTTGGTGTAGCATGAAGAGAACTTGAAGAGGAGAATAAGGAAGCAGAACTAGAGGCTTTGCCATCGGGTCCTTGAGCAGAATGACGACCTGCTCTCTAGGTTTTCTGTAGTTCATGACCCACTAGATGCTTCTAACCTGGGGTGTGTTAAATTAGAA
>NW_003852413.1:11646839-11654874 GCF_000181295.1 Otolemur garnettii | reverse complement strand
CTGCCACAATACCAGGCTGGTATTTTAGAGACGGGGTCTCTTGCTCAGACTGGTCTCAATCTCCTGTGCTCAAGCAATCCATGGGCCTCCGCCCTCTAGAGTGCTAGGATTACAGGCGTGAGCCACCGTGCCTGGCCCCCTCTCCCCATTTTCCTAAGGTAAAAATTGGAACTCAGGTTAATAACTTGTCCCAGATTATACAGTTAATGGTTGTTTATTCAAATTCAAAAGTTCATGCTTCTTACTCTGCCACTGGCACGTCAAACAAGTGAAAAATAAAAACACCCTTACTGTATGTGTGTAATGGGGAACAGTTTGGCCTGTCAGATACCTACCTGGTGTCATAGGCTGCAAAGAAAAGGCAATGACATTAATGGAAAGATGCTTATGACGGAGGAAGAGCAGATATGTATACGTCGGTGTGTGATTGCAAACAAGTGCATGTGTTTGTGTGGAGTTTGTTTCACCTTAAGTAAAAGAGTTTTGGGTGGGGAGGACATCACTGAACTCCGTGGCAAGAGATACAGCTGGCGTCCTCACCTGGCTTTTCATTAGGGATCTTCTCTGCTCTCTGCCTTCCTCTGTGGACCGGGCTTTTGCTCACTCAACATGCACATAGTTTAAGAGAGCCACTAGCTCTCCATTTTTATGACTTTGTAGTTGTTTTAGTACTCATAGTTTTTGGCTACTTACACTCTCTGGCCTGAGATCAAATTCTCTCCACCCTCCCACCCCAAAAAAGAAAAGAAATCTGATGGTCTGAGGATGCGTAGCTGCCGGGTTGGCTGCATCTGAGCCAGGAGTTCATCCCCATGTACACGAGCGACCGTGTGGCCCTCACCCACTTCGATGTCACCTGGGTGGGGCACAGGTGGAACGGTCAAACTGACATCCTCAGCAGATGGGAAGGAAATGCATTAAGAAAATGAAGGGAAGGTGGGTTTCAGTGGCTGACGCCTGTGATCCTATCCCTCTGGGAGGCTGAGGCAGGTGGACTGCTTGAGCTCATGAGTTTGAGACCAGCCTGAGCAAAAGCGAGACCCTGTCTCTTCTAAATATAGAAAAACTAGCCAGGCGTCATGGCAGACGCCCATATTCCCAGCTACTCAGGAGGCTGAGGCAGGGGGATTGCTTGAGCCTAAGAGTTTGAGGTTGCTGTGAGTTATGATGCCACGTACTCTATCCAGGGTGATAGAGTGAGACTCTCGGAAAAAAAAAGAAAAGAAAAGAAAAGAAAGGCAACAAATATGGCTGGTTAGACTTACACTGGTGGGAAGCAACAGTCTTCTGACTGACCCGGGCTACTTGACATTATTATTTCAAAAAAACTCATCATAAAGTTGCACACATCACAGAGAAGCTGATTATTAAAGGAGGTGCACCTCCCTGGGTTCACTCACGTTCCCTGTGAGTGGAAGAGGCTCAGATCTTACACTCTCCTATTTGTTCTGTGGCTGGGTCCCTTTGTAAGGAGGCCACTAGGAACAGTGAAAATAACAACAATACCATCTGCTAAGCAAACTGAGGCAGTACCCTTGAACTGAGAGGGTAACACAGAAAGGCACCCTGGGGCTCTCTAACGGTTAAGTACCAAACACAAGGCTAATTGTCCATTGATGGAACAGTTACTCAAGGATATGGGACACAGAGTCTGGGCAATAGAGACCAGGCAAAATGTAAAGAAAAGATTTTGTAATCAAGTAACATTACAAATCTAGCGGAAGCTTTAGAAATCACTTAGGCTAGGCCAGGTACGGTGACTCATACCTATACTCTTAGCACTTTGGGAGGCTGAGGAGGGAGGATTACTTGAGGCCAGGATTTGGAAACCCTGCCTATACAAAAAATTAAAAAAATTTAGCCCAGCATGGTGGTGGCGTGCACCTGTGGTCCTAGTTTCTTGGGACGCTGGGCCAGGAGGACGGCTTGAGCTCAGCAGTTTGAGGTTGCAGTGAGCGATGATCGTACCTGTGTATTCTAACTTGGGCAATAGAAAAAAGAAAAAAACTGTCTAAAAAAGGAAAAAAAAAAAAACTCCTAGGCTGATCACCTCACTTTATACATCAGACATGTCTGAATAAGAGAGATTAAGTAACTGGAAAGTCCGAGGGAGTGATAAACCAAGTACGGAGGACAGATCTGAAACTCACACCTGGGCTGTCGTTTGTTAGTGTATCAAGCACATAAGTCAAACTTTGACTCCCTGGGAAGCCCCTATATTCTTCCTATAAAGACAAGCTCACTTCTGAGGCAAACATACAAACAAAAAAAAAAAAACAAAGAAAAATGAGAGTGGCAGGCATAGGAGAATTCAGGACCTGTGTTTATTTAGTTGTCAGATGACTGATTGAATGGGTCTATTTGATCATGCATGTTGCCGTTCATCCATTTATTAATTCCCTGGACATTTATTACCTTCTTCTCTATGTGATTCACTGCTAGGTACCCAGGAAGTATACAGAGAGATGATTTTTTTTTTTTTTTTGAGACAGAGTCTCACTCTGTTGCCCCAGGCTAGAGTATCACAGCCTCATAGCTCACAGCAACCTCAGACTTCTGGGCTCAAGTGATCCTCTTGCCTCAACCTCCCAAGTAGCTGGGACGACAGGAACCCACCACAAAGCCTGGCTGGTTTTTCTGTTTTTTTTAGTAGAAAAAAATACTGTTGCTGTTGCTCATGCTGGTGTCGAACTCCTGAGCTCAGGTGATCCACTGGCCTTGGCCTCCCGGAGTGCTAGGATTATAGGAGTGAGCCACCTTGCCTGGCCTCAGAGAGATGATTTTGAGACGCTAATGGGGGAATGACGTGTCTACTGGTATCTGTGATTTAAGTATAGTTCAAAGGAAAAATCGATTGAATGCTTGGATCTTGAATGGGGAATGGAAGACGGAGGGAGTGGGAATGGGGTAGTCAGAGCAGCCCCAGCTTTGGGTCACAAGTATCCAGGACATCCTAAAGCTCTGTGTGGTTGCGATGTAGTAGGGGGTCCCCCAGCAGAACAGTGAGAGGTGAGGCTGGGGAAACAGACAGGAATCAAGGTGTGAAAGGCTTTGCATTTCAGGAGGCCTTCATTGCCCGACTCAGTATACTCAGAACTGCTCCTGAGAGAGGGTTTCTTCCAGCCCCTAGATTGGCATATTTTTGTATTTTAGACTCAACTCTGCATCGATGTCCCTTAGCAACAGGTTTTTGTTAATATTCTGAGCTTGGCATGCAATGGAGAGCCGAATTGGCTTTGAAGAGCTTTCCTTTGGCAAATCTATGACTAACTTTATCAGAAAAATAAAAGATACTAACCTTTGCAGGGAAGAGAATTTGCCCCGGTTGACTGGTATTGAGTGCAGTTTTCTTTACCCTTTGATGACTCAACCTGTAATGACATTTTGTTGGCATTTCTCCAACTTACACTTGCCTCTGTTCAACACGGCACGCCTTGAGGTCTGATTATACGGTTTTCACTCACGTGGCCTGTCTCCCAGCCTGTTGTGAACTAACTTGACCATCATTCCTGCCTGCTAAGAGCCAGGGAGCTTGCTGGCTCTCCCTGCGGGCCTCCCTCCACGAGCTCATGCTAGGGCTACTTGCCCACATCTGAGCGGCTGCCATTCTCGATGTTTTACACAACAGAAAACTCAGCCTCTGTGCTGTAGAGCTGGAGCCTCTTTCTGGACTTTTGGAAGTTGGTCTTAATCTCTAAAAGAAGAGAGCACTCCAGGATTAAACAGAGGGCCTTACAAAAGCGTGGACGGGGGGCGCCTAGGCGATGTAGAAATGCAACACCAATCCTCAGGTCAAGCAGTTTATATTATTATTGTATTATTTTTTCACTTACTACAAATTTCTTAAGCAGTTAATATTATTTTCGTATTATTTTTTCGCTTGAAATTTCCCAAGTCTGTAGCTATAGCCTTGCGTAGTTCTTAGCAACAAACTTAGCAACGAATCAGAGAAAAAAAAATTAACTAGTTAATCTGTATTTTTAACCAGATTTGTCTCATCTACATCGTCTCACCTCCTTGGGCCTCAGTTTCCTCCTCAGCAACTGGATGGTCACTACGTTCCATTGTCTAAAGAAATGCCTAATTTGATGGGGGAGATTCACTGAGGCTAAGACATGTGGAGACTATAGAGAAAGTTAAGATGGGCGGATGCCAGTGAACAAGACGTCTCAAGCAGTTTACTTTTTCTTCACTCAAGTTGGGCTCTAGGAAATCATCTGTGCTTTTTTTTTTTAAATATTAGAGTATTAAACTACACTCTAATAGTAACCTGAATTTATATATAACTGATTTTTTTTTTTTTTTTGAGACAGGGTCTTTGTTGCCCTGGGTAGAGTGCTATGGCATCACAACTCACAGCAACCTCCAACTCTTGGGCTCAAGCGATTCTCTTGCCTCAGCCTCCCAAGGAGCTGGGACTATATGTGGCCACCCCAATACCTGGCTGCTTTTTAGAGACAGGGTCTTGCTTTTGCTCAGGCTGGTCTCAAACTTCTGAGCTCAGGCAATCCACCTGCCTTGGCCTCTCAGCGTGCTGGGATTACAGCTGTGAGCCACCACACCTGTCCTATAACTGACTCTTGTTCCCATTTTTACTCTGTTAAGAAAGATTGATAAATAATAGAGATAGGCTGGGTGCAGTGTTCATGCCTGTAATCCTAGCACTCTGGGAGGCCAAGGCAGGAGGCTCGCTTGAGGTAGGGAGTTTGAGACCAGCCTGCCCAAGAACAAGACCCAGTCTCCCCCCAAAAAGACAAAATTAGCTGGTCTAACTGCTGGTGTACACCTGTAGTTTCCAGCTGCTTGGGAAGCTGAGGGAGGAGCATTGCTTCAGCCCAGGAGTTTGAGGTTGCAGTGAGCTAGGCTGACACTCTAGCTGCAGCCTAGGTGGGGTGTCAGAGCAAGACTCTGTGTTTTAAAACAAAACAAGACAACAACATTAACCCCCCAGTAGAGATAACGAAAGAACATCCTTTGCTTTCGAGTTGTTAATACCACAACCAAGAAAGCTTGTAAAATCTTCCAAGAAAAATGACAGCATCAGCTTTGTGAGTTGGTTTAGATCAGATGTTCCTGAAAGTTAAAAATATAATAATTTCAAATATATTCCAATCATTTGGAATTGATTTAAAAGGAAGAAAATAGATGTGCTGCCAACAGCATTAGATTGTTAGACCGCAAACAACACTTTAAAAGAAGTGAACAGCTGTCACATGTCTCTGTCCTCTGTAGAGATTTTGCTTTGGAAAGATAACAAGTTTGCAAATTAACAGATCTCATCTAAATTCCACCCTTTTTCCTGGAGCTCCTACTACCCTAATCCTGCCCCGCCCAAGAGCACAGCCCTTTGATTCTCTGGATCCGAAGAAGTTTTGCTTTCTTTTTCTCCCTGTTGGATATGCTAATTTTCAGGCAGGGTTAAAGTGAGGATTGATGTGTTTTGTAATAGCGATTATACAGTAAATAGTCTGCATGTATTTTTACAAAACTGACTAACTGGAGAGTTTTGCTCTGGTTATTCACACACTGGGAAGCATGTCCAGAAACACGTTTCTAATCTTGTTTGTCACGCTCCATCCTCAGAGCTGTAAGGTAGCCTAGGTTGTGCCATCAGCCTAACTCACAACAACCTCAGACTCTAGCCTCAGCTTCCCAGGGAGCTGGGACTCCAGGCGTCCACAGGAACTCCCGGCTAGTTCTTCTATTTTTAGTAGAGATTGGGTCTCTTGCTCAGAGTGATCCCAAACTCCTGAGCTCAAGGGATCTTCCCACCTTGGCCTCTCAGAGTGCTAGGATTCCAGGGGGGAGCCACCGTCCTGGAGCCACCAGCCTGGCCAGTCCTGTTTATCTATGTATATTTTTTTTGTGGTAAAATATGCATAACATAAATTTCAACATTTTAATCATTTTGAAGTATACAATTCAGTGGCTTTTAGTAAATTCACAAGATTGTGCAATCGTCACCACTATCTAGTTCGAGGCGTTTTTATCACCGCAGAAGGAAACTCTGTACCAATTAACCATTCACTTCTCAACCCTCCTCCCAGCCCTAGGCGCCACTCCATGGCTTTCTTTTTCTTTCTTTTTTTTTTGCAGTTTTTGGCCGGGTCTGAGTTTGAACCCGCCACCTTCAGTATATGGGGCTGGTGCCCTACTCCTTGAGCCACAGGCACTGCCCTCAACTGCTTCCTAATCTCTGTGGATTTGCCTTTCTGGGTACATGCTATTCCTGTGAGTGGGACCCTGTGATGTTATGGCCTCTTGCTTCTTACACTTGGCCGAACGTTTTCAGAGTTCATCCATGTCGTGGCACGTGCCAGTCCTTCATTTCTCTGATGGCTGGATAAAATCCCCTCGTACTGATTTATCATATCCTTTTCCTCTTTTTCTTGAGACAGAGTCTCACTCTGTTGCCCTTGGTAGAGTTCCAGGGCATCGTAACTCACAGCAACCTCAAACTCTTGGGCTCAAGCAATCCTCTTGCCTCAGCCTCCTGAGTAGCTGGAACTACAGGCCCTTGCCAATATGCCTGGCTATGAGGTCTCACTCTTGCTCAGGTTGGTCTTGAACTCCTGAGCTCAGGCAATCCTCCTGCCTCGGCCTCCCAGAGAGCTAGGATAACGGGCGTGAGCCACTGTGTCCAGCCATGTCTGACTATCTTTAGTCTTGAGCCTATAGCCCCTGTGATGGGGGTGGGCAAACTCTGACCTCTTGCATGATGTTACACAGCTTGCAAGCTAATCAAATGGTGGGTCCATTTTAAAAGGTTTTTAAAAAATCAAAAGAAGAATGTTTTATGAAATATGAAAATTATGTGGAATTCAACTTTCAGTGTCTGCAGATAAAGTTCTATCAGAATACAGAGCTGCTCATTTGCTGTGTGTTATCTCTGCTTTTGTGCTGCAGGGGCAGAATCAAGATACTGGGAGAGAAACTCATTGGTCCAAAATACCCATGTGTATTTACTATCTGTCCCTTTACAGAATAAATTTGTTTGTTATCTTTTATAAAAAGGAGCCAGAGAAGGAATTAAATTATCCCTTAGGTCCCTTTCAGCTTTTGTGTTCTGAGAATGACAGAGAACTTGCTTAGATTTTTTTGTTTTCCTAGGAAGCCTCTCTCTCTCTCTCTGTCCCTCCTCGCTCTCAACACTCAAGTTTGCCTTTTTTCTAAAAAAGATTGAGTCCACTTAAAATAGACACCTCACTTCCACCCCCCCAGTCATGCATTCATGCCCTGACCTCACCTGTCTCTCTGAATTTATCCTTTCATCTCTTCTTGATTCATCTATTCTGAGAAATAACAACATTACCATTTATTAGATGCCTGTGATGTCAGGCACGCAATGGGGTTTTGGAGAAGGTTTAGAGATGATCTGTGTAAGGTCAGGGGTATTATTTCCATTTTGGGGATAAGAGAGTTGACGCTTAGGAAGGTCAGATTGCTTCTTCAGGATACGCATTAGTAAGTTGTGGTGCCAGGGTTTGAACCCCAGTCTTTCTGGTCCTCCGGCCGTTACTCCTCTTGTCTGAGGTTATCATGGAACGCTGTGCCTAAAGCTGTCTCCCCCTTACCATGCCCCCTGCATTTCTCTGAATGCCCTTTTTATCCCCTGCTCCTTGCCATTTTTCAAATAGGCTTCTTTGCATTAAGTTTGCCTCCTGGCTCGGCACCTGTGGCTCAAGTGGCTAAGGCGCCAGCCACATACACCTAAGGTGGCGTGTTCGAATCCAGCCGGGGCCCGCCAAACAACAATGATGGCTGCAACCCCAAAATAGCCAGGCGTTGTGGTGGACACCTGTGGTCCCAGCTACTTGGGAGGCTGCCACAGCACTCTACCCAGGGGGATAGCTTGAGGCTCTGTCTCCAAAAAAAAAAATTCAGTTCCTCAGACACAGTAGCCACATTTCAAGCCACAGAACACTAGTGCCTACTGAACGAGCACAGATATAGATAATTTCATCATAGAAAGTCCTACTGGATTAATAAATTGTGGTATAGGTACACCATGGAATATTATGAAGCCTTAAAAAAA
>NW_003852413.1:11644233-11646359 GCF_000181295.1 Otolemur garnettii | reverse complement strand
TTTTTTTTTTGGAGAGACATAGTCTCACTTTATCACCCTCAGTCGAGTGCCTGTGGTCTCACACAGCTCACAACAACCTCCAGCTCTCTGGCTTAGGAGATTCTCTTGCCTCAGCCTCCTGAGCAGCTGGGACTACAGGTGCCTGCCAAAACACCTGGCTATTTTTTTGTTGCAGTTTGGCCGGGGCCAGGTTTGTCACCCTCGCTATATGGGGCCGGCGCCCTACCCACTGAGCCACAGGTGCCGCCCTGTCCTCTAGTCCTTATCCCTTGTGAATCTTTTTCTCTCAAGCCTTCCAGCAGCTGATTCCTTTTTAATACCACTCATCTTTTCTACATCTTACACTCTGACGTCCACTTTCTCTATACTACTGACACTGCTCTTGTGGCTTCTGTGACTTTCTTCTTTAATCACTTCCTTTTTATTTACAGTTTTCCTCCAGCCATTAAAAAAAAAAAATCTCCCTCTCTCCCTTCTTTTCTTCCTTCCTTCCTTCTTTTAGACATAGGGTCTTTCTGTATTACCCAGCTTGGCTCAAACCCCAATCTCAAGCAATCCTTCCATGGTGCCCTCCCCAAATGCTGGGATTACAGGCAAGAACCACCATGACCGGTCCTTTTGACATTCTTTAAGGGTAGGTCTGCTGCTGATGAATTCTCATAGTCTTTCTTTATTTGAGAATGTCATGATTTCTCCTTCATTTCTGAAGAGATAAAGAATTCTGTATCGATAGTTTTCTTTCAGTGCTTAAAAAATGCTGTCCCAGGAGGTGCCTGTGGCTCAGTGGGTAGGGCGCCGGCCCCATATACTGAGTGTGGTGGGTTCGAACCTGGCCAAAGTGCAACAAAAAAGAGCCGGGTGTTGTGGCAGGTGCCTGTAGTCCCAGCTATTTGGGAGGTTGAGGCAAGAGAATTGCCTAAGCCCAGGAGTTGGAGTGACTCAGTGAGCTCTGTGACTCCATGGCACTCTTCTGAGGGCAATAAAATGAGACTCTGTCTCTAAAATAAGTAAATACATAAATAAGTAAATAAGAAAATAAATAAATAAAAAAAAATAAATTAAAAAAATGCTGTCCCACTTTCTTCTAGCATCCATTGTTTCTGCTCAGAAATCAGTGGCCATTCAACTTGTTTTATCCTACAGACAGTGAATCGTTTCTTTCTGGCTGCTTTCAAGATTTTTTTCATTAGTTTCCAGAAGTTTCATTATGATGTGTTTTGGCTTGGATTTCTTTGTGTTTATCCTGTTTGGAGTTCACGTATGTTCTTGAATCTATTGGCGTATGTGTGTGTGTGTGTGTGCGCGCATGGGTATATGTGTGTGTGTGTATTCCTCAAATTTGGGAAAATGTCAGCCGTTACAGTCGTATGCTGCTCAATGATGTGGATACATTCTGGGAAATGTGTCACCAAGGCACTTTCATTGAGTGAACATCATAGTTTTACACACCTAGATGTTATCGCCTCCTGTGTACCTGGGATGTATTGCATGAACTATTTGCTCCTAGGCCACAAATGTGTATAACATGCACTGGGAATTATAGGCAATTGTAAGTATTTGCGTATATAAACACAGATAAGTATAGAAAAAGTAGTGTAAAATAATGGTATTTTAATCTTATGGGACCGTTTTTATGCCCACGGTCTGTTGTTGAGCAGAATGCACCATCTGACTGTATTTCTTTGAATACTTCTTCATCTCCAATTTCTTCTCCTTTTCTGAGACTCCAATGACACTAATGTTGTATCTTTCAGTATAGTTTTTCACATTCTTGAGGATCTGTTTCTCTTTTCAGTCTGTTTTCTCTGTTTTTCAGATTGGGTAATTTTTCTTGATCTATCTTCAAATTCACTGATTCTTTTTTTTCCCCCATATCCTTCATTCTGCTGTTGAGACCATGTACCCAGTTTTCATTTTGCTTGTTGTATTTTTTAGTTTGAATTATTCATCTCGTACTTGCTCATATATGCCATTTCTTTGCTGAAACAGTCTCTTTTGTCATTTGTTTTGAGCATATTCATTTGCTTGTTGAAACATTTTTTGTGATGGCTCCTTTAAAATCTTTGTCAGATAATTCCAACTTCTGTGTCAGCTCAGGAATGATCATTTTTTCTCATTCATTTTCA
>NW_003852413.1:11642087-11644115 GCF_000181295.1 Otolemur garnettii | reverse complement strand
GGTATCAGTATAGTTGGTCCCAAACCACCTTTACTCAAGTGATTCTCTTGCCTCAGCTCCTAAGTAGCTGGGACTACAGGTGCCCACCACAATGCCTGGCTACTTTTAGAGTTGGGGTCTTGCTCTTGCTCAGGCTGGTCTCAAACCTGTAAGCTCAGGATGTCCACCCTCCTTGGCCTCCCAGAGTGCTAGGATTACAGGATTGAGCCCCCTGTGCTTGGCAACATTTTGTGTATTATGTTATAAGACTCTGGTTGTTATTTAAACCTCATGGTTTAGATGCAAGGTCTCCTCTGATGCAACACTGGCAGGTGCAGGCCAGTGTTGTCTCTTTATTGCCAGGTGGGGATAGATGTATATATTCTGCACTTGCCCTTTGCTGACACCTGGAGTGAAGGAGCTCCCTGTTACTGCTAGGTGGGGTGGTTCAGCCTCCCCACTAGGCCTCCCCTGACGCTCAGGGGGTGGCTTTAGTACTACTGGTCTAGTGTTGGCTCTCCCGATGGTCTAACACCTCCCCTGTGGGATAGAATGTGACTTTCTTCCTGACAGTTTCTTTGATTTGTGCTGACTATCCCTGTTTAATGGAAATCTGTTTATTCGATTTTTTTTAACATGGCAATATTCTTATTTTTCTGTTCATTTTGTTATTCCACGTATCCCCTTTCCTGGGCTCCTTCACTTTCTACTTCCCGGATGTGGACCCTTCCTAGAGTGGCAATTCTCTTCAGGCGTGCTGTTCCTTCAGGAGCTTGTCGCTGTTTCTAGACCTCTGGGGCTTACCTCTCTGGGTGGTGACTGCTTGATCTCTCTCCCGAGATTTCCCCTGGATCCTTAATCCTGATAGTCTCACTCTCTGACAGATGTGTCTGTTTGGAACTCTGTGGCCACTTCAGACGTGATAACTTCAACCCAAAATGCATTTGTTTTTGCCTCTATTTCCTCTCAGTTTTGTTTCTTTCCCAGTTTCCCCATCCTCTAGTTCCTTCATCCCTCCTGTCCATTTTTCCTTCAACGTGCCTTATCTAAGATGGGTATTTTGGGCAAAAATCACAAGTTAAATCTGGTCCTGCCCCTTGTAAGCTGCGTGACCTTGAATACTTGACTTAACTTCACCAAATCTCAGTTTTCCCATCTGTAAAATGGGGATGATAATAATAGCAATCACAGAGGTTTGATTCAAAAATGAAATGAGATCATTTATCTGTAATACCTAAACTTACCCGGCACCTAATAGAGATTTAATCATTGTAGCTTTGATCTTTTTTAAGATAGTGTCTCACTTTGTTGCTCTCAGTAGAGTGTCATGGAGTCATAGCTCACAGCAACCTCAAACTCTTGGGCTTGAGTGATTCTCTTGCCCCAGCCTCTTGAGTAGCTGGGACTACAGGCACCTGCCACAATGCCTGACTAGTGTTTTTTAAAGATGGGGGTCTGGCTCTTGCTCAGGCTGGTCTCGAACTCACGAGCTCAAGCCAAGCAGTCCACCTGCCTCATCCTCCCAGAGGAAGGAACAGACCTTCACTTGTCCTAGGAGTTCACAGTTGGGGTGAAGGGTAGGGTGAGGGTGACAACACTCTCAAAACCAAAGAAAGCATAATGGCTACAGTTGAGAATCCAACAACACAGAGAAAACAGTCATTCGTTGTGCAAGAAGGGTGGGTGGATGGGGTAGGACCAGAAAAACTTCACAATGGAAGTGACATTTGAGTAGGGTTTTGAAGGCTGAGTTTTCCAGCCAAGGGAACATATTCTAGACAGAGTGATAAGCCTGGGAAATTCAAAAGAGGCGTGAACACATTCTGTGTGGTATATAAACTCTGGTCCACCTGTGGTGGTCCTGGGTTATATTGTCCCTATTTTACTAAAAAATCCATGCCCTTGTTCTAAAGTCCCATTCTGCTTTCATATAAAAGGTATCAGTATAGTTGGTCCCAAACCACCTTTACATAATCTGATCATTCAGATTTGTCTTTTTGTACCATTGACCTACAATTTGATTACTTTCAGGATCTTCCCCCCCCCCCC
>NW_003852413.1:11624849-11641983 GCF_000181295.1 Otolemur garnettii | reverse complement strand
CTCTGCTGGTCCTGGTTGATTTCTTTGCCTTGAAGATGATTTCTGAGTCCATAAGAGCTTTTGGTTAAAAATTACAGATAGTGATCCTTGTTGATTTTGGCCAGAATAAGAAACCATTGAAAGAATTTGGGGCCAGCTGGGTGTGATGGCTCATGCCTGTAATCCTAGCACTCCGGGAGGCCAAGGCGGGAGGATCACTTGAGCTCATGAGTTTGAGGTCAGCCTGAGCAAGAGTGCCTGCCTCTACTAGAAATAGAAAAATTAGTGGGGCATTATCACTGGGGCTTGTATTTCCTGCTACTTAGGAGGCTGAGTCAGGAAGATTGGTGGAGCTCAGGAATTTGAGGTTGGTGTGAGCTAGGCTGACACCAGGGTATTCTAGCCTGGCCAACAGAGTGAGACTCCACTATCTTGAAAAAAAAAAAATTTCTAAAAGTAGAATATAAACATCTTAACACAATAAGAAAATGACATGAAGGCTATGTTAACCAGTTTGATGAAAATATTTCAAATTGTACATGAAAATACCACACTGTACCCCATGATTGCATTAATGTACACAGCTATCATTTAATAAAAAAATTTAAAAAAAAAGAATTTACGGTAGTTACAGAGGGCCAGAGAACTAGACTCAGAGGCAACAGAGCTGGAATAAAACCCCAAACACACCACAGAAGGGATCTGTTACAGATGTTACTGCTCCCACCAGTGGGTCGAGACACCAGTACCACTGTTACTGGACATGGAGTGCAGTCATCATCAGAACTACTTTGAGTAAGGCTTTCTGGAACTGCAAGGAGATGGGACTATTATAGTCAAGTGCTGAAATGGATTCTGTGCTGTCCCTCCCTGCCTTGGGCCTATACTTGAGCTGCAAAGAATGCTGGGAATATCCTGCATCAAGACAATTCTCCAACCACAGAAGGGGACTAAGATGTCAAATGCGTGACACATGTCCCTTGCAACCTCCCAGCTGGCTGTTGCATGCATGCCACTAACTTTCATTCCATGGAGCCTTATGGGAACTCCAAAGTACATTTACGTCAGGAAAAGATTTTTACCAACTCTCCAGATAGAGGAAGGAAACTCAACTCAGGGAAGTTAAGCAGTAGGGAGAAAGCTCCCGAGTCTTAGATTACTTCCTGACCTCAAAAGCTAAAGGGCTGACTCAGCCTTAGCGATGTCTGTCTGTCAGTGAGCTGATTCTGGTTCACATAACAGTGAAATTTTAAATATTAACAGCATTGCCTTGATTCGTGTGTGATTTTCATAAATCACAGATGAAATCATAGGTAAATTTTGTGTGGTCCCTATTAAAAACTTGATGAAGTGGAACAGGTGTTTTTCTTGTTTTGCAGATGGAAACACTTTTTTTTTTTTTTTTTTTTTTTTGAGACAGAGCCTCAAGCTTTCCCCCTGGGTAGAGTGCCGTGGCATTACAGCTCACAGCAACCTCCAACTCCTGGGCTCAAGCGAGTCTCTTGCCTCCGCCTCCCAAGTAGCTGGGACCACAGGCGCCCGCCACAACGCCCGGCTATTTTTTGGTTGCAGCCGTCATTGTTGTTTGGCGGGTCCGGGCTGGGGATTCGAACCCGCCACCTTAGGTGTATGTGGCTGGCGCCTTAGCCGGTTGAGCTATAGGCGCCGAGCCGGAAACACTTTTCCATGCTTAAACAAAGTAGCTGCTCTTGGGGTTACAGGACTATACCAGGTGGTAACCCCAAGGCTAGGATGAAGTCTCTCCATTGTCTTTTAGTATTTTTCTCACTGGTCCGTGAGCATTTCTCTCTAGCAGTGATTTGCAACCTTCCTAAATACAGTCCCTCATGTTGTGGTGACCCCCAACCATAAAATTATTTTCGTTGCTACTTCATAACTGTAATTTTGCTACTGTTATGAATCGTAATGTAAATATCTGACATGCAGGATGTATTGTCATTGTTCTCGACCCACAGGTTGAGAACTGCTACTCTAGATATTCCATTTCCTTTGGGTAATAAGAGTTGTTTCTGAAGTCTGCACCCTGGTTTTATGTGTAACGATTGGGGTGACAGGACTTACATGCCCGCTAGCTTCATTTCTCATCGGTCGTTCTTTGGATGAGAGAGATGGCAGATCTCTGTCTTCTCACTTGAAAAAGTAAACCTGTGACAATCTGTCTTCCTTATTTTGAGACCGTTATACTGTCAAGTTCAGTTGCAAATGTATCCGTTTTAGGTTTAGTTCAAATGTATTTCCATTGGTTAAAATACATATTGCACATGGCATAAGAAAGCAGGTAGGTACACGTACACACCTAAGGAGTTAAGAGTTTGAGCGAGAAACAAATGTTTATTTTTTACCCCGCAACAAAGGTATTTTGGGTCTGGAGCATGTTGTTTTACCAGCTGCTGCCTCCAGTGTTAGATTCACTTTCATTGCTGGAGCCTCTTCTGGTGATTAATAGAGACGGGTGGGGGAGGGTGGACCTATCACTTTGCCTAAGAATATCAAGTTTATATAATCGAGCCAATAATCGACCGTTTGCTGTTAGCAACAGGACTCTAATATTCTCCCAGGGAGCGAGAACACGGCACAAGGATACAGCCTGCAGTTATGTTAGTCAACAAGTTTTTTGACTGACACGCAGAAAGCCCAACCTATACTAAGCGCTAAGAGATTGAATTGCTGGGTTCAGGGTTGTGTTACCCGTGCTAAATCAGAAGCAGCAGGACTGGCTGAGCTAAGTCACCTCCTGCACCCCGGTTTCTCTGCTGATATTTCTGTGATAGACAGTTACCGTGCCCCTCACCTCCTGTGTGTGTGAGTTAGCCCACAGCTCCTTCATTGCAAAGCTATTTAGGTAGGTGTTATGTCTCCTTTTTACAGGTGAGGCCTCTAAAGTTCAGGGAGTTTGTGTGAGGTCACGGAGCTGGTTAATAGCAGAGTGGGGGTGCCCGCTCAGATGGGCACGGTCCAGAGGCGCTTGGCCTCACTGCTTCTGCTTACCCATGGCTTCTCAGGCATCATTTTAGTTCCCCCCACAGACACCAACATGCTCTCACCTCTGACTCCTCCATTCTTTCACAGTGCCTGTGTCTTGAACTTCTTGGAGAATGAATGCTTGAAAATACTACAATTACTAGACTTGACAATGGATGAATGAATTAGTTTAAGACAGTCTCACTCAGTTGCCCTGGGTGGAGTGCTATGGCGTCATAGCTCACAGTAACCTTAAACTCTTAGGTTCAAGTGACCCTCTTGCCTCAGCCTCCTAAATACCTGGGACTGTAGGTGCCGCCACAACACCCAGCTATTTTTTAGAGATGGCGTCTTGCTCTAGCTCAGGCTGGTCTTGAACTCCTGAGCTCAAGCAATCCACCTGCCTCGGACTCCCAGAGTGTTGGTATTATAGGTGTGAGCCACTGGGCCCGATCTATGATTTTTTTTTTTTTTTAAGATATGGAATTAGTCATTCCTTTGATACTTGTAGCAGGTTTTATAATGTGGGTGATTTATATAACTTTGTATTTTAATGTAACCACTGTTTCTGACACAGGAGGAATCATATGGAGAAGTGGGTTTAGGGATTGGAATTCGATGATTGCAAGGAGGGCAGTTTAGTGAAGAGGCAGGCATTGGAAGAGGCAGGAGATGAAGAAAGGAGACTCAGAGGAATGATTTAATTCGGGGCATGCAGAAGGGTGGGCATTAGCGGGCCAGAGAGGAGGCAGTTAATAGAGACATGCCAGCACCGAGCAGGGGCTGAGGGACACTCATTGCTAGCGGGAGCCCAGGCTGGGGAGAATGGCTGCAGAAGAGGCTGGACTGAGTCCAGGGAAAGGGGAACTGCCAGATTGTTGAGGTCAGTTGGCAGTGAGGGCTGTTTCAACCCGAAATTAAGAAATTGCATCTGGACCCAGCAGAAAGCAGACCCGGGGACTGACTCCTAGTGCGGAGATGAGGGGAAGTAAGACAGTTAGCCCAGGACTGAAACACTGGCAAACTCACCTGAATACTGTTGCAGCCCTTCTCAAATTTCTCTTGTTGCTTCTAACTTTTATCCCCGAGGCTCCTTACCCTAACCTTAGTCAAGCAATGGCTCAATTATCTAGCTCTGTAGGGAAATACCGTAATATTATTACTATTATTTTTTAAACTAAAGTTTAGCCCTCTAAGTGCTGAGGCCCAATTTAACCCTGTTTTCCACAGGACTCTTTCTGAAAAGCACTCTTTTCCTTGTCCCTTAAATGCAGTCTAACTTTTTAAATTAGGAAATGCTATCATTTTCCTGGTCTGCAGCGCAGAGAGAGCCCATTAGAGGTTGCCGAGGTGCGGGCTTTCTGTTCCCAGCCCCGGCCGGGCTGGACCTCCGTGGTCTTCCCCTCTGCTTGGTGTCTAAGGGGTGTCCGCTGGTGCCCTGGACCCACTCCCGGTAGCAGCCGGCCCTGGCCAAGGCTCCTTTCATTCTCCATTGTATTTTCTTTCTGCTTTTTTGCTCTCAGCCCCATCTCTGCTCTCGACCCCTGTGGTTTACTTTTTTAGCCCTCCCCAGGTGATGAGAAGCTCCCTCCTTCCGGTCAGTGAACAGACTGTTTGCAGGCCCCATGTCCTCTTGAGGCTGTATCTCATCCTGGCTCTTTGTAGCATGATCAGATTAGTTTTCATTGCTGGGGGTGGAGGTGCCTTTTGCCTCTCTTTTCTTTGGTCTTTGGGGTTCATGGCTTTTCCAATGGCTGGAATTGCTAAAAAAAAAAGATGCTCCCTTGATAGCTAAGGTGCCAGTAGGTGTTGTCTGGCTGGCTGGGTGTAGCTGTTGCAGGTGATCAGCCATGCATGCTGGGCCAAGGTCAAGGAGGGCAAAGGCCAGCACTTGGGTTCCAGTTCTTTTTTTTTTTTTTGAGACAGAGTCTCACTTTGCCACTGTTGGTATTATGCTGTGGTGTCATAGTTCACAGTGACCTCAAACTCTTGGGTTCAAACTATCCTCTTGCCTCAGCCTCCCAAGTAGCTGGGACTATAGGTGCCCACCACAATGCCCGACTATTTTTTCTATTTTTAGTAGAAGTGGGGTCTTGCTTTTACTCAGGCTGTTCTGAAACCCCTGAGCTCAGGCCATCTACCTGCCTCGGCTTCTCAGAGTGCTAGGATTGTAAGTGTGAGCCAATGGGACTGACTGGCTGCAGGTTGCAATCTTGGAAAGGGACACCACCCATCTGCTGATGACAGTGGCAAAAAGTTATAAAGGGGCCTGTTTTTTTTTCTTCTTTGCTTAGCATTTTATAATTGTATAATGGTAAGAGAAGGAAAAAGGTCATTTGCTGCCAGAGTTTGGAGTCAGGCTTGCCCGGGTCGAACTCCTGCTGTTCCATTTTAGGTAACTGTGTGGGCTTGGGCAAATTACTTAACATCTCTGTTTTTAATCTGTAAAGTGGGCATAATATTAATATTTAGGACCTAGGGTTAACATGAAGATTATATGTTATATAATATACATTCTATAAAATGTTACCCATGATGAATATCATATAAACTATTCTAAACCTTTAGAACAGAGGTAGTATACAGCAAACAGGTAACTAAATAAGAGCTTACTATTATTTTTCTGGGGGTGGGTGGGTAGGTGCATTTTTGTTTTTGACTTAAAAGCAGAGCTGTTTCTCCTTAGATTCCATTGAGTTCTTGGTTGCCATTTCTCTCGTTAAAGATATGGCATTTTATAAGTCATAGGCACTGAGGGAGTGTACGTAGTTTGATTTAAAACTGTAGCACAGTAAGTACCTGCCTTGGTTCTTGAATCTGAGGCGGGAGCGTTTGTAAAGATTGGTCTCCATGTTGTGCCACCAGGAGGTCAATAGTTGGTCCACTTCTTTGGGCCTGCAAAAGTTGTTCTCGTTTCTGGAACTGTTTTTCTGCTGGATTCAGAGACTTGTGGGTTTGGTAGGAAGACTTAGAGGTCATGCAGTCTCCCAGCCTTCATCCATGCTTAGCTTCTCTGGAACATTCTGGAAAGAGGAAATGGGGGATCAAACCTAGTATTCAAATTTGGGGTAATAGAGTATCTTTTTTCCAGATACGTTTCAAAGATACGTATTTCATTGCAAAGCTGATCTAGGAAGTGAAGCTAGCTTTTTAGTTTATCCAGTAAACACATTTCATAACCATAGCCTGTGCCTGGCTGGCACTAAAAATATAAATAAGACCCTGCCCTCAGAGTAGTTACAGTCTAGATGGTAGGGTTTTGTAAAGATATATGTAAAACAAAATGTAATAGGAACGCTTTAATAGAAAGTATTTATGACACGTGATGACACCAGGAAAAAAGGGTTTTGTTTAACCTTTGAGTGAAATGAGATGGGTGGAGGTGAGTCTTGAACATGTTTATGGAAGACATTTGGGCCAAATCCAGAGTGTTGAGTAGGTCTGCGTGAGTCAGACAGAGAAAGGAAGCATGCTCTAGACAGAGAGAGAAAACAGCAGGAGTAAGGCCACAGGACCTCAGAGCATCCTGGTGGTCTGAGAATTGCAAGAATTTGTTGTGGCTGACGTGAAGGTGAACAGTTAGAGTTAACAATGATGAACCCTCTCGAGGTCGGAGCGGCATGTTCAAGCTGGCTGTGTCTGACCCATGCAAGCTGGTTATTAAATAGCCAATCACTCTGCAAGCTGGTTGTTAAACTGTTGGTGGCTCAAAGCAACAGTGGTGAGCATATTTGCACCACGGGATTCAGCAAACACCGCACGCAGAGCCTTTATCCCCCACCTTCCATGAAAACACCTCCACACTGCTGGCTGGTGGTGGCCCCCTTGTATGTTACTACCAAAATTATTTGTAAGGCCTCAGCCTAGGCAACGGGAAGGGAGTGCAGGACAGGCGGGGGGCAGGGGGGTAGCAACAAGGTCGGATTTGTAATCTAACAAGACAGCGCTGAGTTTTTAGTCTTGTCCTTCAGGAAACAGACCCAAAGGGGAGAGTCCCATGCAGGAGGTGTTTGGAGGGTTCTTGGGGCTAGAACCTTCTGTTCGGGGACAGAAGCAAAGCCGATTTGCGTAGAAGGAGGAGTTGAACAGAGAAGCGGCTGTGACAGAGGCTCCCCTGGCCCCGTGGGGAAGCTTTGGAACTGAAATGGCTCATCGGAGTGGTCCCACCCGGAGGCGAGGGGGTCAGGCCTCCTTACCCCTGCCCTGAGCAGTCACCAGATACAGGCTGCCCTATGGGGGTGACACAGAACCATGGTGAAGCGGCTCTCTTCTGCTGAGGGCGGTTTCTGGAGTAGGCTCACCAGTTAGGGGAGTGAGTGCCTCAGGCTGAAGGGGGTTCCAGGTGGGGCACTCCAGTGTCCACTGCACCCTGGTGGCAGTTTAGAGGATGAATGAGACCCATGGGGGTGGGTGACAAGGTGACTGGTTAGGCCTGTATGGCAGTTGTCCTTGTTAAAGATGCTGAGACCTGAACCAATGTGGCAGCAGTGGGGGTGAGCGAGGGGAAGGGGGAAGGTAGAGGTTATGGACCAGTGGGTCTCATAGGTGGTGACAATGTTTCGAAACCTTTCCTTTTTTTTTGAGACAGAGTCTTACTCTGCCATCTTGGGTAGAATGACGTGGTGTCATCATAACTCACAGCAATCTCAAACTCTTGGGCTCAAGAAATCCTCTTGCCTCATCCTCCTGAGTATGTGAGACTACGGGTGTGCACCACCATGCCCAGCTAGTTTTTCTATTTATAGTAGCGATGGGGTGTCACCCTTGCTCAGGCTGGTCTTGAACTCCTGAGCTCAAGCACTCCACCCACGGTGGCCTTCCAGAGTGCTGGGATTACAGGTGTGAGCGCCCGCCTGGAAAGGTTTTTGGTTGTCATAACTGGGGCAGTGAGAGGGTGCTACTGGCATCTGGTGCGCAGAGGTTGGGAGCTCTGCTAAATATCCTGTAATAATGGTAACTCCTACTGTAAGGGAGGGGAACTAAAATGCCTTCCTTCTCTGCTGCTGCTCTGGAAGTCTGAGTATTTATTTAATCCACAACCAGGACAGAGAAGAGAAACGCTTTCATCTTGTAAGCAAATGCATGTCACATTATTTTTACAGCCCTAGCTGTCTGATTGAAACTATTTTAATTCTGGATAGCAATACATTCCCCTGTCTGTCATTCCCTCTGGTCTTTCCCTCTGACACAGGAAAGTAGAGTTTCGTTTCTATTTAAAAACCGTAGACGCACATAGTGAAAGCATCAGATCATAAAGGCAAGGGGGGTCTCTTAGAATAACCTCTGTTTTTTTCTGCTATCCTAGTGAACGTTTTGCTAAGAAATAGTAGAATAACAGGGATCATTTGAAAGGCTTTGCTTAGGTTTTGGCAATGTTGTAAAGCAAATGATGACAAATTTAACTGGGCAAAACCGGAAGCTTGATGAGGGAGGTTAGAATTTTGGTGCGAGGGAAGCACAGTATAAAATGTCTTAGTTTGCTTTTTAATATTGGCATAGTCCATCTTCACTAGCTTGGGACTCTCTTATTTGGCTGAAAACCAGTTATTGTGTAGAGGCACAGCCTCAGCCAGGTACTCTGTCATCTTCCAGTCTCAGGGTGTTGGGTTTAAGTGACTCTTGGCCATATTCTTACTGCCCTTTGCTGGAACCTACCTGATGAGATGGAACAGAGGTGTTTGGTGGGAGCAGGACTGCAGAGGGAGATGCATTCATTCCTGGTACGAAACTAGATTGCAGATCGAGCAGTGTCCTGAAAACCTTTTCTATAAAGGGCCACATAGTAAATGTTTTAACTTTTGCGAGCCGTATCCTTTCTCTGTTATGATTCTGCTGCTATAATGTGATAGAGGGTAGCTGACTTGTAAATAATCCAAGTGCTGTGTTCCAATGGAGCTTTATTGACCAAAAGAGGTGGTGGGTTAGATTTGGCCCCAGGGCAGTAGTTTGCTGCTGAGTGTACTTAAAAAATTTTTTTGTGGTGGGCGCCTGTAGTCCTAGCTACTCAGGAGGCTGAGGCAAGAGGATTGCTTGAGCCTAAGAGTTTGAAGTTGATGTGAGCTATGATGCCACAGCACTCTACTGAGGGTGACCTAGTGAGACTCTGCCTCAAAAACAAAACAAAACAAAACAAAAAGATTCTGTGCACTGTATAAGATATGGAAATGTAGGTTCCACTGTAAGGTTTATCAATTAAAGGATCCAACACATTCATTTTTTTCCTGGCACTCTTTTTGCTTTCCTTAAATATATGTGCATATATGTATGTATTTGAATTTCTTATTGATTTTAATTAATTTTTGTTATTTTTGGAAGTAGTCCATAGGAGGAAGAACATTCTCTAGGCTACTCGCTTGTCTTTTGTTAATGCAAATTGGCTACTTTTCTCTTGGGTATAGTTCTTAGATATATTTTCTTCTGTTTGTCATTGACCTTGAATTAGTGGGTTTCAGGAATATTAGAACCACCTGGGAAACTTTTAAGCCTCTCAAGGCTCAGGCCAAATTTGAAACAATTAATCGGTACTCTAGGGAGAGGCCCAGGCATCATTACATTTTAAAGCTCCCTGGAGGATTTCTGTGTGTGGGAAGGTTGAGAAACTTTTTCTTGGATTTAAAGAAGAAAAGAACAATGTCCTCAACACTTGCTTTAGATGCTGAAATTAAAAGGGAAATTTGCCTATGTAGGTAATAGTTTATGACCTTGACTGTGCACCCATGGATATAGGAGTCTTCCGATTTTAAGGACTGTATTCAGACAAACTTATTTCCTAGTGACATAGTTTTCCTTGTTGTGGTTTGGTAGAGGCCATGAAAGAAATATCAAGAAGCTATTGCAACTTGGATGGTGTCTGTATTTCTAGCCAGAAGAGCTTTTCCATCAGTGCGTGGTGACAGCCTTTGAGCTTTGTGAAAGCCTCAGGTTCCAGTGAGTAAGTCATGACTGCCAGAAGCCATTCTTCCCAGAGTAATGATCAAGACAGATGTTCTGACTATGACCAGAGGGAATAACCTAACATCCTAGGTGCATTCGAAGTTGATGATATTTCCTAAAGAGAACCTAACTGACTAAACTAAAGGTGATTTTTACTTGTGTTTGTAGGGAGAAACAGGGCAATTCAAAAGGTAAATTCAAGAAACTTTTACAAGGCTGGACACAGTGGCTTATACCTGTAATCCCCACACTCTGGGAGACCAATGTGAGAGGATCACTTAAGGCAGATCTGAGCAAAATGAGACCCCATCTCTACTAAAAATAAAAAAATTATCTGGATATTGTGGCGGGGTGCCTGTAGTCACTGCTACTTGGGAGGCTGAGGCAGGGGGATCATTGGAGTCTAGGAGTTTGAGGTTGCTGTGAGTTAGGCTGAAGCCATGATAATAGTATTTTGTCGAGTGGAAAGTTTTTAAAGGGATCCCATGGCATTTTGCTCACAAACATGATTCTTTTCATTTTGCAAATAGAAGTTCTAATTTTATGGAACTGGATTGATCAAACACTCAATTGGCTGTATTTCAAAGACGATTCAATAGGCCTTTTCCTACCCAAGAGTTAGAGAGTAATGATATTTTTGGAGACAGGGGTGGGACTGGGAGGGTGGTAGTATAAAAATACAATGTTCAGAAGAGTTTTTGAGCTGCAAACAAATGGTCTTTAATGTCTACTGTAGCTTCTGAAGGTCCATTGTAGTGAAGATGTGAGAGGTCCTTCGTGGAGTGAGGGACCATGGAGAGAGAATAGGATTCTGTCCAATGAACATGGCCAAAACCCCAACAAAAGTGGTTCCAACAGTAGAGGTTTATCACCCCCTTTTTGAGGATACCTGGGGATGTACCCTTCCATGCTCGGGTAGTTCAGTAGTTCAAACATGCTCTGGCTTTGGATGGTCCCTGCAATTTCTGATTCTCTTGCCTTTTTCTTTTGGTCACAGGATGGCTACTGAAGGCCTAGATATCATAAGGTAATGTGGAGTCATCCAAAGGCAGGAAGAGAAGGGGACATTTCTCTCCTGGATCTCATTATTATTATTATTATTATTATTATTAGAGACAGAGTTTCACTGTGTCGCCCTTGAGTATTATGGCCTCACAGCTCACAGCTACCTCAAATTCTTGATCTTAAGTGATTCTTTTGCCTAAGCCTCCCAAGTTGCTGAGACTACAGGCGGCCACCACAGCACCTGGCTATTTTTTGTTGCAGATGTCATTGTTGTTTCTGGCCCGGGCTGGGTTCAAACCCGCCAGCCTTGGCATATGTGGCCGGCGTCATAACCACTGTGGTACAGACGCTGAGCCTCATTATCACTATTTTAATTAGGAAGGAAAATCTTCCCAGGAGCTCTCAGCAGACTTTCTCCTAGGTTTCAAACCTGGAGCCCAAAGCTGTGTCACTTGTTCACTCTCAAACGTACACTGGAAAAAGGGGGCCTGTGTGAGTGGCATAAACTAGGGGTTATTGAGCTTTTTCTGTAAAGGATCCGATAGTATGTTAAGCTTTGCAGAGCACATACGATCTCTATTGCACATACGATCTCTGTTGCACATATGATCTCTGTTGCACATACGATCTCTATTGCACATACGATCTCTGTTGCATATACGATCTCTGTTGCACATATGATCTCTGTTGCACATTCCTGTTCTTTCTGTTTCTAGAATGAGTTCGTGAACTTAATCGCCTGACCTCCTATTTTTGCTCATGTTATATCATGAAAAGTTGGATGAAACAGACCACACTCCTTTAGCAATGCCATCTAGAACATGCAGATTTTGAAGGCGTCTCTAGCAGGAGCAGAGAGAATTAGGGAGTCTAACAGGGACTCCATGGTACCTTTTAGAACAGAAGGGAAACTCAGTTACATCCCATTGACCAGAATTTACTGCAAGGAGTTTGGGACGTGTCAGGAAACTTAGGGATGTTCAGAGAGCTTCCACTGTCTCAACTTTGGGTTTCCAAAACCCAGAAGAGGGTATCAACACATGCTTACAGTTTATAGGACACAAACCATCTTAATGATGGTAAAATTATATTCGGATCCTCTTATTTCACACTTAAGATCTTGAACTTTTTTTTTGGCTGGGACTGGGTTTGAACCCGGCATATGGGGCCAGGACCCTACTCCTTTGAGTCACAGGCGCTGCCCAGATTTTGAACTTCTTGAAGAACAGTTAAGTCAGTGGTTCTCAACCTTCCTAATGCCGTGGCCCTTTAATACAGTTCCTGTGGCTCGCGACCCATAGGTGGAGAACCACTGAGTGAAGTGATAGTATAATCTAAAAAAGATGAAGTAAATTACAGAAGATTCCGGTGTCTGAGATTTCTATTAGTAAAAAAAGAATTATGTGTAGGAGAGACTAGTAATTCCATTGGCAAACATCTGAAGTCCCAGGTGGCGCATGTAAAGGGAAATGTTAGCTTGGTCTGATGGCAGACTCTTTGCTCTCCTAGCCTTAAGGTTGGAATTTGGCAAATGGGACTGATTCTGTTTCCCTAATGGGAGTGTTAAGCCTCTGCTCACCAAACATTTACTTAAGGATTACAATGTGTCCTACTCAAGGTGCGATGGGTTTGGTGATTCCTGGAGGTTTTCCTTTTCTGACCAGCTGCTCCTTAGCTCAGCATGTCCCTCAGCTTCCTGATTCTGAGTTTACTTGCCTGTAAAATGGACCTCATGGGGACCTCATGTGATGGTTCAGTGAATGTGAATACTAAGTTCCAAATATACCTGGCCTAACCTTTTTTTTTTTTCCCTTCCTTACCCGTGTACTTCTTGACCTGGTCTAGAAAAGCGACTCGGGACACCCTTGTTTCGTTATAGGGCGACTGACCCTACAGCTGTGCTTGGAAGTGAGTGGGGTGCTGGACGTCCATTAAAAACTGCACATATCAGGCCTGGCACGGTGGCTCATGCCTGTAATCCTGGCACTCTGGGAAAATGAGGCGGGTGGAATGCTTATATAAATCACCCACATCATAAAATCTGCTACAAGTATCAAATGAATGACTAATTCCATATCTTAAAAAAAAAATCATTATAGGTGGCTCACACCTATAATCCCAGCACTCTGGGAGGCCAAGGCAGATGGATTACTTGAGCTCAGGAGTTCAAGACTAGCTTGAGCTAGAGCGAGACCTTGTCTCTAAAAATAGCCAGGTGTTGTGGCAGGTGCCTGTAGTCCTAGCTATGTGGGAGACTTGAGGCAAGAGGATCTCTTAAGCCCAAGAGTTTGAGGTTGCTGTGAGCGGTGACCCCACGGCACTCTACCCAGGGCAACTGAGTGAGACTCTATCTCAAACAAAACAAAACAAAACCCAAAAAACCCTGGACATATCCAGAGGCAGCTGGGAGGCACTGGTCGCCCTCCTTGGGTCCTGTGTGTCAATGACCTGAGGAAATGCCTGTTCTTTGGAATCTTTAGGGAGAAGTAGTACCTGAGTTTCAGGATGTCTCTTCTGTTCTATTACAGGGAAGAAACTTGATTAGAGATGGTCTTGGATTTGTGTTGGGTCTTACTTTAAAGGAAGGCAACTTTGTGTCTTTAGAATGTCAGAAAATCATTGATTCTTGAAATTGGCTGGAATTAATCTCTTCCCTTGTAATCATCAGCTATGGAAACTCATTAGAGTTTCATCTGCTCAGAGCTACCCACCTGTGACTTTCATAGGGTGCGTGGTAATCGGAGCGGGAGATGGCCTTAACGGGACCAGTTGTTTTCTCAGTGGGATTTGGGAATCTCCGGTGACGGTGCCGTCTGCCCTGAGCGACTTTTCCCACTACTTTCTACCCAGAGGTGTCTCCCTTCTGCCCTTTGCCTTTTGTTCTGGTTACCTGCTTTATTCCTACACCACCTGCCCTTATTTTTGTACATCCATTTTATCTCTCTGCAAGTCCAATCCAACCCCCACACTGCTGCGAGTACCTTCCTACAAAACATCTGTCCTCACCCTTCTGCTTTCAAACTGCTGCTGGGGCTTCCTTCTGGCAATCGAGAATAAAACCACCATCTTAGCTTGGAAGCCGTGCCTGCCCTGCTGCTTCCTGGCCCCCTACACGGGGCCTCTCTCAGTCCGTGGTTTGGCATATGCTGTTCCTTTTTAGAACATCTCTTTTTCCTTGTGGAACGGTCCTTTCTGACCTTGATCAGGTGCTCCTGTCCCTGTCTGATTTCCTCAGCCCGTATTCCCACCTCAGAGAGATTTCAGCACCTTTCTAGAATGGGTTTTCTTTTTTTTAATTTCAGGTTAATTGAGGGTGCAAACAACCAGGTCACAATATTTGAATTTGTTCGGTAGAGTCCCTCTTGTAGTTATGTCCTGCATCTAAAAGGTGGGCCGTACAGCCCTACCTCATGCCCATTCAGTGGGAGCACCCCAACACCCCTCCCCTTCCCTTCCTCCAACTTGAACTTATTTATTTTTTTGAGACAGAGTCTCATGCTATCACCCTGGGTAGAGTGCTGTGGTATCACAGCTCACAGCAACCTCAAACTCTTGGGCTTAAGTGATTCTCTTGCCTCAGTCTCCCAAGTAGCTGGGAGTACAGGTGCCAGCCACAATGCCTGGCTATTTTTTTGTTGCAGTTGTCATTATTGTTTTAGCTGGCCCGGACTGGATTCAAACCCTCCAGCTTCAGTATATGTGGCTGGTGCCTTACCCACTGAACTATGGGCACTGCCCTCAACTTGAATTTAAGTGAGTTTTTCTCTTATGTGGGCGTGAATTAGATTGTCTACTGGCTTCATATTAGCATTGGGTACATGGGGTATTTGCTTATCCATTCTTGTGATACTTTACTGAGAATAATATGTTTGACCTCCATCCAGGTTAATACAAAAGATGTGGAATCCCCATCTTTTTAATGGCTGAATAGTATTCCATGGAATACATATACCACAGCCTGTTAATCCATTCCTGGTTGATGGGCATTTAGGTTGTTTCCACATCTTGGTTATTATAAGTTGAACTGCGATGAACAAGTTAGTGCATATGTCCTTATGATAAAATGATTCTTTTTTTCTGGCTAAATGCCTACTCGTGGGATTATGGGGTCAGAGAGCTCTAATTTGAGATCTTTGAGGATTCTCCATACTTCTTTACAAAGTGGCTCTATTAGTTTGCAGTCCCACCAGCAGTGTAAGAGTATTCCCCAGTCATTTCTTCTGTTGAAGGTGCAGCTTGGGGACTTATGAGGTCGTGATTCCCTACATCAGCGCCTCTAATTACTTTCATGCACTGACAAGAAGCATTGAAAGAAGGTCTCTATTGCTAAGCACTGTTACAGTATTTTCTGCGTCTTGTCTGCTGTCTGTGCCATGTTTATCCCCCAGGTTAAGCGACATTTATCTGGAAATCTTCAGAACTTGGCCCACAGTAGGTGTTTGTATACATTTTTTAATGACTACAGGAACCGAGTTTGACATTTTCACTGGGGATCCTCTCCATTTGAAAATATATCAGTTGTTGGGACTTTGGTACTCCAAGACCAGTAGCCTGGCAGCCTGGAGGGAGGGGAGCATGGTTAGAAATGCAGGATCTCGGCTAAGTACAGCGGTGCATGCCTGTAATCCTAGCACTCTGAGAAGCCAGGCTGCAGACATTGCTTGAGTTCAGGAGTTTGAGACCGGCCTGAGCAAGAGAAAGACCCTTTTTCTGCTAAAATTAGAAAAAATTAGCCAGGCCTAGTAGTACCCATCTGTGGTCCCAGTTATTCTTGGAGGCTGAGGCAGGAGGATCCCTTGAGCCCAGTAGTTTGAGGTTGCTGTGAGCTAGGATGACACGGCAGCACTCTAGCCCTGGGCGACAGAGTGACTCCGGCTCAAACAAACTACAGATAAACAAACGAAAGAAGCAGTATCTGGAATTCCATCCCAGACCACTGCATTGGGATGTCTTTCTACCACTGTCCTCAGAAGATCTGCATGCACTTTGAAGTTTGGGAAGCACTGCTGTAGGCGGGTCTCAAATTATGGTCCCGTTCCCATCCATAACCCAATACTAGGAATGCAGGGGGTCCTAAAAAAATTGCAAACTCCCTTCTTTCTTTCCTTCCTTCCCCGATGATCCTTCTCTCCTTCCCTCTCCCCACCTCCTTCCCTTCTTTCTTACAATGCACATTTACAGGATGTGCCCTGGATCTCCTGACTCAGACTCTCAGTGAGGAGGGCCATGTTATTTTCCACAAGGAAATTCATATCATCCTGACGTCTAAGAACCACATCCCAGGGCAAATCTTAACTCTTTAGTTTTCTCTGATTTTCTCTTCAATCAGAGGGGACGGAAGCAGCCTAGCCTCGAAATTAGTATCAACTCTGTTGAAGTTTGTGATTTTTTGTTCGCCTTTCAGTTTCCCTGTTGCTATTAATAGCACCTTTATTCTCCTGCTGCCCCCCGACGTCCACCTGCCTTTCATTCCCATTATCGAAATACAGACCTCCTTTACGTTATATTAAAAAAAATGCTTAATGGCTCCAAGTTTCTGGAAAAACTGAAAAAGAAGTTTTTGTTTGCATCTGTGGCTTTCTCTGGGAATTGTCTCATCCCTCAGCATGTGTCGCTCTCCGGTCAAGTTCATGTTGTGTCGCCGCTGCCCCTGTTCTCTGTTTTTCCAGCACCCACTCATCTCCCGGGGTCTGGAGTCTGGCTTCTCCCACAAAACTCTTTTCACACAGGTCGCCGGGGACTTCCTTCGTTTTAAATTCACTGGCCTTTTAGAGTACATTAAAGCAGAGCTCTTAGAGGTTGGCAACTGTATAAAAAGATCATGGATTTGGTTCTCACCTCCTTTGTGGGTGAGCAAAGTTGAACATGAAGAGTGATCTCTAAGCAGGGGAGAAATTGGACCTTACTCTGTTCTTATTTGCAAACCCTCAGGGTAGGAAAGTAGTTAGTCACTGGAAGTTATTATACTTAAAAACATGCTTTACAAATTCAAGTTTACTGTGATTTTTTTTAAGCATCAGGCTGGTTATTTTATTTACTAATTCCTTTAATTATTGAATTCCTTAAGGTAAATAATTTCCGGTAGTTTTCTTGGGATTTTTAACATTCTCTGGTAGGTTCTGACCAGAATCTTCTTTTGCATTATGAAATGTCCCCATATTCAGAAGAGCTAGATAAGTCATCACCTTCCCTTAGAGAATCTATGAACTAAATTTTTAAAATTCGAAAGGTAAGG
>NW_003852413.1:11621380-11624681 GCF_000181295.1 Otolemur garnettii | reverse complement strand
AAAAAAAAAAAAAAAAAAAAAAAAAAAGATAAATCCTTCTATCCCTTCTATTCATCCCTTTCTTCCTTTTTTCTTCCCTCTTTTCCTCTTTTTTTTCTTTTTCCATTTTCAGCAGACACATTCCAGGCAGTACATTAAGGTTTGGGGATAGAGCAATGTGGCAAACAGAGTCCCCTGTTTTTAAGATGCATCCAGGTTAGCGCCGGGCAGTCTTGACATCAAATGAACATACCATTGTTAAACACCCAGTGAGGGTCCAGTCAGGAAGATGGGGAGAGTGGAGAATGGGCAGAGACTCATCCTAGAAGGGCAGGTGTTTGAGCTCAGCTCCAGCTGCAGCATTAGGGGGACAGAGACGGAGGTATTTTAGGCACTGCACCTGCACAAGCAGGGCCGGGAGGCGAGCGATTACCCAGCACAACTGAAGAGGGTATTGAGAGATTTGAGAGATGAGGGTGGGTAAGTTGGGTGAGCAGGGAGTAGCACAAGTTTGGACGTCAGTGTAGGAAGCAGCATGACCATGTGTCTGGGCAGAGGACAGTGGTCTGGAGAAGAGCAGTCCAGGGAGATGGGAGATCAGCAAGAAAACCAGTGCAAACGTCTAGCTAAGACGTGAGAGCCTGGAGTTCTGTACTGAGAAGCCACTTAGAGTTGTAGAAACCTGGAGAATATGTTTCCATGAGCAAGAGGCACAGAGAGAAAATAGGCTGAAGATGGCATCTCAGGTCAGGTCAACTTTTGATGGGGGAGAGTAAGGGAGAGCTGCTCAGAGAAGCAGGAGGGAAACCCACGTGATAGAGATTTAAAGTGCCCACCACCCCTTTCTGACTCCTTGTAAGAAAATCCTTTTTTGATGTTGTGGGTTTCAGTTGGGGTTTCAGGCAGCTGCTGGGTCCTCAGTTCTTGGAGTGCTCTTGGTTGAAAAATGACCAGACACTCACTCCAAAGTAAGGCCAGAGTGAAACCAGCTTACTGAGGAAGCGATAGGTTCACAGCCCTGTGGACAGCAGAGGGGCCTCCTTTGCCATGGCAAGTAGGCAAAGAGGTCTTGAACATGGCTGAGGGATTCTCTCGTACCCCACAAGGGTTGGGCCTACCTCCTGATTCAGAGGTCACAGGGAACCAGAGTCTTACTCTATATCTGGACCTCCCATAATCCTCTCTATGGGGGTGTGTGTGTGGACTGCAGCGTCGATTTAAGCTAATGACGTGGTAACTAACCAGTCTTAAGGCTGTTCTGGGTCACCTCCAAGACCCCACTGCACCTGTTGCCAGGCTGGAGCATCCTCACATCCTTTTGCAGTTGCACACTAACTTCTGATTGGAGGATCGGTAGGATGGTCCCTCCTCCCCAGGTGCGAGCAATCACTCCAGACAGAATTAAAGGTGGGCAGCAGCAAGATGGAGGCCTGAGCCGCCCAGCTCCTACCTCCTTCCCCAGGAGAGCTGGACGCCTAGCTAACTACTTAACAGTGGGACCAGTATTGTCTTTTTTAGTTTCTTCTAGAGTAACTCAGAACAAATCTACTCCCCTTTCAAATGATGGCTCTTGAGATACCTGGCGCAAAGCTCTGGAGATTTTCCTTTATCTTTTCCTGTGTGGGTTCCTCTCTCCCAGGTGTCCCACTGGTCGGTCTGCAAGGATGCAGTTTCTAAGCCACCTGCCTTCACTGTGCGGGCAGGCGGCAGCACGAGTCTGAAGGAAATGCAGAGCATGGGGTAGGACTTGCCCTTTCTTCATGCCTTTCCCCTTCTGCAGAGATTTCTTCCTTCTGATTTTTACAGCCGACTCTGTGGGAGTCGTTGGGTCAATGAGCCCGAGGGGTGGAGGAGACAGCTCTGCGCCCGCTGAATAGCCTGGCTTTGTCTGGGGGCATGTTTTTCTGACTGTTTATGGTGCCTGACAGGGTTGTTTTTGTTCTGGGGAGAGTCAGTTTGAGAGAGAACTCTGCTGAGAAAGCTGTGGGGCTTCCCTTTTCTCTGGGGCTATCTGTAAGGCCTCCCAGGGAGCTGTGCTTCAGCATCCAGAGGCACCCCCTGGCCCGGGGAGGTCATCTGAGGACCTCTGCATCCTTGTCCCAAGTCTACCTCTGATAGTGAGGGGAGAGAAACTGTTGCCAGCTTCACCAGCTTAGTGGTAGTCAGGAAGAAACCCAGGCCAGCAAGATGCCATTTTTGTAAAGTCGTCAATCAGACTTTACAAAAAAGAAAGAAAGAAAGAAAGAAATAAGAAAGCAACAAGCAGCTGTGTACCACTTTTCATAACGTTTCCTCTGTACTTGGCAGTCACATTGCTTTCTTTCGCAGAAAACACGATGTCAGTTGGAGTTAGAATTTATGTGTAGGAATTTGAAAGGAGGCAATTTGGAAAGGAAGGTGAAATTTTCAGTTCACGTTTGGAATGAATTATACACATTTGGGCTTGTAAGATGCAAACATGCTGAATTTTCCTTCTTCGGCCCTCCGGCTTCATCTCACAGCCCCGGGCACACTGCAGCATCCCTCACAGGCAGGTTTTAAATAGAGCCAGGGGGACACCAGCAAGAGAGGACCCAGCAGTTTCACCTCCAGTTAGCAGGGGCCTCTGTCCAGGGGATGGACTCTGGTCAGCTGGTCAGTGTGGCAAGTACATTCCAGAAGTGCAGAGATGCTTGGCTGGTCTCAGCGGGTTCCAGAACGCGCAGTCCCTCCATAAAATGAGGAGAGAACGTGATGTGCTATTGAATGCCACTGGATTTGTGCTGAGCGTCTAGGGTCATGACCTGGGTGGTTTCTTTGAGGGAATCCCAGGCCAGCAGTCCTAAGAGCTTTAGGTTTGAGTCCATCCCACTGTAGTCTGCCAACCTTGGGGAGAGCTTTTGACCACTCAGAACTACAGTTTTTTTCTGTCTGCCTGTGTGTCATGGGTGTTTCTGCCCTTCTTTGTGACTCCATGTTATTGGGTGTCAGCTTCATTCCTGGGCCGTCCCGTCCACTTCTCTTTCTCTCATGCTCACTGGGCTTCCACCACCCTTTCCTCGAGTCCTTCGTCCTTTCTTCCCGCCACATTCCATGTGCTTCTTCATTCTCTCCCCTCTTCTCCAAATTTGCCTCTGAGAAGCCATCTTTTTAGAAGTTAGCTCAGCTAGTACTTCCTATGTGGTGTTTTCCCAAAGATGCCTTATCATTGAGGAATATGCTGGACAAGGTACAGACACCATTCTGTGATGTCTGGGATCTGCTTCAGAGACGTCCAGTAGGGGTATGGGGTGTAGATGAAACAAGATTGGCTACGAGCGGATGGTTTTCTCAATGGGAGTTA
>NW_003852413.1:11618371-11620046 GCF_000181295.1 Otolemur garnettii | reverse complement strand
GGGTGCCATACCCACTGAGCCACAGGTGCTGCCCGAGATATTGTATAATTTTTGTTATTTTCCATACCACTTTTCACTCACAAAAGTGTCCTTGTTTACATGCTGAAGTATGATACCCATATTTAATAGTCAAGATTGTGGACTCTGAAGCTAGACCTTGGCTCCATTCCCCAACTCTGGGGCATATGAGCTGGTCCCTTAATTTTTCCCTTCCTGGGGTCTCAGTTTCCTCATCTATAAGATGGAGATAGTAATTGTAGCCAAATTTGATTCTATAGTTCTCCTGAAGATTAAATGAGCTATTGAATGTATTTTATGTAGCATAGTACTTGCAAATTATAAGTACTGTTATTATTTTTGTAACATATCTTTTAATATTTTCTGCTAGATTAAACATCTATTTAAAAGAGGAAACGTTGGCTGGATGCAGTGGCTCACACCTGTAGGGAAGCCTAGGCAGGTGGATTGCTTGAGCTCAGAAGATCGAGACCAGCCAGAGCCAGAACAAGACCTTGTCTCTGAAAAATAGCCGGGCATTGTGACAGGTGCATGTAGTCCCAGCTACTTGGGAGGCTGAGGCCAGAAAATCGCTTGAGCCCAAGAGTTTGAGGTTGCTGTGAGCTATGAGGCCATAGCGCTGTTCTGAGGGTGACAAAATGAGATTCTGTCTCAAAAAAAAAAAAAAGAGTAAATGCTTTATCTATTTTTTATAGACCACCTTAGTGCCTGATGCATAATATCTCCTTGATAATATTTGTTGAATAAATGAATGAATGCCAGATGTTTTAATGGCTGGATCCACCTGGACTGGTTCCAGTTGCAGTCTGTATATGTGAGATTGGGTCATGCCCATGCTGGAATTCCAAATTCCCTCTGTCCTTGTTAGTGCTCTAGCTGGACTAACTGAAAAGACCTCCTCAGACATAAAATGCTATCACTACGGTCTATAAATCTGTACATTACACCCTACCTATTCATTTTCCATCTTTACGTTTTTACTGTCTTCTTACATTTTCTGTCAGTGCCCAGTGGCTCACACTTGTACTCCTAGCACTCTGGGAGGTGAAGGCGGGAGGATCCCTCGAGCTCAGTAGTTCAAGTCCAGGCTGAGCAAGAGCGAGACCCCGTCTCTACTAAAAATAGAAAAAATTGTTCAGAGTCATAGTGGGCACCTGTAGTCCCAGCCCCTGAGGAGTCTGAGGCAGGAGGATGACTTGTATCCAGGAGTTTCAGGTTGCTGTGAGGTAGGCTGATGCCAGGGCCCTCTAGCTTGGGCAGCAGAGTGAGACTCTGTTTAAAAAGAAAGAAAAAATATGTTTTCTATCCAAAGCAACGTAATTTGACCTTGAACCTCAACTCAGGCAAACATTTCTTCATTGTGCTTTAAGATTCCCCGTGCATGTGTATTCCTTCAACAAAGGTTTGTTAAGCAGCTACTGTACACCTGCTGAATACTTAGCAAGAGATTGAAGGAAAAAAAGGCCATGACCTCCTGATACTTCCTCATTGCTCATTTTGTTAATTGTAGAGATGATGAGATAGGGGACGCTGGGAGGGAGGATCTGCTTATCCCGGTGATGCACTGTCATGTTCCTCATTCCTCTCAGCCTTTTTCTCCATTTCTTAGAAATATTTAGACCCCAGCTCTTCCCCCTTTTCTCTAGTAGATTGTCCT
>NW_003852413.1:11617330-11618351 GCF_000181295.1 Otolemur garnettii | reverse complement strand
CACTGTCATGTTCCTCATTCCTCTCAGCCTTTTTCTCCATTTCTTAGAAATATTTAGACCCCAGCTCTTCCCCCTTTTCTCTAGTAGATTGTCCTTTCTTTTTTTTTTTTTTTTTTTTTCATATTTGATAGCAGCTTTTTTTATTGGTTACAAAACCTAAGCCCATATACAAAATTAGGAACACATTTGATGCCTCTTTTGAAAGAACGTTTTAGATTTTTTTAACTGAGTCTAAAAAAAATAAAAACAATGCAATTTTTGAACACTGTTTTGAAAACTTAAAAGTGCAGCAATATACTTAGTTTCCTTTATGTATGAAATGGTACGATTTCCAATTCAAAACTGGTAAGGTCACACATAGCAAACTGAATCAAGCTAATGCACCTGTGTCTGCACTACTTGATGCTGAAGTTCACCTATGTGTTAGTTTGTACTTAAAACACAGGAGGAAATACAAATTGTCACAGTAGAGGCCCAATGTTAATCTTAATGTGTGCAAATTTTAAAAGGTAACTGTCAGTTAAGTACAGAGAGTCCAGAAGAAACTAAATTGAAAGGGGTACAATTGACAATGTCAAGATTTGGACGTTATGAGTTTCACTGAAGCTTGTGACCTTAATTAGCTTTGACTCTGCTATTCCTACTTTTAGAGAACACCACACAGTTTCAAAAATTTAGACGATATTTGTCTGAACAGGATGCAGTTACCATATGAAGCTTGAACTCAAAATTTGGGTAAAGAAAAAAAGGCACAATGAACTTCAACTCAATTTTATGTGCACAAGAGTTGAAAAATCTGAGCCACCTTAAAGAGAAATTGATTCTAAAATTTATAAAACCTATAAATAATCAGAGGCCAAACCACTATATTAAAACAGATTCTCTAGCAAGTAAAAATCTTGCAGTTTAAACATAAGATTGTCCTTTCTCTTCTTCTTATGGGAAGGCGTTTTATAAACTAAAGAAATAAAAAATGTAAAAGCATATTCTGTATTTATATTTATGATTACAGCTTTCCCAG
>NW_003852413.1:11589724-11617301 GCF_000181295.1 Otolemur garnettii | reverse complement strand
TCTCTTCTTCTTATGGGAAGGCGTTTTATAAACTAAAGAAATAAAAAATGTAAAAGCATATTCTGTATTTATATTTATGATTACAGCTTTCCCAGAAAGTTGTCTAGATTCTCCTTCCTGCCCTTCAGCTCTGTTCTGTGGCTGATCCCTTTCTAGAATTCGTTTCTCCAGCCAGCACCGCCACATCCTGGGATCTCCCATGGTTTGAAATTGGGAAGGACCTTGCATCCACTGTCAGAGATGAAGTGGGAATCACAGGCTCTCAGCACTCCCAGTTGAAATCTCAAGCCATTTTCTGGTAGAAACAGGTTATACTTGATGCATGGGTTTAAAATGTAATTCACAAGACTAACGACATGCCCGGGAACAACCTTAGTCTCCTCATCTGCAAATGATGAAATGACTTCCACTCACTTAAGGCCTGGTCCAGCTTGGAAGATTTGTGGTTCAACTTACATGTGCTTTGGGTGGGCTGGTGTGGGAAGCTCCCTAGTGAATATCGCACGTCTGTGAAAATATATTCAGAATTAAGCAATCAAATTAACAAGTGAACTTTTCACACAGCAGCTGTTTGTTTAGGTGGATTCTACCGTGGAATCTGTCGTAAGGATGAAACTACCAAAACAGGGGGCAGTGCCTGTGGCTCAAAGGAGTAGGGCGCTGGCCCCATATGCTAGAGGTGGCGGGTTCAAACCCAGCCCCAGCCAAAAGCTGCAAAAAAAAAAAAAAAAAAAAAGAAAACAACTGCCAAAGGAGAGAAGAGAAGTGCATCTTAATGTAGTGTAGACATGGATCACAGTATGAATCAGTGATGACCATGAACTAGCAATCTTACTTTCCTACTGGTTAGTACCTTGCTTGAAGCTGATATTGTTCAGCCAATTATTTCTTCATAACTGCCTACTAGATAGTAATGAAGGGATTTGTACATATGGGCAGTCCCCAAGTTACAAACAAGACAGGCTCTGTAGGTTTGTTCTTAAGTTGAATTTTTCTGTAAGTAAAGGCGTGTGGTATGTCCGTCAGATGTTTGTAACTTGGGAACTGCCTGTCAGGCAAAGGATATGGGATTAAGTGAACAGTTACCATATGTGTACATATATGGGAGGCACCAGACAATGTTAGAAGCTGTGTTTTGGTGCTTTTCATTGTATCTAGTACTTAAAGATGTCTGATGGGTCTGCTCTGCAGGCCCACAGCAGTGTGGGGATCCTGGACTGGCGTTTGTTAGGACCTGTGCTATCTGTATCCAGGAAGGTTTGCGATAATTAGGAAGAGAGAGGGGGGAGGAGAGTGGGGCCCACTGTGCTCTGAGATGTGTTGTAGTGAGTTTCCTTTCACTGTGCTTTCCTAGAGGACGGTGCTGGACTGAGTCCTCTCCCGTTCTCACTGCTGCTAGGGTGACTGTTACACAGTGGTTTTAGACTTGGACTTTTTTTGGTGAGACAAATGAGTAGATTATAGAAGTTCTATACTATAAACCTGTTCATGGGTATGTATCTATTATAATAGAAACTCCCAAATCGCACTTTCCATCCAGCCTTTTCCTTGAAGCTTAAGACGTGAGCAGACAGTTGTTTGCTGGATTTCTTTACCTGGACTTTGTCTCAACCTCACCCTGGTTCCACCCAGCTCATCCCTTCCAGCTGCCCCGGGTTTGCTTCTCCTGTGATCCTGTTCTCAGTTGGTACTTGCTGTTTTTCTGGAAGGATCTTTGGAATGTAAGTTTCTCCTCCCCATCTCTGCTGTGACTGCTCATCTCTCCTCTCATTTGGACCTCAGCCATTATCTCCCAGTCAGTTTTCCTGCCTCTGGTCTTGCCCCCTCTCTTGATCTGCCCTCTAGATGTCATCAGAATGAATAAGAGGTAACTAATTCAGTGATCATTTATAAGCCAATTGCTCTTCTTTCAGGACTGGGGATAAAATAATGAACAAATCACTAATTCTGTTCTCACAAAGCTTATTTTCTAGCGCTGACAGCCAACCATGTCACGTAGGCAGACAAATAACTAACATGTTTATAAACTATGTTACGTTACAAAGAAAACAAACAAAGATTTGAGTGAAGAATAAAACACGTGTTGCATAGGTTGGTGCACAGGGCTCTCCTTGATGGTAAGATACACGCTGAGGTCTAAAAGGTGAGAAGGAAGGGGAGTGGATGTTCTAGGCAGAGAGAGGAGTTTGTGTAAAGACCCTGAGATATGTAAGAGTTTGCTGTTTTTATAGTTTTGAAAGACCAGAAAACTAGAATGATTAATATGCAGAGCATTGCTGGAGAGTCACACGAGACAGAATCAAAGAATTGCATAGAAATCATATCACACAGGTCCTGATAATCTATGGTAAAGACTGTAATTTACTGCAAGTTCAATGGGAAACCATTAAAGAATTTTAAGTGCAGGGGCAGCTTTATTTAATTTACATTTTATTATTACTTTTGCTCCATGGAGCCTGGGCCAAAGGGGGATGAGAGAGAAAGTATGGAGACCAGGTTGGAGTTGTGCAGAAGTCCAGGTGTTGGCAAGAAAGATGGAAAGTAAGCAAATTTGAGATGTCTTTTGGAGGTAAATCAATAGGATCCCCTACTAGATTAGATATAAAGACAAAAGGAAGGGCGGAAGTGAGGCTGGCTGGTTTGAGCAAGTGTAGGTGGAGGGGGTCATCTATTGAAATGAAGAAGATTTTGACATAAAGAAGAAACTAAGACTTATATTCTGGATGTACTATGTGGCCTATGAGACATTAAAACACAATTGATAAGAAAGTGATTGAAATATGAGATTTATGATCAGAGAAATCATCTAGGTTGTAGATTTAATCTGGAGCCATTCTACAAAGATGGAATTCACAGCTATGGCTGTAAAGATCAACTAGGAGGGGAAAGATGCCCACATAGTCCGATATTTAGGGGTCCAGGGTAGAGGAAAGCAGCATAGGAGATGGAGAAGGAGCAGCTGGTGAGCTAGGAGAAAAACCAAGAGGAGGAATTGTCTTAGAGGCCATGATAGCAGCCTGTTTCAGGAAAGAGAGAGTGGTGGAATGTGGCAAAGCTTCTGAGAGGTTCTACAAGAACCTTCTGAGAGGTTCTTTTCTTTAGGCTCAAATTAGCACAACTGTAGAGGTTAAACAACACCCAGTGTCTATCCTAGAGTTCTGTAGGTTTGAAGTTTGGTGTGGGTCTCACCAGGCTGACACAAAGGTTTAGGCAGTCTGTGGTCCCTTATGCTGTCTCTAAGGGAGAACAGGCCCCCATTTCCTTGTCGTTGTAGGACTGAGATTCACGTTTTCTTGCTGGTTTTCAGTTGAGGGCTGTCCCCAGATTCTAGAGGTCACTTGCTTTCCTTTTTTTTTTTTTTTTGAGAAAGAAAATCTCAGTTAGGAAAGGAATCTCATCCTAGGGAGTTGAGCACTGTGGCATCATAGCTCACAGCAACCTCAAACTCTTGGGCTCAAGCAATTGTCTTATTTCAGCCTCCCAAGTAGCTGGGACTATAGGTGCCTGCCACAACACCCAGCTAGTTTTCTCCTGTTTTGTAGAGATGGGGTCTTGCTTTGCTGAGGTTGGTCTGGAACTCCTGAGCTCAGGCAATCCACCGGCCTTGGCCTCCAGAGTGCTGGGATTATAGGTATAAACCACCTTGCCCAGCTGCCACCTGCATTCCTTGACTTTTGCCTCAGTCCCTTTATCTTAAAGCCTGCAAGGCTGGGTCAGGTTCTTTTCACACTGCATCTCTCTGACCAATCCTTCTGCCTTCTATTTTTAAGGATGTGGGTGATTAGATTGAGCCTCTTCCAAAAATCCAGATAATCTCCTCATCTCAGCATCATTTAACATTAATCACTTCTGAAGAGTTCCTTTTGACTTGTCAGGTAGCATAGTCATAGGTTCTGGCGATTAGAGCATGGACGTCTTTGGAGGCAGTGGGCATTACCCTGCCTACCGCAGAGGTTAAATCACATGAGAAAAGTATCCAGAGAGGTGGGTAGTGACCTTGACAAGAGCTTTTTGAGACGCATGAGGGTAAAGGAGAGCCATACCATTGATCAGGGGAGCAATGAAAGGGGAAATTAGAGGGTAGAATCCATGCAGTGTGTAGATAGTTGTGGGATCTGGGGGTATGGCTGGAAGGGGATGTGGAATGAAGTAAACCATCTTTTTATGGCAAATGCAAGAGCATAGATGTTTACTGAGAGAATAAACCAGTCAAAAGGTTGACAGATATCACCAGGGAGGGAAGTGTGGAGGCACTGGAATCCTGCATGCAGGGAGGGTGGGTGCTTCACAGACTGGAGAGGAAGGGACGGGGCACTGGGACCCCTCCTAGGATAAGAGTGGTTGGGTCCAGAGCCCAGTGGAGGGGTTGACTTCTGATGGCAGGGGCATGGCCACCTTAGTGTGGAGGATAAGAAGGAGAAGATGGATGGTTTATAACACCGATGGGAGCTGGATGAGGTCCCACCTTATGCTTCTCATTTCCTTTAATGAAGTGGGAATGAAAATCCGCATCTAACACAGAACTGTGACCACAGTGGCGTGTTGGTTCAGACTCTTCCATGGCACTCTGCTCACCTCTGTTATTTCCTGGTGCTCTCTGCCTAGGATTTTACGCTATGGCCTCTCACACTCCATATAGCCTTCTGGTCATCTTGTACCTCTTTACTGTTGACTTTGTGTTTGTTAGTGCCCTTTATTGGAATGACTTGGCCTTTACCTTATCCCCTTTATCTTATCCGTCCCCACCTCCTGGTACACACTTCTTTTCCAGGACCCAGTCCCGAGACACACCCTCATTCACCTGCACCTGCTGCTCAGGTCCTGGTAGAGCTCTCTGTTTATACTTCTTTTACTCTTAATATAATGATTAGAGGTACTAACAAATACTGTACAGTAGAACCTCTGTAAGTTGAACATTCAAGGGACTGTAACAAACTGGTCAACATACAGAGGGGTCGACATAAGGAACTAGGTCTGCAGTACTGATATGTACATGTGGTGCATGTCTGGTCTATGAAAATTAGGTCAATGTAGGGAGGTGGCCAACTGGGGAGGTCCTGCTGTAATTGTTTCTTTGTCTGTCATCTCTGCTAATATGTGTGTTTGTGGGGAATAGAGGCCAAGTCTGTTGCATTGTGGTGTCCATAGCACCCAGCACAGCCTGCGCATGGGAAGAGATCAGTAAACGTTTGTTGAATGTAACAACATTGTAGCAGCTAAATTAATTGAGCATATATTGAACACTATTAAAATAGGATAAGAAAAATAAATCTATTTAGTGAGAACAAGCTGTTGTTATGCTTTTTGTTGACGTGTTGTGACAACCACTTTGTCTACTCTCAACCACCAGTTTTCAGCAGGCTCAAGCATTCAAAGTGTCCACTGTGAATCTGCATCACTCTCAAGGCTGCAAATTCTGTAAGAGAAAAGAGTATGGTTTATGCAACTTGTAATGCCGGCAGTTGGTGCAGTGGAAAGCATTGAAATATGTACTAGATAGCTGGGTGCATTGGCACATGCCTATATTATTCATAACTTTTTGGGAGGCTGAGTAGGAGGATTGCTTGAGCCCAGGCATTTGAGGCCAGAGTGGGTAGCAAAGCAAGACCCATCTCTAAAAAAGAATAAAATAAATAAACATGATTAGATGATTTGGGTAGTTTAATAATTATGTTTTTCTAGAAGCTGCAGTCTCTAGCAAATCTTTTATATCCTTCTGTTCTCTGATCAGCCTTTGGAGAAAAGTGGTCTGCTAGCACACTGATTTTGATCCCTTTCTTCATTTCAGAGGCCTTGGGTTGTTCAATGGACATTAATTTCAAGTTCTGTAAAGCTGAGTTTCTTAGAATATTGTTCTTCAACTTGTTCTTTATAAAAAGCCAAACATATTTCGCACTTGCTACTGATGCCCGCTAGCTATGCAGTTGGTCATTTAACAATTAAATATAAATGTTTAATTACACGTCTTCACCCACAGAATTTGTAGTACAGCAGGCTCTCAGGTAACATTATTTGGTTCAACAACATTTCGTTTTAACATCAATGAGTAAAAAATTGATTCCCTGTGGGGCCACTGTCTGTGTGGGGTTCACACATTCTCCCTGAGTCTGTGTGGGTTTTCTCGGGTGCTCCAGTTTCTTCCCACAGCCCAAAGATGTGCACATCAGCGTGTCTGCGTTGTCCCCATGTGAGTGAGTGTGGGTGTGTGCAAGTGTGCCCTGTGATGGGCTGATGTCCTGTCCGGGGTTGGGTCCCACGCTATGCCCTGAGCTGGTGTGCCAGGCTCCGGCCACCTGCCAGTCTGGAATACGTAGGCAAAACATATCTTCCTTGTTTTTTTAAAAAAATATTTCTTAAATGTATCTATAGCTCACACTTATTTCATTGTTTAACTTTAGAAGTGTTTTTGTCTTTTTTCTTTTTGAGAAAAGTCTCACCCTGTCCCCCTGGGAGAGTGCCATGGCATCATACCTTACAGCAACTTGAAATTCTTGGGCTCAAGCAATCCTCTTATCTGAGCCTCCAAGTAGCTGGGACTATAGATGCCTGCCATAATGCCAGGTGTTAGAGACTGGGTCTCGCTCTAGCTCAGGCTGCTCTCAAACTCCTGAGCTTAAGCAATCCACCCACCTCAGCCTCCCAGAGTGCTAGGATTACAGGTGGGAAGTACTGTGTCCCCAGCCCCAGAAATGTTTTTGTCTTTATTGAAAACTTTGGTGATTAAACCCCAAATTTGATGTTGCTGTGACCAGAAATATGCCATAGGAACTCTTGTTGATATCAATTAGCCTATGGTCAGATTGGTTTTGTTTTATGTGGTTGTGCTTAAAGTGACGATTTAGAATAATCTGTTGAAAACGTTTAGTGAGGACTTACTGTACTTGGCGTCGGGTATTCTGGAACTAGAAAAAAGTTCACAAAAGTAAGTTTAATGTCTGAAGAAAATGTTCACAATAAAATGCTAAGCGGGAAGTGGGAGGGTGGCGCCTGTGGCTCAGTGGGTAGGGTGCCAGCTCTCTATATTGAGGGTGGCAGGTTCAAACCCCGCCCCAGCCAAACTGCAACAAAAAATAGCCAGGTGTTGTAGAGGGTACCTGTAGTCCCAGCTACTTGGGAGGCTGCGGCAAGAGAATCTCCTAAGCCCACGTGTTGGAGGTTGCTCTGAGCTGTGACACTATGGCAATACCCAGGGTGATAAAGTGAGACTCTGTCTCTTAAAAAAAAATGCTAAGGGATAAAAGCAGAATTAAAAATTGTCAACACATTATGGTCTTAATTTTGTGAGAAAATTCTGTATCTATGGAAGTATTATATGTACTTATAAGTTTGTGTACAAAATGGAGGCAAAGTAATGCGTCAAAATACTATCAACAATTTTTCCTGGGTGATGGCATTTCAATTTTCTTCCATATACCCTTCTTTATTTCTTAATTTTTAAAATAAATATTGTCTACTTTTGAACCAAGAAATGGTATTTGTTTTTAAAAGTATTTTTCCCTTAGGTATCATTGGTAAAATACCTTTCCCCTCCAATATTGAAGAGTGCAAGAGACCAGACGTCCCAGAGTCGAAATGCGTTTTAGCCAAGAGGATTAGAGAATGGGAGTTATTGGGCATAAGTGATTATCGATCCAGAAGGGGATTTGGAGGTGAATAAAAATATGTAATATGTTCAGGGTTCAAGACATTTTTAAGGCACACCCAAATCAGATCTCCTTGATCCCCCCACCTCTGGCAGATGTTCCAGTGGTTTCTTAGGAGGACCATCCGTCTACCCTGCCGTGGGGAATTCCAGTAACACTTTCTGAATGCAGTTAATTCCCAAGACCAAAATAGACTAGTGAGTCACTCGGACATATTCTGGATCAAAGATTTAAAAACCAAAGCATGTAAATAAATGCTCCTAATGTCTTAGCTGGGAGTAAACCTCGGCTAATTTTAATTTTAAGAATAGCCAAATGATTGTTGATCAGGGCAGCCAGAGTAATGTTAGTGTGAAGAGAGATGGACTGCATGTGTGCTGTGAGGTGTTATGCTGTGCTGTTTTAGTTTAATTATTTATAATTCTCTATAATGCTAATAACAATGCTGGACACATACAAAGTGCTGGGGGAACAGCAGAGACCAGAGCAGAGGAGAATATTATAAAGTACAGACCGGATAGGGTGCCCCACGGCTGGTCGGCTGGGACTGTACAGCATCATGGCTGCTGTCCTGGTTTAGTCACAGCCAGTATCCTCTTTTACTCTCAAAAGTTTCCCCTTTGGGTGATCATTTTATAGGGCCACCCTTTGACTGAGGTGGTTGGGTAAAAATCTTCTGAATTTCACGATTTCATCAGTGGTTGTCTGCCTGGCAAACATGTAAGTGCCCCACCCATGGGCACAAGCTTTTTTAACGCCCTGCCCCCCTTCCTACCCTGCAAAATGGCTGCAGTAGATGTTTCTGCACTGAGCCTTTTCAAGACAGATAAATAAGACTGTTGAAGAAGCTCTAGCGGATTAAAGCCCTGGACAAGTTGATCTCTTTCTATTACCACAGCTGTTCCAGACGGTGGTCATACTTCCAGGCCCCTGAACACGACTGCAGTTGGGGCCAATGGGATAAAATCCCAAGAACACATTGAAACTGACAGGCTGCCTTGACATTTGCTCTCTGGCTTCTTAGCCCTGGATTTATTTCTACTTTATGGCAGTTTGCACTTCTGTTTCCTTTATTCCTTTGGGGACGCCTGCTCAATCCCCTTTTCTTCTTTAGAAGAATGAGAGTTTAAAAGGCAGCAAGTCTAATTCTCTGAGGATTTACTGCCCCGTAATTGCCTGAGAAACCTGAAAAGTCCGTCTGGAGGAGCAAACTCAAGGAGGCCTGAGATGGAGACAAACATTTGTACTTTGACAAAGGCCGTTTGCAGTCGTCTGATTCCTGCCCTGGGAGCAGAAGGGCAATACAGGCGATCGAGAAAACACTTGTATCTGCTTAATTAGGGTTTACGTTCCTGGAAACTTCATATGCTCTGTGAAGTTAAGACTGAGGACTGTGTTAGGTTAAAACGAAAATGGTTCTAAACTTTTCTCGGGTCTCTGAGCCCTCTGAGAAGAGGATGAGGATCTTGTCCTCTTCTATGGGTGCACATAAAGAAAACTTTACATGTAATTTCAGAACAAGCTTTGTGCTGCCCACTCCCGTCCACTCTGGACTGTAGGTTAGTAGCCGGTAGGTAGTTGGTTACTCTCCCACTATCCACACGCTGCTGCCTGCCTTCATTCTTCTTGGCAGCCATATTCCCTTCAGGAGTCTCACCCTGAGCGAGTGTTTGAGGGGAGTGCTGTATTTGAGGGAGGTGCTGAGTCTCCCGGCCCCAGGGGTGGTGGTGTTGGGGAGGACGATCAGCTTAATCCAGTCCTCATCGTCCCACGTCCTTGTCTGTGATACATTTCTGGCAAACAAGACAAGCCTGTAATTCTGCCGGGGAGCTTTGGGACAAAGTTTCATCACTTTCAAAATGAAACCATACAGTAGTATGGACGAAGCAATCTTGAAACTCTTGTAGATGTGTTATGGGATTGAACAAATGGAAAAAGACCAAAAGAACCCTTTGGATTAGAATTGGCATATTGATGTGAATTCAGGATGTCTGAAATATAGAAGCAAATGTAGATGTGTGTGTTTATTACATGCAGATGCTTCTAATCTTCCAGGAGCCTCATGAAGTTTATCTCAGACTGTGTGCCCAGGGGACTGAAAGGGGTTATTCATCGTATATATGTATGTACATGTGTTTATGTACATACGTTCATATATTTTCTAGCTCTGGTTGGTGAAAGGGACAGGAAGGATGATACCCCAATAGTAGTAAGGACACCTGGCACCCAGATTGTGACACTATTCATTGCTAAAAGGAAACAGGCTTCCCTGCCGAAATTTCAGGGTGATACTGAATCAAGGTGATACCGGAATAGCAGGTGGTGTCCTCAAGCTCGTGTCCTAATGGAGCCTTTGGCAGGCCGTGCCACTAGTCATTTATGCTGACTGCTTTTGAATGCTGAGTTATACGAGAAAACGAGTACAGCCCCTGGACATACAGGCATTGCTGCACCTCCTTCGACATAGATCAGTCCACTGGCCTGAAGAATATTTCATGGGGTACTATGCTGGTAGGTTAGGCATCTTAATCTTGGAGAGTGGCACTTGCAGAGGCCCTGCTGGGGAAGCAAACCCAAATTTGGAGTGGATGTCAACTTCAGTATCGCTGTCTCCCCCCACCCCTTTAAAGTTCAAGTGGTCTGTTATGATCTGCCTTTCATCAAGGGCCTGGCTGATACCCTCAAAGGTGCTGTGGGGATGGGCATCTCTCTCCGCTATTGGTCAGTTGGTTGGGTGAGCAGTAGTGGCAGTAGCTATGTTGTGGGTGAGAGGGAGCCCATCGTGCTGGACCCTGGCATGGCCTCCATCCCTACAACCTGAGCGATTCCATTTGTGGGGCCATTGTGGCAGCACTGGCTGATGTCCATAGGTGAGGCAAGTGTCTCCCAAGCACCATTGGATCTGCTGATTCATATGGCTTAAGTGACAGGGAAGATTGCACGGCAACCCGGAGTTTCCTCGTGCTTTGGGCCACATTTCTGCTACCTATGAACTGAATATAGAGCTTAAAATAGAGACTAGCGTGCAAGAGACTTATCTGTGTGATCCCAAGAGGTAGGAGGGACAAGGAGGATGAAACAGGGAAGTAGAGAAAGCCAGCAGAGTGGTCACGCTGTGGACAACTAATATTTGATCCCAGGAATCTTCCAGGAGCCTCATGAAGTTTATCTCAGACCTGTGTGCCCAGGGGACTGAAAGGGGTTATTCATGAAATGCTTTACATCATTGTTCATTCATCACAGGTGGCCCCACATATCTGACTCCCAGCCTGCGCATGTCAGCAGGCCCAGCAGGTGTCAGAGAATCCTTAGGGCTAGAATCCAAGACATAGAAGGCATCTGGTGGAGCTGAAGAGACGCTGTCAGGTTGCATCTCTTTGGAAGCTGGTCAGAACCTATGCTGGGTTGGAAAGCCACATGAGGGACTGAAGTGGGAGGGGGGTGGAGAGAAATTGGGAGTGTTGCGTAAGTTATGCACATGCTGCGATCCAAATGGTTTCGTGAGGAAAATGCAGGCTTTGAACAAGACACACCTGACTCCACTCTTATCTAGTTGTAATACTTTGATTTATGTACCTGACCATTCTAAAGTTCAGTCTCTCATCTGCACAGGGAGGATAACAACTCATTATGCAATTGGGAGGGTCAACAGAGGTGACACCTGTTAAGTTCTTTGCTTTGGGCCTGGTATAAATCATAGGGACCCACCCATGACCATGCAAAGCAGCAGAGGCACAGATAACTTCCCAGTCTTGGGACTTCCATTTGGCTAGCTTGTAGTTATTTCTTGGGGGTAGACGTATAGGTACTAGGGTAGGCTCCTGAGTGAAAGTTTGAGTAGTTTGCATTATACTTGGTAGGCGGCCTGGAAGGAGGAGTAGGTTAGCTTCTTCCATGACTGGAAACTCAACCAGTGGCAACCTTGCTGTCTCCTCCCCACCTCCTTCTAAGCTTACTTAGGTGATGCAGAAAGTTAGCACTGCACTGTCCTGCCTGCAGCCCCTGGGACTATCACAATTTAAATTAATCACTCTGGAAGAGACATACTGGGGGTGGCAGTGGGCAGGAGGAGGGGCTAGCTGTACTTCATTTCTTAGTTTTAGAGTGTAGCCCAGTGCTAATGTGGACTAGGTCCAGAGTAAATATTTGAGGAGAGGACGATTGAATAAATGAAACACCGTGTTTATCTCTTCCAGTTTCCTTCTTGGTGGCACCATTAGCTTTCGTGGCCCCTAGGGTAAGACATTTGTCCTCTTTGTGCAAGAGCCAACCTCGAAGGGATCAGTCAGCCTGCTTCCCTGCTAGGGTCCAGTTCTCTTAAGTTCTGAGGATAAAGATTTTGAACAGGCTTTGAGGCATATATATTTATACACACACACATATGTAAAATAAACGTGTGTTATACGTGTGTGTATATACATATATAAAACACATATGTATTATATATAATGTATGAGTCTGTATTTTTCTGCCTTGCCCAGATCAGGCTGTGTTTCAATCTGAGCTTGTACAAATACTCAATTCACTGAAAAATAATGTGGTCATGTAAATACTCAGAAGGAAGCGCAGTATGACCAGTGATTGTAGCTTCTGCCAGAATATGTAGAAGAAGTCCCATTCTGTCATGAAAGAGACTCCTGCAATAGCCATAGCTGTTTACTTTATTTACAAGAAAATCTTAGCCCTAATTAATGGCCTGCTTATTCCAAGAAGTACAGATTGAACATCCCTAACCCCAAAATTCTGAAATCCGAAATGGCTCCAAAATGTGAAAGCTTTTAAGTGCTGACATGATACCGCAGTGACAATTCCACGTGCAAGCACGTAACACAAACTTTGGTTCATGCACAGAATTGTTAAAAATATTATATAGACCTTCAGGCTATGTGACACATAAATGAACTTTTATGATTGGATTTTATTCCATCCCATTATGTAACATGCAAATATCCCAACCCTCCCCAAATATAAAATCTGAAACACTTCTGTTCCCAAGCATTTTAACAAAGTAATGCTCAACCTGTATTAAATGTAATGGCATTTCGGTGCCACCTTTGAATTTGAACAATTTCTTGGAGGCTTATGTAACAAGATTTTGACTTACTGTAAGAATATTTGGGGAGCTCAGTCCGGGAAGTACAAATTTACGTTCTATAATATTTCCCCGGCTGCCCACTTATTTGGCCATTTTCTCTTTCCCAGTACAGAAAGATTTGGAGAATAAATCTGATATTCCCAGATTGAGTGTTTTCTCATTTGCTTAAAAATATAAGCAAAAGGTATTTTTTATTAAAAAAAAAAATCAGGCATTCTGAGGCTTGTATTCTTGAGAATTAAGCATTGTGCAAAGTTTAGCATCATTTCCTAGAATTTTGCACTCTGTACTCAGCTCCTTCATAATCTTTCACTTTTGTTCCCCAGCACGTGAAATACCATGGCACCAACCCTTCTTTCCTGTGGCTCTCTCTGTGTCCCTCCTTCCCCTCACTCCCTGCCCCCACCGCAGGACATTCCGTTCTTCCCACCAGCCCTAACCTGTTTGAAACTTGGCAAGCACCCTGAGCAGGACTCTCTGCATAGTCTAACCCCTGGGACTAGTTTCAGCTTTTCAGAAAGCAAAGCTTCTGGTCCAGCTGCTTTTGGATATCGAAACAATTGGGGAGAAGTAGTAATGTCTTTAACTTCAGAGAATGTAGACTTTGGCATAGAAGGAGGAAGCTGTCTTGGCATCTGTCACGAGAGCCACTGGGTATTTTGGAAAAAATCCATTTCATTCTTCCTTTTTTTTTTCCCATCTGAACCAAGAGGCCTCCGTGCCAGTGAGGATTGGCAAGGATGGGAAAAACTCAAGTAACCTTCCAAAGCTATACCTCCAGAGTAGCTAAACAAATAAAATGCTTGTCGGGAAAGCAAAATCATTTGACAACAACCTGAGTTTGGAGGTAATAGAAAAAAAAAAAGAATAAAAAAATGCTGCTTTTTCTTGATTTAAAACGGAAACACAATTCAGTTGGCAGTCTAGGATAGGCAGTGCTTCGAGCTCGGGCTTTGGAGTCAGACCTGGATAGGAGAATAAATGGTCAGAACGTCAGAAAAGAACGTTAGCATCTAAACCTTAGCTTCTGAACCTGTAAAATGGACGGTCATGCCAGATCATATGGAAATTCCATTTTTAATTTTTTTATTTGGCAATAGTTCATTTTCGTAGTGTCGTGAGATTTGAATGCATGGAAAGGCTTAGTGTGGGTTGATCTCAGAAAATGTTGACTTTAGTTGCGTAAAGTTCATTTATCTGATCCCTGGATTTTCAGGGAAAGAAATGGAGTCCAGAAGAGTTAAGCAACTTATGTCTCCAAGTTTCTAGTTAGCGTCACACTCAGAAAAAACCCCTAGGTTTCGGCAGTGTCGGGACTGTTAATAGTCCACACACCATTTCTTTCCAATCAGTTGCGAGCTGTTCTGTTATTTAGTATTAACTACTTTTTGACTTTTATGACATTTGATTTTATCCCTTTTTAAACTTATTTTCCAAATAGGTAACATAGGCATGGGATTCAGAATTTTAAACATTTACAAGGCCTGAGAGCTGAATGTCTTTCTCTTACTTGTACCCTTATTCTCCATCATTCTGGGCTCCCTCTCTATAGATAACTGATATTACTAATTTCTTATGTACTTGTCCAATGATATTTATGTGTGGATTACCAAATCCATTTGTGCATTTTTTGGCTGTTTTTAATACAAACGTTAGTATATAGTCTTCTTTATCTTGATTATTCCACTTAGCGTGTTTTAGAAATCTTTCCAAGTTGATACCTAAAAAGCTTTCACTTTCTTTATTTAGCTGCATAGAATTCCATTGTGTGAAGGCCCTATGCCTCATTTAGCTCATCCTCTGTTGTTGGACAGCTGATATTACAGATACTGCTGTGTTGAAAAAAAAATCGTGCATACATTAATTTGTATAAGTAGGAGATATTATATCTGCAGGGAATACTCCTAATGGTGAAAGTGGTGGGACAAAGGGACTATGTCGTCATAAAATATTTTTATCATACTGCTTTTCTAAGGACTTTACTAATTTATACTTTCACCATCATCTTATGAAATTTAATTAATTAATTCATTCATTCATTTATTGAGACAGAGTCTCACTCAGTCATCCAGGCTAGAGTGCCATGGTGTCAGCCTAGCTCATAGCAAGCTCAAACTCCTGGGCTCAGGTGATCCTCCTGCTTCTGTTTCCTGAGTAGCTGGGACTACAGGTATTCACCACAACACCTGGCCAATTTTTTCTGTTTTTGTAGAGACAGGATCTCACTCTTGCTCACTCTGGTCTCAAACTCCTGAGCTCCAGGGATCCTCCTGCCTCCACCATCCAGAGTGCAAGGATTATAGGCGTGAGCCATGGTACCCAGACTGAAATTTTAAATAATGAGAGGAACTTTTTACATTAGACCAAGTCCTACTTTGTCTAGTGATAAAAGTCTGTATGAAGACTTGGCAGGAGTTGAGGCAAAGTCAGATCAGGAATAAAACAAGGATGTGTGTTTTTACCACTTCCCTTCAACACTATACTGCCAGGGCCTATGCAGTGCCAGGCTAATAAGATGAGAAAATGAAATAAAAATGATTCACATTGGATAAAAATAATTTGATTCTATTTGTAGATAATATGACCTTATATACAGAAAATCCTAAGGAGTCCACTAAAAATCTCTTAGAACCAATAAGCAAGTTAGTTCACCAAGGTTATAGTATATAAGATTGATACACAAAAAAATCAAGTGTATTTTCATACACTAACAACAAACAATTTGAAAATGAAATGAAAAACAATTCAAAAGAATAAAATACTTCGGATTAAATTTAATAAAAGAAGTGCAAATCTTATACTCTGAAAATTGCACTATTAAAAGAAGTTAAAGAAGACCTACATAAATGGAAAGACATACCATATTCATGGATCAGAAGACTTAACTATTGTCAAGATTATAGTAGTTCTCAGACTGATCTAAAGAATAAATGTAGTTCTTATCAGAATTCCAGCTGGCTTCTCTGTAAAAATTGGCAGGCTCTTCCTAAAATGCATAATTCAAGGGCTTCTGAAAGCCAAAACAACCTTGAAAAAGAACAAACTTAAAGGAATCAGATTTCTATGATTTCAAAACTTACTAAAAAGCTACAGTAATAAAGATAGTGTAATACTGGCTTAAGGACAGACAAAGATCAATGGAATAAAATTGAGGGTCCAGGAATAAATCCATTCCTTTATAATGGATTGATTTTCAATAGATGGGGGGAGGGTTAAGCCTTTTTCTTATGGGGAAAAGGGCAGTCTTTTCAACACATGACAGTTGAACAACTGGATATATACATGTAAAAGGATGGTTTTGGACCCCTACCTCACACCATTTTCAAAAATTACTTTAAAAATAGGAGCTAAAATTATAAAATCCTTAGAAAGAAGCATAGGCATACATCTTCATGACCTTGAGTTAGTCAGTGGTTTCTTAGTTATGACAGCAAGCCCATAAGCAACCAATAAGAGCATAGGTAAATTAGATTTCATCAAAATTAAAACACCATTAAGAAAGGTAAAAGGGGCCTGGTGTGGTGGCTCACGTCTGTAATCCCAGCACTCGGAAGTCCCAGGTGGGTGGATTACCTGAGCTCATGGGTTTGAGACCAGCCTTAGCAAGAGCCAGACCCTGTTCCTAAAAAAAATAGCTGGGCATTGTGGTGGGTACCTGTACTCCCTGCTACTCAGGAGGCTGAGGCAAGATAATTGCTTCAGCCCAAGAGTTTGAGATTGCTATGAGCTATGAGGCTACGGTACTGAGGGCGATAAGGTGAGACTCTGTCTCAAAATAAATAAATAAATAAATAAAGTAAAAGAAAAAGAAGGTAAAGTTGACTGATGGTAGGTGAAAATATTTATAAATTATATATCTAATAAAGGACCCGTGTGTAGAATATACACGAACTACATGAGAATCTTTAAAACTTAATAATAAAAAGATAAATAGTTAAAACATAAGTGAAAGATTGGAACAGACATGTCACCGAAGAAGATCTACAGGTGGTTAGTAAACGTATGAAATTATGCTCAACATTGTTAACTATCAGGAAACTATCAAAACTCTGTAAGATCTATTTCACGCCCACCAGGATGGTTATTGTACTGTGTTGTGTGGTGTGGGGAGGGTGATGACAAGAGAGTAAAATGGAGCAGCTGCTTTGAGAAACACTTTGGCAGTTTCATGAAAGATTAAACACAGAGGTACTGTTGGCCACAGCAGTTTCACTCCTAGGTATGTGTGTGTGTACCCAAGAGAACTGAAAACATAAGCTCACACAAAAACTTGTATGTGGATTTACTTAGCAGCATTATGTATAATTAGTCAAACAGTGGAAACAATACATATGACCATCAACAGGTACTTGTGAATAGAATGTGGTTCAGGTGTATCCCTGCCATGGAATATGATCACTAATGGAGAGGAGGAGGAACTGATATGTGCTATGTCATGGATGGACCTGGAAAATGTTATACTGGGTGAGAGAAGCCAATCGCAAAAGCCTACATAGTGTATCATTTCTTTACATGAAATGTATAGTACAGGCAAATCTATGGAGACAGAGAGTAGGATAGTGGTTATCAGGGGCTAAAGGAAGGGGTAGCCTGGCACGGTGGCTCACACCTGTAATCCTAGCACTCTAGGAGGCCGAGGCAGGTGGATTACTGAGCTCAGAGGTTTGAGACCAGCCTGAGCTAGAGTGAGGCCTAGTCTCTAAAAATAGCCTGTAGTTCCAGCTATGTGGGAGGCTGAGGCAAGACGATCGCTTGAGCCCAAGAGATTGAGGTTGCTTTGAGCTATAATACCATGGCACTCTATCCAGTGAGACCGACCAAGTGAAACTCTGTCTCCAAAAAAAGAGAGAGAGAGAGAGAGGTAGAGTTGTAGGGAAATGGAGATTGATGGCTACTATGTATGTTTCTTTTGTGGGCAGTGAAGATGCTCTAACCTTGACTGGGATGGTTTCTCAACCTGTGAATATGTAAATTTAAGTAGGTGAATTACATGTTAAAGAAGGGAATAGGTGAATCATATCTCAACAAAACTATTTTAATAAGAGTCAGAATGCATGCATAATATTTAGAGCTTGAGGTCCACAGCTCCGAGTTAGGAATTCAAACCCTTGAGTAGCCGACCTTCCAAAATGTCTAGAAAAGTGTACTCCATCACGGACTCACATGTGACCTTTGAGACTGACGGATCGTTTTTTTCTAAGTTATTTGTTTCCCAGTTTTAGGATAGGCGACTTTGGGATGGAGGAGGCTCTCAGAGGAAGGGAGGAAGGTTAGGTCCCACCTCCCGTCCAGCCTTGCCTAATTTGGTTGCCTGCCGGTTTGAATTTTCTCTTATGTTTCTCACAGAACATTGACTACTTCCTCAGAAGCTTATATGCTGTGAGAGGACTGGGTAAAATTTCACTAGAAACTGCCGGAGTTCCTTCGCTGGCCTATTCTGGCTGTTGCTAATGTTTCTTGGCCTGGTGTTTCCGAGGACCCCATGGGAAATCTTGGCAGAACATGCTGTTATAACATCAATACCGAGTGCCTCTCTCCGCTTCCCTTTACATCACATTTTCTCTTGGTTGTCACTTGTTTTGCCCTTTTTCCTCCTTGTCTTAAAGACACACACCCCTTTCCATCATTTCTCGGAGGCTGTGTCTCTCCCTGGATCCACACTGTCCACTGGGACGCTGCCTCCTCATTTCTGCAAACCTCTCTGATTTTTTCTTGGTGCTTTGCTCCTAAGCCCTCCCCCTCCCCCTTGGCTTGACTGTTGCTCAAATTTCTCATCATTTTTTAGACAGTGGTGTACAAAAAACGAAAACAAAAACAAAAAAACAGCCAAGCACCAAAACTTTCCTTAGATCCTTATTTTTTCCTCTGTATACAATGACCTTTCATTTCCTCATGGTTAACTTTTTCCTCACGAAAACTCTTTGTATTTTCCCATTTTCATTTATGTAAACTTTTGACAAGGAGACCGAGGTTACAACGTGAAGACCTTTGTGCTAAAAGTAAGTCTAGATGCCAAAGGTGTCACACCTGGAAGCGTTCTGCATACGAAGGAGAAATGAAGTGACCGCAAGCAGGGAAGATTTTTTAAGTTGTTTTTGCAGGTGGTTGTGCTTGGAGCCCAACCACCACGAAGCAGGTTGATATTCCGGTTACAGGACTGTGTGCAGGGAGCATGTTAGAAGGTGAAAGTTCTAGTTTGTTTATTTTTTGGGCATTGGAGAATGGGAATATTTCTCTGGGAGAAAATATTGTCCTCGTTCTTAAGGGATAAGAGTTTGTACTTCCTACAGAAAAGTCATGGAGATGTTTCATGTCATTCTGAATGTTAAAACGTTTCTGTATGAGACCAGATTTCACAGTCTCTGGAACCTTGAGTGTTTAGTCCAGCCTGGGACTGCTGAGTCCTCCACCAGGAAGGGAGAAGCCTCAGGTTGAGATGACCCGTCAGGATAAGGTGACCCAGGAAGGGACTAAGGTCCCTCTTCTTTGGTACTGAGAGGTGGCATGACCACACACAATACACATATTCCTGAGACAGCATCTTGTAAATAGCGGGCAGTTACAACTTTTCAATAGTCACTTGCCCCTTACCCTCCTGCTAAAGTAATTTATGTTAGGTAGGAAGTAATCTTTTTAATTTCATTAGAAACCTCCTCAGGGAAAGGGCATGACTTGATAAACACACCACAGAGCTGTGGAAGAGTAGAAAGTGTTATGATCCTGGTGGATCCTCTCCAATACCAGAGCACCATTTAGTGAAAAAAAAAAAAATTAGCTAGTTGATTGGGCTGATGTTTTCCATTTTAGCCTCAGGAGAACTAAAGTTCAGGAAGGTTAAAATAACCTGAACAAAGGTCATGGCAATGTAGCTTTTTGATGGAGTTTAGACGTCCCCTGGTAGACCTACGTCATGTCCAAACAGGTCCCGGTAAACAGCATTGTAACCTGCTCATGTTATCTCGAGAAGCGCCCTTACAGTGGATTTAATCCAGGACTTTTTCCTTTGGATACCAGAATTTATATATAGACCTGACACAGTTCGGCAATAATCCTTCCACGAGCTAGTGGAAACAGACTTGCGACAGAGAGTAATTTTGGTTGAAGGACTAAATGCAATTATATCATATGGGAAAGCGGACTGCTCAAATCTGTGTATCTGGACCAGGTCCTTGAAATAGAGGAAGTAACACTTACCCTGTGCAGCTGTAGTGATCATTAAATCAAACAGTTCCTGTGAAATGCTGAGAACTGTGCCTTGCATATAATAAACATGCAATAAATTCCAGTTGCTATTATTATTCTCATGAGCAGCTACTTGTTAATAGAAAGGGACCTGCCAAAAACAGCAGTGCAGCTGACCTGTAACTTTCAGCATTCACTTATCCAACACGTATTTATGAAGCGCTTCTGCATATATTGAAAGGGGGATTTCAACCCCTCCCAGGTAGTTGATGCCATTGCTATGTTTTAAGGATGAAGCTTAGGTTAATAACGCCCCATATTCTCCCAGTGAAGGAGTTCTTGCCCAGTAAGCCTCGTTTGCAGGTTGTGGGGTGGTGTTTTCCAACTCACTGAATAGAACATTGTTGAAAACTTTTAAGTTGTCTGGCTATATATACTTACGAGTGAGTACTTCCTTTAATTCTTCATCCTGCTATCTGATAAAAGAAGACTAGTGAGGGTGGCACCTGTGGCTCAAAGGTGGAGGGTGCCGGCCTCATATAACCGGAGGTAGTGGGTTCAAACCCGGCCCCGGCTCAAAATTGCCAAAAAAAAAAAAAAAAAAAAAAAAAAAAAGACTTGTGAGAATTTCCATCAGTAACATATATTCAGTTAAAGCAAATCCGGTCAAAACCTATCTTAAAGAAAAGCTTATAAAGTTAGTGTATCCGAGGGATCATGGTAAATGATCTCCTAGTAGTTTTGGTCATAGCCATTAAAACCAGTTTGGGGACATTGTGTCGATAGCAGTGTGCATGAGACCCCAGGAGAGTGTAGTGAATACCCTTCACATTTCTGTGATCACACAGAGGGAACGTTGTTCGGGTGTAATAAGGAATTTATATACTTTTTCTCATGTTCAGTCTTGGAGAATAACTGATCTGCATATTTCAAGGTGACTGCCTGGAACAATTTCCAGACTTAATACTAGAGAAGTCCACTTCTTTTGACCCCCTGAGTTATGGCATTGCCTGAAGCAATATTTGTTAATTTCAGGGAGGATGATTTATTCAGGAGTTAAAACCCAGGGTTTAAGTCTTTCTATAGAACTGTGGAATTTTCCTTGTAAGGGTTATGTGAGGATCTGAGCTAGTTAGTATGAAAATACGAATACACTTGCGTGAACCAAACTACAGTACTTTGAAAATCAGTTGTTTGCTTTTGTAGATCAGCTTTCTCTTTTCAGAAAAAAAATCTCACATTTCAATTTTGTGGTTTTCTGGGACCAATTTCTTTGTCGTTGCTTTTTAATTGGCCATGCTGAACCCCTCCCCAGAAGTGTCACTGGCAGGGGGTGTACTACGCAGGAAAATCTGTAACAGGACAAAAGGCAAAGGCTGCTTCGGTTTTGTGCCAGGCTGAGGTTTGCAGAACACAACTCTCCAAAAATGTCCAGCCTTTCTGAAGAGAAGGGTGACTAGATGTTGCAGAAACAGCCATGGGGCAGAGCACCAGACTGAGACTTTCCAGGCTGCAGGGTTTGAGTTACAGGGTAAAGAATTCTGCCATATTTTCTTCTCTTTTCTTTTTTTTTTTCAATTTTGCTTTGGCCATGGTTTCTTTACCCTCTTGTTTCTTGTTGGCAGGGAACATGAAGAATTTCAGAATGTGCCACAGGCCGGGGGAAAGGGCTCCATGTCTTCCTTTTGATTTTTCCTTTGAGATGGCATTAGCTTAGAAAGACCTGGAAGGTCCTAACACCTCCTTTTCTCCAGCGAAGGGTATCCCCCAAAGAGAAGGATGGCTCCCTCTATCAGTAACAGGAATTCTCATTTACAGTTAAATCTCTCAACTTTGCTTGTTTTGCTCTTTTATAATGGCAAGTTGAGAGTTTCCAGATGTTTCTTGAGTGCAGGGATTAGCAGATGCTTTACATTTCTGTCACCAGCAGCAATGCAAGATCACAGGATGCTTCGGATGGCCAGTGGCAAAAGCAGTTGAGAAGGAAATAAAAACAGTGACAGAAAGAGCAGAGGAGGAGGAGAGAGTGTGGCCGCACAGGTATGGTAGGAAGGACGCTGGATTATTGCACTAAATGATGAGAAGAAACTGGATAAAATTTATTAGTTTTCCATACCTGCTGTAGCAAATTAACACAAATCGGTGATCAAGAACACCAGAAATTTATTCTTTTACTTCTAGAGACCAGAAGTCTGCAATCTATAAGGTGTTGGCTAACATACTCTGGGAGAGAATCCACACCCCACCTCTTCTAGCTTCTGGGGGCTGCTGGCATTTCTTGGCGTTCCTAGATTATGGCCACATCACTGTAGCATCTGACTCAAGCTTCACCTCACGTTCTCCTCTCCGTGTGGATCCATTTGCTGTCTCACTGTTATAAGGACACTACTGATTGAGGGCCCCCCTGGATAATTTAGGATAAGCTTCTCATCTCAGATCTTTAATCACATCTGCAAAAATCTTACCATGGAAACACACATGGGTTTCATGGAAGAGGATATAGACATGTCTTTGGGAACTGTTATCAGCCTACCTCATTCAGTAAAGCATAAATAGCTATAATACTTCCTCAGTGGGGTAAAAATCAGTCAGTTGGTCTTTCCAACTCAATTCAAAGTCAACATCCTTTTTTATCATGAAAAGCAAGAAAGCATTCTCTTAAAGTCAGGATCAAGCCAGGATGTGTGCATGGGTATTTAATATTTCTTCAATATGGCAGTCAAAGAAGTTATGTAAGAGAATACGTAAGAGGCGTAAATACTGGAAAAGCGTGAGGAATGAACGGGGAAACCACTGCACGGATTAACAGGTGGTGTTAGGACAACTCTCCAGCCACTGGGGAAGAGGAAAATGTAAAAATGTAAAACTTTGCATAATCAGAAAGGAAAAACAAAAAACCCATGTACGTGTGTGTGTACACTCTTTCTAGTACAACAACAATGATAACAACCTATTATAAAAAATGAACAAATTCCTTGAACAGACCATTTGCAGGAACATGAGCATAGATGTCAGTGGGCATACAAAACCACCTTCATTTAATATTTTTAAAATGTGTTAAAAACAATCAGGTACCCTTGTGTATTCATCAAATTGAGAAAAATTATAAGTTTGGTCATTACCAAGGGTTTTTGAGGGATTATTCACTTATTCTTTTTTTTTTTTTTCATTTTCCATTAAGAGCTTAAGATAGCTTGTTAGGTTGCATAAAATTCAGCAATTTAACATAAATTAAAACTACAGAAGACCACCTGTGAAATAGTCTTGCGAGACAATCTGATCATGTTCGAATCAGCAGAGGATCAGGTTAGCAGAAGGCAGTTGGGGAATTTTACCGGACAATGACCTGCATTTCTTTAACAAAATAATGATATGAGGTTGGGGGAGTCGGGGTGTGAAGAAAAGCAACAAGAAATGGAGAGAGTGCCCCTAGATTAAAAGGAAACTGGAACCTTCACTGGTCATAAGGCACAGACCTAATTTTGATCCCGTTTCAAACCCACAGTAATTTTTTTTTTTCTTTTGAGACAGAGTTTCACTATGTCACCCTTGGTAGAGTGCGGTGGCTTCACAGCTCACAGCAACCTTTAACTCTTAGGCTTACGCTATTCTCTTGCCTCAGCCTCCCAAGTAGCTGAGACTACAGGTACCCACCACAACGCCTGGCTATTTTTTGGTTGTAGTTGTCATTGCTGTTTGGCAGGCCCGGGCTGGGTTCAAACCCGCCAGCTCTGGTGTACGTGGCTGGTGCCTTAGCTGCTGAGCTACAGGCATCAAGCCAAACTCACAGTAATTTTAAAATACTTGAGGTGTGTATCAGACAATTAGAATTTGGGGCACAGGGTAGATATTAAGAACTTATTTGTGTAGTTGTGATAATGGTACTGTAGTTATTTTTTTAATAGTCAATTTATTTTAGAGATATCTGGTAAAGTACTTATGGATGAAATAATGTGTTGTCTGGGAAAGCACTTGAGGTACAGACGAAACAAAATTGGTCATGAGTGGTATTTGTTGAAGCTGGGGAATGGGCACACAGGGGTTATAACTATTCAGTTTGCTTTTTCGTACGCAGTCATGCGTTGCTTATGGTTTAAATAAGAGGATATGTTCTGAGACTTGTACCTTTAGGGGGTTTTATGTTCTGAGAAACGGATCTCTAGGGGATTTTGTCCTTGTCACAACATCACAGAGTGTCCTTAAGCTACGGACCCGGACAACAGTTGAAGACTGTTACAACTTTAGGTGGTTAGAACATAATGTCAGTATTTGTATACTTAAACATATCTAAACACAGAAAAGGTACAGTAAAAATATAGCATAAAAGATACAAAACGATACTCCTGTGTAAGGCACTTAGCAGAAGAGGAGCTTACATGGCGGGAAGTTGCTCTGGGGGAGTCAGGGAGCGAGTGGGGAATGGATGGGAAGGCCCAGCACATCACTGTGCACCACAGTGGACTTTATAAACATGTACGCTTAGGCTACACTAAACTTACAAAAATATTTTTTCTTCCATAGTAAACCTTAGCATACTGTTACTTTTTTGCTTTATAAACTTTCACATTTTTTAAAGCTATTTGACTCTTTTATAGTTAACACTTACCTTAAAACACATCACTGTACAGCTATAGAAGAATATTTTCCTTACATCTTTATTCTGTATACTTCTTTCAATTTTTAAAATTTTTGTTAAAAACGAACGCACAAACACACACATCAGCCTAGGCCTACACGGGGTTGGGATCATTAATATTTCTGTCTCCTACCTCCACTTCTTGTCCCACTGGAAGGTTCTTCAGGGGCAAAAATAAGCATGGAGCTGTCATCTCCTATGGTAACAATGTCTTGTTCTAGAACTCCTCCTGAAGGACCCTGTCTGAGGTTGTTTTACAGTTAGCTGGTTTTTTGTAAGTAAGGGTAAACTCTAAAATAATGACTAAAAGTTGACCTTCCATTTGACCCTACAATCCCATTACTAGGTATCTACCTAGAAGAACAAAAATCATTTTACCACAAGGATATTTGCACCAGAATGTTTACTGAAGCTCAATAAATAATTGCCAAGTTGTGGAAGCAGCCCATCAACCCATGAATGGATGAAATTGTGGTATATGTATACCATGGAATACTATGCAGCCATAAAAAGATGGCGACTTTACATCTTTTACGTTTACCCGGATGGAGCTGACATACATTCTTCTTAGTAAAGTATCTCAAGAGTGGAAAAAAAAGTATCTAATGTACTCAATATGAAGCCAATATAAACACTTATACACTCATACAAGTGATAAAATACAAATCCAGTCTAGCCAGGGGAGGCGGTTAGGAGGGAGAGGGGAGGGACAAAGGAGGAGGGTGATTGGCAGGAAGAGGGAGGGCATTTGGTGGGCTCTCACCTTATGTGCACAATGCCATGTTTGTTATTCAACACCCCCCCCCCCATGTGAGGGGCTCTCATGGAACTTGAACTTTACCTTGGAATTGAGAACAGTGTAACCTAAAAATTGGTTCCCTTATATTAATTTAAAATAAAAAAGTATTTGCAAAAAAACAAAGTGTAGTAAATATGTAATCCAATAACATAGTGGCTTATTATCATTGTCAAGTAGCATGTACTGTGGATCACTGTAGGGACTAGACTTTTATAGGACTGGGAGGGCAGTGGGTTTGTTCACACCAGCAATACACACACACCTGAGTGACACATCACCTTATAACATTATGATAGCTGCAATGTCATTCGTGATAGTAATTTTTCCACTCTGTTGTAATTTTAAGGGATGACCATGGTATAGATGGTCTATCATTGACTTAAAGATCCTGGAATGCATGGCTGTATTTAAAATATTCTATAATAAAATTCTGTTAAAAGAATAGATAAAAGAGAAGCAAAGTGGAGCTATGAAAAAGACACTGATTCAGAAATGAATAGAAATAGGATTCACAGTTCAGCACTAAGCTTTTTAACCGTTAATCCAAGGAAGGCAACACAGAGAAACATAATTCACATTGTCCATTTGCAGGGATTCACCAATTACGCGAGAGAAGCTAATTCTTCCTGTTATCCCTAACACACATTATTTTGTCCTGAGTCTTTATAAATAGAACATTTATATAAGGTACAGAAAATTATCCTTACACAGATGCATTTCAGAGGCTTCTTTTTAAGATGTACCCCAACAGGGCCCATAAATCTGGTAGAACGCAACTCAATTAAAGACATTGGATGGAGCTGGACCAGAGGCAGAATAGACCTTACATTGGTATATTCCTAGGGTGACAGATGAGGGACTTTCCTGTCTATTTCTGCAGTCCCTTGGTCTTCAAGCAGCTGGCTGAATCAAGTTCTACACTGTAGTTTTCTCTGGTTAGAAGGGAGGTGGTAATATTGTTGAAATTGTGGTCTTGGAACAGAAAAGAAAAAAAAGAGTCCATTTCTTCCAAAAAATAATTCAACTTTTTTACTCAATATCCCAGTCTTGTACCTATCAAAAGAGAGTTTTCTGTGATTTTATTGCTATTTAAGAACATCTTTATATTTTGATAAATTTCTAGCATACAGCATTTACAAGTCGACAGTGTAAAGAACCAGGAGGTATCCAGCTCTCAGCTTGGCAATTGCCAACTTAATCCTTTCTCATCACCGTTCTCCCCATTATTTTGAAGTAAAGTCTTGAATCATATTATTTCATTTGTAATCATTTCAGTATTTCTTTCTTTCTTTTTTTTTTTTTTTGAGACAGAGCCTCAAGCTGTGGCCCTGGGTAGAGTGCTGTGGCGTCACAGCTCACAGCAACCTTCATATCCTGGGTTTAGATGATTCTCTTGCCTCAGCCTCCCTAGTAGCTGGAATTACAGTCACCCACCACAACCCACGGCTATTTTTCGGTTGTAGTTGTCATTGTTGTTTGGCTGGCCCGGCCTGGATTCTGCCAGCTTTGGTGTATTTGGCTGGCGCCTTAGCTGCTTGAACTAGATGCCAAGCCATCATTTCAGTATTGATCACTACAAAAATGAGTGCTCTTTCTTTTTATTTTATTTTATTTTATTTTATTTTTTTGAGACAGAGCCTCAAGCTGTGCCCCTGGGTAGAGTGCCATTGCTTCACTGCTCACAGCATCCTCCAACTCCTGGGCTCAAGCAAGTCTCCTGCCTCAGCCTCCCAAGTAGTTGGGACCACAGGCGCCCACCACAACGCCTGGCTATTTTTTGGTTGCAGCCATCATTGTTGTTTGGCGGGTCCAGGCTGGATTCGAACCGGCTACCTGAGGTGTATGTGGCTGGCGCCCCAGCCGCTTGAGCCGCAGGTGCTGAGCCAATGAGTGCTCTTTCAAAAGACTCACTGTGAATTTGGAAAAGACCAAACGTATCACTAAACTTCTTTGCAGCCTGTTTGTTGCATACTTTAAAGTGGTGTTTTTAACACCTTATGACTACATTTCCTTTTGATAAAGACTCGTGAAGCAGCATATAAATGAGGAAGGAGATGAGCACAGACGGTGGGGGTTTCCCACCCGACCGCTGCCCACTGCCTTCCTGCACGGTGGGTCTAGACCACAATGCCAGGGCATTGACTGTGATTCGCTTTTCAGTTCTTGTAAGAGCACGTTGTGATGCTGAATTAACACAACAAAACTCACTTGAGCTCTACCAC
>NW_003852413.1:11581295-11589670 GCF_000181295.1 Otolemur garnettii | reverse complement strand
TTTTTTTTTTTTTAAATAGGGCCACGTCCTAGTCCGCAGGGCTGCTCTGCGCACACTAGCTCGCTCTCCCTTGGCAAGAGAATATTACTCTGTGTCCTGCACTGATCCCCCTTTCTCATTTCATTCTCTCCCAAAGTTCTTGGTGTAGCTGCCGTGTCTTGCCTTGCTCTCCTTGTCTCCCTGTCTGTCAATTCAGCTTTCCATTTCTTTGTTTGTCACCCCCAGATCCGAGTATATTCCCCCCATCCCTCTCCTGAGCTCCGTGTACCTGCTGGGTACCTCCCTCTTAACACACCCATATTGGAACTCGTCATTTCCCCTCTCCCCACTGCTCACCCCAGCTGGCCTGATTTTCTCCTCTCACTTAGTTTCATCGTGGTGTGGAAAGGCCAGATGATGTTCACGCTGCTGATTACTGCTGCTGCTACTTTAGCTTCTGTTCGTCTATACCTCTCATCCAGCTGGTAACCAGAGCTGGCAGGTATTGCCTCAGGGAAATTTAAGCAGTTTTTTTATTGACCAGATTGTTGTGTGCTGTATTTCCTAGGTGTATTGTTTACACTCTATACATGGGTGGGACATGGGCTCTGGCTTTGAACAGCTGTGCGCTTTTAGTGGAAGAGATGGATCAACAGTCAGGTTCACTTCATCAGTGCAGGAAAGGAGGAGACCTTAAGGCGTGTCCAGGGCACTGTGGGCGTGTCTGAGGCACTATGGGCGTGTCCGAGGTACTGTGGGCGTGTCTGAAGCACTGTGGGTTGTCCAGGGCACTGTGGGCGTGTCCGAGGCCTGTGGGCTCATCCAGGGCACTGTGGGCGTGTCTGAGGCACTGTGGGCTGGTCCAGGGCTCTGTGGGCTGCTCCAGGGCACTGTGGGCTCGTCCAGGGCACTGTGGGCTGGTCCAGGACACTGTGGGCTTGTCCAGGGCACTGTGGGCGTGTCTGAGGCACTGTGGGCTCGTCCAGGGCACCATGGGCGTGTCCGAGGCACTGTGGGCGTGTCCGAGGCATTGTGGGCGTGTCTGAGGCACTGTGGGTTTGTCCCTGGCACTGTGGGCGTGTCCGAGGCCTGTGGGCTTGTCCAGGGCACTGTGGGCGTGTCCGAGGCACTGTGGGCGTGTCCGAGGCACTGTGGGCGTGTCTGAGGCACTGTGGGCTCGTCCAGGGCACTGTGGGTGTGTCTGAGGCACTGTGGACGTGTCCGAGGCACTGTGGGCGTGTCTGAGGCACTGTGGGTTTGTCCCGGGCACTGTGGGCGTGTCCGAGGCCTGTGGGCTTGTCCAGGGCACTGTGGGCGTGTCCGAGGCACTGTGGGCGTGTCCCAGGCACTGTGGGCTGGTCCAGGGCACTGTGGGCGTGCCCGGGGCACTGTGGAAGCACAGAGGAGGGACGCTGGCTGTACTGTGGGCTTTTCTGGAAGGCTACTGGGAGAAGAACTTGTTCCAGCTGAGTTGATGGGGAAGATAAGTAATAAGGGCATTCCAGGAAAAATGTGAACAAAGTCTGGAGGCTTGAAACATCAAGGCGTGTGTGTGTGTGTATGTGGGTTTGTGTGTGTATATGGGTTTGTGTATGTGTGTACCACAGTTAATATTCTGTAGATATTAGTGGTATCTTGTTACGTGATTAATCTTGTGACCTTTTTTTTCTGAAACCTAAATATGGCTTCATTCTTTGCCACTGAAAACATAGATGACTTCTCAAGTCTGAAATTTTATTTTATTTTATTTTTTTGAGATAGAGTCTCAAGCTGTCACTCTAGGGTAGATTGCCGTCATAGCTCACAGAAACCTCAAACTCCTGGGCCCAAGCAATTTTCTTGCCTCAGCCTCCCAAGTAGCTGGGACTACAGGTGCCCGCCACAGTGCCTGGCCATTTTTTTTTTGTTATTGTTGTTGCAGTTGTCATTGTTGTTTTAGCTGGTCCTGGCCAGGCTTGAACTCTCCAGCTTCAGTGTATGTGGCCAGCACACTACCCACTGAGTTATGGGCGCTGCCATTAAGTCTGAAAATTTAAATGTATTAGATATACAGTAAGTGAGGAATTCTTGACCCTGACTGGGATCTCAGCTACTTGTGGAGCATTTTTTTTTTTTTAATACAGATTCTAAACCTCTTTTTTGAATGAAATTGTCAGCTTCGTTGGTAATTACTATCTCAAGCACCTGAGGGGCTGGGACCAAAGAACTCCAGCGAGTGTTCACCCTCAAGGGGCCGTTTTGGGCAGTTTCACTGGCAGGGTTCAGTTTCTCGGGTGGCTCTAGGGACCCAAACGCAGTATGAAAAATGTGAGATTTTAAGAGTTTTTTGTATTTATAGACCCTGGAGGGTACCTAGAACACATGGAGGCCGCACACGCGCACACACACACACACACACACACACACACAGAAATAGAGAGTACATGTAGAGACAGGGAGAGAGAGAAGGGACTCGTGGTCCTATGCCTTTATTTGGTACAGGGTATTATTGGAACAGATTTTCTGCAGGGAGCTTTAATTGAGTTTAAAGAAAGCAGGAGCTAGTTCCAGAAAGTTATGCTCTGATTGAGAGGTGGTCACTTTATGTTTTATATCCAGGGGCTGCATGGTCAGTTTAAAGGCAGTGGCAGGAAGACCCGGAACCTGGCCCACTAGGCAGGAGCGATACCTGTAAGGTTTATGTCTGACCACCAGCTGGAGCCATTCTGGTGGGGTCTGGTATGAGAAACCATGTCAAGGTTGACTGAGCCCTGCTGTTGGTATGAGAACCTTTAACTTATACTTAAACACAGATGCTGAAGCAACCTAAAATTATAAGTACTCCTTACACTCACTTGCAGAACTCATGAGTCTGTAGACCCAGAGAAGTTCCCAGAGTCAGTGGGAACCAAGACAGTGTGGTGCACGATTGAGGAAATGTTTAAAAGATGTAATTTTAGCATAAATCACAGAAGAGGAAGAACAGAGGACACAATTTGAAGAAACAAGGTGACCATACAGGGGTCATTCTGCTTAGCTCATATTTTAAAAATACAGGCACAAACATAGAAAGGAGGAAAAGTGTTTACTGAGCACCTATATTATACCAGACACGGCTAGACGTCTCCACATACATTGGGTTAAGTGAGTCTTTCAATGACCTGGGGAGATTGTACATTACTTCCTGCAGGTGTGAAAACTTAGTTTAAGACAAGAAATGTCCTCAAGGTCACATCCGTAATAAGTGGTATAGCTGGGATTTGACGTGGATTGTGAGGAAAATAAATGGAGGATGTCCATGGAGATCTGTTCTAGAGAGAGTGGACATTTTTAGGCTAAAATATCAGAGCTTTGGCGCAGTTGCCTTGAGCTCATATTGTATTCTAGCCCTGTGTGAAATGCTGGGATGTATTGACAGAGATCCTCAGGCTGTGCTTAGGAAGGTCTGGGAAGTTTCCAAATTTGGAAGGTTTAGATCTTGTCACAAGAGGGCCAGAGCCTACCCAGGTGGAAGGAACAATGTAGGGAAAGCTAAGGTCCTTGGAGGTTGATTCCAATTCCTTGAAATCAAAGGGAATTCAATGTTTAAAATGAGACCTCCCATTTGACCCCATAATCCCACTACTAGGCATCTAGTAGGAAAAAAAATAATTTTATCATGAGGACTTTTTCACTAGATTGTTTATCTCAGCTCAATCTATAATCGCCAAGACGTGGAAACAACCTAATGCCCATCAACTCAGGAATGGATTGACAAATTGTGGTATGTGTACACCTCATGCACCACGTGGCTAGTAGTCAGCCATAAACAGATGGTGATTTCACATGTTTTGTAATATCCTGAATGGAGTCGAAATACATTCTTCTTAGTAAAGTATCACGAGAATGGAAAAGCAATTATCCAACATACTCAATACTATTATGAAGCCAGTAGACCATCTGATGCATGCCCACATAAGAGAAAAACGCAAAAGGCTTTTCAACTCAAGTGGGAGGGAGGGGGTTGGGGTGCTCTCACTGAATGGGCATGGCTGGGCGGGGTGTCGGGTAGGAGATGTTCCGCATACCTTTTGAGTGCAGGACATAACCACAAGAGGCACTCTACCTAACAAAATCAAATATTTGGGCCTGGTTGTTTGTACCCTCATGATAACCTGAAATACATTTATTTTTTTCAAAACAAAAAATAAATAAAATGAGGTCTTTAGCGTTTCTTCCCTAAACTTTATGTAATTCTGAAGAAATGTGTCCACTCTTGGTGGAGTCTGAGTTCCAGTGGTTTCAGGGCTGGAACGGTTCCTGTTCACTTTGATATCACTGTAGTAAATTCAGCTTTCTCCCTCCACTCCCCTTCCTCTGCCCCGCTCGGGCAGTTGCTTTGCTTGCAATCCCTGCAGTTTAATAACATCGAATGACACTTCTCTGCCGATTTTATTGCCAACTACCCTTGGAACTCAAGCCTAGAGACAAGTAGTAAGGAGAGGGCAGCCAACGCCTCCAGGTTGCCAGTTACTTGGCTGGAAACCCCATTCATATTGGGAAACAGATTTTTAAAATAAATTTGGCACTGGAAGTACTGCCATCCTTTGTGATGCTGCGTCAGTAACCATAAACCCTCATAATCATGCCCCCCAACTCTCGGCCAAGCTGACAAATATTTAGGCATCAGCATATCCTCACGATGCCACCTTCTGTTGACCGTGTGGGCTTCTCGTGCTGTTTGAGTTGGCATTGGAACGCGGTCTTCTGTTTTATGTAATGAGGAACATCAGAGAAGCTCTTTGTGCTCACACGCTGCAAGTGGGTGCCGAGCAAGACCTCTTGTGTACCCCATCATTTTTGGTATGGTCAAAGCTAGCGAACATTTCTGTGGCCTGGTAAATATTTTCTGACTCTTGGCAAGGTTTTCTTTTTTTCCAGTACCAGTTTGCTCCCAGGCCAGGATTATAATGACCCAGCTTTGGTTGAAGATGAAATTTTGCAAATAGATGTGTGTGGTGTTGGGACTACAATATTTTCAGAGACTGTAGGCATAGGTATGACCCGGGCTGATGCAATATTCTGTTGCATGGACCCAATCAGGCTGACGAGGCCTTCCCCTCTGCAGATTGTACCAATCAGAGGGCAAGGCTTGTTGAGATCTGCAGAAATACACAGAATTCTGAGAAGGCTTGTTGCTAGCACGAGACATCATATAAAGCCCATTTTCTGACTTTTTTTCTTTGGCACTTTAGAACATCAAGGGGAAAGACCGTTTAACATAGTCGGCCGCTTCGCTTTATTATTCTCATTGCTCCCTCCCGTTTTTTTTTTTTTTTTTTTCTTTAAACACAGTGTTCAGTGTTAGCATCAGGTGCTGGCAGCCTTCCTAGGGGGAACAGATTGCTTTGAAATAAACACAGCTGGAAACTTACCACATATTGTTTTTCTTTCTTTTAAGAAATGAAAGAGGCATTTATAGAAAGGCTGGAGAACACTGTACTGTCCAGGATTACTTTATAGATTTATTCCTCCAAGTCTGGTTAATGATTAATGTCGTGCTTGCCTGGGTGTCCAAATGGACCCACTTCCCTTCTCCCTTCCTGAGACTGCAAGTTCCCTGGGAACAATGAACTTGCAGAGGTTTGCTGCAATCCGAACTTGAGGAGGGGGTGGAGTCTGTTCAGTTCTGTCTCTCCCTGTGGAAGTGTGGTCTTTGGAGTTAAGCAAAGAATGACTTCTGCGGGGTTTTCTTCTGCTGACCCTCCCTGCAGCCTTGAAAACCTCATCAGAGTCTCCTCTGCTGGTCTCTCGCTGTGCTGGGCTGTCAGAGATGGGCAAGTAAGTGAATTATGGATTGTTGGTGTGTGTTTGTGATTTTTGTTTTATTTGATCAGCTTTTTAAAATGAAGGCAGTATGTTTTCTAACAATGTACTTCAACTAGGTTTTGTGTCTTCTGGAACTGTTTTTCTTGTTGCTGTCAGGAGTTGGTACGTTTTAAAATATCAGGCTTAAGAAAACTTTAAAGACCATGTAAATCTCCAATTTATATCGAGTCAAGGGTCTGGGGTCCAGAGATAAGAGGGAGATAATTTCACGCAGGAGGCAGTAAATTTAGGGCAAGTGTGATCTTGATATAGTTATAGAGAGCTAAGTATGAAGGTGGTGAGGGGAGAGAACCAAGGGTCTTCATCTTGGAAGACTATTATTGTCATTTATTCCTTTGGTTTCTGTACCAAAAAGTTTTCTCTCTCTCTCTCTTTCTCTCTCTCATTTCTTTGTATAGATATTTTCTTGATTTATTAAATTATAGCATAATAATTAAATGCTATTAAGAACTGCTACTAATTAAGAGCTATGTGAAGGTTTTTCAAAGGAGATTTCCTCAATAAAAAGCTCATTCTCCTTGCATCTAGTAAGATCTGAGTTTGAAATAAAGAAGTGATGTAGGAATTTAGGAGTAACTTCTGCTTTTAGTTTGCTTAGATGGCACCTGGGGACCTTTTCTCTCAGGCAAACTATATTCTACTCCAGTTTTGTCTTGTTTCATTTGTGAGCACTATTAGGATCGCATCTGTCGGGATTACCTAAGTTACCTGTCACCTGCACTGCACTGGATTGTGTAGTGGTGATCTGAACAAGTTAAACCTTGTCCCTCATTCCTTGGTGGAGCATTTCATTTAAAATATAATTCCCTACCTCTTTGGCTGAAGTCCTTGATTGGGCATTGTTGGGATCAGGTCGTATATCTATCTGGGTCCTCACTATTGGGTATAGCACCTCGCCCAATTACTGGTTTACAGTAAAACTCTATGGTCTTTACAGTAAAACTTTACTGGTCTACAGTAAAACTCATGGTCAAAAATGGACTCACTGAGTTAACATACTAAATGGTCCAGCATCTGAGCTCCAGGGGTAGGGAAGTGCTTGGTGAGTTTTGAACCTCATACAACACATAGTCCCAAATGAGGGGAGAATTGAGAAACCTGTTGGACTAAAGACCCTAAAGGCTTTCTATGGTCATTACCGCCAACCATACTTTCTGCCTGTCTTTATACAACTGGGCAGAATGGATGTAAATTTTAGATTTTGAAGAAAAAGGAAGAAAAGACTCTGTTATACATTACACTGGCGTATGATAATATGGCCAATTCCTGTTCATGAATTTCTAAAAAGATGTTTTAAAAAATGAGATTATACAGATTGTTTTTCTACATGATTCTAATTAACTGCTACCTAAGGAATCTCAGCATTCTTCCACATATATTATCTGATTTCCTTCTCCCATCGGTCTGATGTGGTTAGTGTTGATGTCGTGTGCCCATTTCACAGTTGAGAAAACCAAGAGTCAGATGCCAGTGCCAAGTGGCTGTACAGCTGCTTGGTGCGTGGAAGAACCAGATGAAAGTTGGTTATTTTAAAACTCAAAAGCTCATGCTCCCTCACACCCCACCCTCCTCGGTCATTTCTCAATTTCTTCCACTGTGGAATAGTGGGAAGCACTCCTACCTGAGTGTCAGGAGTCCCAGATTCTGATTCTCACTGGGTCATTGCTGGCTCTGTGATCTTGAGTGAGTCACCCGAGTCTTTGGATATCATTTTCCTATAAGGAGTTTATTTTATTCGATTTTTCTTTGTAGCTTCAGGATTTATCCAGGGCTTGTGTCATCTCTGAACTGCTCACCTGCGATGCGGAGAAGAGATGAGAAAGCAGCATTCTCTTTGGGCGTTCTGTCCCGCTCTGCTTTGATTACCCCTGCCAACCCCAAAGGGACACACTTCTCCATAGAGGAGGAAAATCCCCGGCCCTAACAAGTCAGTTTGCTCTGATCTGCTTCCTGACCTGGCATTTCTCAGTCTGTTCTTTTTTACTCATCAACAAAAGTATTTGAGCCAAACCCTCTTGTCGTTTCAGCCCAGGAATGAGCAACATCAGGTTACACTCCCATCTGGCCTTAAAAGAAGTGATAACCTCCTTGTATAAATCCATCTGTTACCTTAATCCTTTTTGGAACAGGGCACATGTAAATAAATATTACTGGATCCCTTGCTTAGGCTTATGGCAGGTGGTTAAGGAAAGTAGAACGGTAGGAAAAAAAGAATTTTGTTTTTGTTTGTTTACTTTACTTTCTTTCTTAACTATAGCAGTTGTTCCCAGACCAATGTAGAGAATCGTAGGATACTGAGATGAGGGTGACTCCATTTTATTGACATTAAAAAGAAAGAAAAAAAGCTATAAGAAGCAGTGTTTGCCATCATCATTGTTGCATACAAGAAAATGCAAAGAAGTTGGAATGGCAAACTCTTAGTAGGGAGAAAGGGTCTGTCTTCCCAGGAAAAGAGAGGTGCCATTCTTATCCTGACATTTTCACCCTGGACTAATGAAAAACCTCATTCATGGCCACAGGCTGCCTGGGGAAGCTCTGTTCTGCCCAGC
>NW_003852413.1:11579781-11580900 GCF_000181295.1 Otolemur garnettii | reverse complement strand
GCCGCTTGAGCCACAGGTGCTGAGCCTGGCCCTGCATTCTTGCTATGATTTAAACTTTAACTTTGTCCTTACATCTTTCCCTACAGGCAAGAAGCGAAACCCTGGCCTTAAAATCCCCAAAGAAGCGTTTGAACAACCTCAGACCAGTTCCACGTAAGTTGGCAAGACCATCATCTTAATCCAGACAGTTGTACTTTACAAATGTCAGAGTGGGGTGCATTTTCAGACCGGTGAGCAGTGTCTTGACTGTGAGAATAACTGTTAGAAAGAAGAGCCTTTCAAGTGGGAAGACATTTGCTCACTGAACTGAGACTTGAAATAATGATACTGCATCTGTGTTGAATGGGTAACTTTGAACTCTAGTGTCTGAGATTATGGGTTGAGGAAGAATTGAATGTCACACACATTTGGCTGATGGAGGCCTATGGAAGCCCAGAATAATTCTTGGCTGCGAACTCTCTTGCCTTTTCCCTATAGATTTCAGCAAGTAAGCAAATCTCCATGAGAGTCACTACTATAAAACTTGGGTTGAGATGGAGCGATGGTATTTGGTGAGGACCCACATCCTGACACCTAAATACTGTCCTTTGTAAACAGAAGGCAGAATGACAGAAGGAGCTGAAGGAACCCTTGCTTGTTAGCTGAGGTTTTGGCACAGATCCTCAAGTCAGCTCAAGTACTAGTTAGACTAGTTAAGGACTCCCTCTATGAGTCTCCTTTTTATTCTTACTATTTTTTTGGTGTCTTTGTGTGCTGGGGAGGGTACTTCCTGTCCAGCTGGAGGAATGACCAACTCCAGAAGCATCTGCATGGGAGGAATGGAAATTCCGAGGAAATAAATCACAATAGAGGTCCTCGGAGACAGAGCGAGGGCAGGGGGCGGGGGGCTCCCCAATGGGAGCTTGGGGATTGAAGGCTTCTCGTATCAACAGAAGAGCCTCTCTTTGTAGTGATTTTTGACCTGACTGTTGTCTACTCTATTGGAAAACACAACCCCCTAAGTGTTGGGGTGTGCTTTGAAAAATGATCACGTCTATTGTGAAACTTTGCTAAGGCCACCAATTCTTGCATTCCATGCAGCAAATATGAAAAAACTTTCCCCTGAAGGACTTTTGAGGA
>NW_003852413.1:11577860-11579150 GCF_000181295.1 Otolemur garnettii | reverse complement strand
CTGGAGTTAAATATGTGGATGACTTTGACTATCTGTATTGGACTTTATATATTCACCAGAGATTGCAAAGAAATGTGCAGGGAAGTCCTGTTTGCCCTTCCTCCAGCCTACATGGAACTCCAACCCCCGCCCCCATATTAACATCTTCCATGACGATAGTATATTATCCAAATCAAGAAAGCAGCATTGGTGCAGACCATAGAACTTACTTGATTTTACCAGCTATACGGGCACTCGTGTGTGTGTGTGTGTGTGTGTGGGAGGGGTCTGGCCAGTTTATCACATTGCACTTTTGCATAATCCCTATTACAATCAAGATACTCAAGTGTAGCACTATTTAAGAGTCTTTCATGTTACCCTGTCTAAGGCACATGCATCCCTTCTCTAGAAACCACTCAATTCTCAAGTGCCATTTTCTGATTTCGTGATTATTGTCCACAATCTCTTTTTAAGACCGGTTTTTTCTGTTCGTGCATGATTTCCTTGAGGTTTATTCAAATTATTGCACCTATTAATAGTTGCTTCTGTTTCGTTGCTGAGTACTATTCCGTGGTAAGGTTAGACCACAGTTTGTTTAACGCTTCAGCTTTTAATGAAGATATGGGTGGTTTCCAGTCTGGGGCTCTTACGAATAAAGTTATTATGAATGTTCATGTATATAAGTTTCCACGTGAAAGTAAGTCTGCATTTCTCTGGGTCATATGCCCCATTGTGCAATTGCTGGGTTATATGCTAAGCTCATTTTTACTTTTGAAAGCACTGCCAAGCTATTTTCCAGAATAATGGTACCATTTTATTCTCACTCATAACATCTGAATGATGCATCTTCTTTTACTTCCCTGATGGCATTTGATCTTATCACTATTTTTTCATTTTAGCTGTTTTTACATAGAGTGAAATATGTGGCTTTTCAGTTTGTAATTCTCTAATGAGGTAACATTGGCCAAATAAAAATGAATTGGTAAATGTTTCTTCTAATTTATGGCCTATGTTGTGTAAAATTGCAGAAATACTTGTTTGAATGCTTGCTAAAATTCCCCAGTGGAATAGAATGGGCCTGAATATTTCTTTTTCGGGAAATTTTTAATGAAAATTAAATTTCTTTAATAGTTATCAGATTATTTCAATTGTCTGTTTCATCATGCCTGAGTTTTGGTAGTCTATGGTTTTTGAAGAGTTTGGAAGAGTTAGTCATTTTGTCAAAGTTGTTGAATTTATGAGAGTTGCTTGTATATTTTCCGATTATCTTTTCAATGGCTGCCTGATCTATTGTGATATATTGTTTTTTTT
>NW_003852413.1:11575312-11577255 GCF_000181295.1 Otolemur garnettii | reverse complement strand
GGTGGCATCACAACTCACAGCAATGTCAAACTCTTAGGCTCAAGTGATCCTCTTTCCTCAGCCTCCCAAGTAGCTGGGACTACAGGTGCTGCCACAACACCTAGCTAGTTTTTTCTATTTTTAATAGAGACAGCGTCTTGCTCTTCTTGAGGCTTGTCTTGAACTCCTGAGCTCAAGCAATCCACCTGCTTTGGCCTCTCCAAGTGGTAGGATGGGATATGTTTTTATATCAGCCTGCTCTGCTAGCCATCTTCTATTCTTTCTTCTTAAAATTTTTATTCTTTACCTGTTAGTAATTTATGTTAATTTTCTGTATTTTAGGAAGTTTTGAAAGCCACCGTAAATTCTTGCTTGGGATAAACAAACAAAACCCAACGCAAGGGTAGAAGTAGTTTCTATTTTGTCTTACCCCCACGTGGTAGAACGTACTTTGAATATACTTTTCTGTTTCACTGTCTGAAGCCAAAGCATCACTTCAGTATTGTAGAACATACCACTTTAGCTCAAAGAGCCTTCTTCTTCTTCTAATATTGAGGCTTAAATTTGTACTCCTAAAGAAGTAGCTTCCACATTTTGTGTTTTCATTGGCAAAGTTTTGCGTTTGGCTTGGTGATTCTTACCATTTGTACCCTGCCTTCTTCTGCTGGGCTACACAGAAATAAATAGCCTGGACAGAGCTCCCTTCTCCCTAGTGCAATGTGTGTGGTCCCTCCATGGGCGCACTTAGAGTTGCCAGTTCCAGTGCGTGTTTGACTCAGGTTTCTGAGCTGTCTCCACACTTGATTAGTTAACTCATTCTAAATCAATTCTAAGGCAGTTAGTATTATTTCGTTTAATCACCACAAGACACTCAGGAGGCTGTTTTTATTACTCTCACAGGACCTTGAAGAAGCAGAACTATGCCAAGGTCGGGTCCTTTGCTCAAAGCTGTTGAGCATAGCTTCACAGATAAGAGTTCCAATTCTCTAGCCAGAATGACCATGTGTATACGTAGTTGGGTTCTAAACTTCAGTAGTTCAGTACCTTAGGCTAGATACCTAACTGTACCAAGCCTTAGTTTTCCCCTTCTGTAAGACAGGAATAAACTTTGATGTGTTTGTTAAGAGGATTAGATCTCATCATCCATATTAAGTGTCCAGCCTAGTGCCTGGTGCATGTCATTGCTCAATGAAAGGCAGATAGTTCTAAGTTGATATTCTTTTTGTACCACTGCCTTATAAACTTGGGGCTCTCCTACTCTCAAGTACATGCTCCTAGCCACATACTAGCCTGGTTGAGACTGTGACCTACCAGTTCATGGCTAGTGAAATGAAAGGCAGGGAGGACCCTTTACTTCCATAGTTAAAAAGTCATCACGGTCTCATAATCTCTTTGAAAGTCCTTAAATTGTTTGGTCTCTTTCAATGTCAAGTCTTCCCTTTGCCATAAAGATGATATTCCCTCTAAGAGTTGTAAAAATTAAAGAAGCTCGTTTATATAAATGGTCTAACACAGTCCCTGGCCCAGGTAGGTGCTTAGTATATATTTTTGAATAAATGAATAATAATTAGAATAACCAGTGAACGGAATACTCATATAGAAGCATAAATAAATAATTATTGTGATAAATAAAAGCTGGTTGTTCACATGAAAAACTGATATTAGGTGACCTTTGGAATACCTTGGGTTTTTCAGGAGGAGAATTTTGTAATAAGCTTGGTTCTTTTCACAGAGGACTAAGATGTGAAATCAGTGGCAGAGAACATCCACCCACAGTATAAACTTCCTGCAAGTCGCAATGTCCTAGGCAAACTAATGTGCCCAGCCCTGGACAGAACACCGTGTCAACTAACCCAGTCTCATCTGTCAGTCTTGGCCCCATCTTTTGATACTTTTGGCAGCTGTGATGAGCCCAAGGGCCTGAGGTGTGGGTGAACTGATCATTGTCATGGGAGGAGGCCCAG
>NW_003852413.1:11573441-11575156 GCF_000181295.1 Otolemur garnettii | reverse complement strand
AGATGGCTTCAGAAAATCACTAGGCTTTTCTAGGGTTTCCTTCTTCTTAATCTGGAAAATGGCACCAAATCCTTCTGTTAGGTCACGGTGTGATGCAAGGGTGGTATAGAGCTGAAGTCAAGACACTTTTTTCAGAAAAAGCCAGAGAGTGAATATCGTAGGCTACATGGGCCACAGTGGAATCTGCTGGATATTCTTTGTTTGTGTTTTACAACCATTTAAACGTGTAAAAGTCTCTCTTAGCTGGGCCCTAGGCTGTAATTTCCCAAGTCCTGGAATAGAATATAAGAATTACACCTGAGGGGCGGTGCCTGTGGCTCAAGGGACTAGGGCCTCGGCCCCATATGCTGGAGGTAGCGGGTTCAAACCCAGTCCTGGCCAAAAGCTGCAAAAAAAAAAAAAAGAAAAAGAAAAAAAAATTACACCTGAAAGAGATTTTTTTTAAAATTAATGAATATACATACTCTTTTCTAACTAGAATTTATTCCATATGATTTCTGAGAGCATGAACATTTTATAAACTTTTACTTCTGAATAGTTAACAGAAAGTGTGAATACTGTTAATTCTATGGAAGAAAATGTAATACTACATCCTAAAAAAAGGATTTATTGTTCATATATATGCTCAGTTATTTCTACGAATTGCTTAAAGCAAGTATTATTAGAAGGCAAACAATAAGAAAATAAGTTAAGCAATTTTTTAGTCCTGTCTTTGTTAATATTTTTCATTATTGATTTTGAAACTTATTAATAATAGCAAACCTCTCATTTGAAAATACTTTCATATGATAGACCAGGAAGCAGGAGAGGCGAAACTGATTTGGTAAATTCCAGCCAATCTCCAAGAGAATAATGATTATAATAAAAGTAATGAGAATGACATAACCTTAGATTAGTATGGAAACAGGTGTTCACAAAGCTCTTTCCATGCTCCAAGGCAATCTTGATTGTCAGTGAAAACTGTTAATGCCACACATTGATTATTTGTTCGTATGTTAGGGCAGTGGTTCTCAATCTTCCTAATGCTGCAGCCCTTTAATACAGTTCCTGTGGGTCGTGACCCACAGGTTGAGAACCACTGTGTTAGGGTGACTGTAGAACTATTTCCCAAGAAAATCCTGGCCCCATGCTTAAGTAAGTGCTCCCTGGTCTCTTAACTACGTGAACGTCTCTTATCCACCACCCTCATTAGACGGCAAGGAAACAGAGGTAGCTCCAAATGATTAGTGACCTTTCTGCTGCTTCAGGCTTTTTAAAAGGCAGAGTGCTAAATAATTGCAAGGTATATTTTATTGTTTATATCATGGGGTTCAAGTCATACTTGTCTTTATTTCAAAGTGCCATTACAATGAGTCCAAATTGTGACAACTAAAGAAAAACCGCTTTGGAAATTTTAAAGATGAGAAATTAGTTTAGAAATTTGACTCTTGCAATAAGCGTTTCTTTCTTTCTTTCTTTTTTTTTTTTTTTTGACAGAGTTTCATTATATCGCCCTCAGAAGAGTCCTGTGGTATCACAGCTCACGGCAACCTCTAACTCCTGGGCTTAAGAAATTGTCTTGCCTTAGCCTCCCAAGTAGCTGGGACTACAGGTGCCTGCCATAGCACCCAGCTATTTTGTTGTTGTTGTTGTTGCAGTTGTCATTGTTATTTAGCAGGCCCTGGCCGGGTTTGAACCTGTCAGTCTCGGTGTCTGTGGCTGGCACCCTAACCACT
>NW_003852413.1:11568398-11573118 GCF_000181295.1 Otolemur garnettii | reverse complement strand
AGTTTCAGCAAAAGGGATAGAATCGTAATACATTAAGGTGGAGAAAAATTGTCATTGCCAGAGGATTCTCTTCTCTCTCCTTTCCATCCTCCCTCCTGCATCCCTTCCTTCTGTTCTCCTCGGCATTTTTCTTCAGACAGTTCTGACGTGGACTGTGCCTCCTGAGGGATGGGAGTTTCCACCTGCCAGCTCCCCCTGTGTCCTGGCAGCGCCAGGCCCCCTTTATCTTGAGCCCTCGGTGTTCTGCTTGTTGGGTCATATTAACAGTGTGTTTCTTGGCGTTTCTTGCTTTTGTCATGTGACCTTCACTACGTTTCTTTCTAGCAAATGTCTTTCTAGGCTTCTGGTTTGGTGCACAGCCAGAGCCAAACATCTTTTTCTTAAGTGGATTGATACCAACTGAGAGATCGTTGAAAGCTGTAGAGAAGAGTTCACGTGAGCAGACTGTGGAAACACGAAGGCAGTACCCTTCTGGCTTCTGAGAAGACCCTGAATCGCATGTGGACAATTTGGGAAGGATTGCTGAGCTGGGAAATAGGGGACCTGGGCTAGTGGTGACCTGGGGCAAGTCACTTCACCTCTCTTGGACCTTTTGTCCGTCTCTAAAGGAAGGAACTAGGAATTTCTATGTTCTGTGAATTTCATGAGTTAATAGAACCATCTGCCAATTTGTTTCTTGTGAGAAAGTAGTAGAATAATGGGATGAATTGGTGCTCTTAGATGAAAGAGTTCGCAGGGCGGTGCCTATGGCTCAGAGAGTAGGGCGCCGGCCCCATGTACTGAGGGTGGTGGGTTCGAACCCGGCCCCAGCCAAACTGCAACAACAACAACAACAACAACAAAGAAGTTTGTGAGTCACTAGCACAGCATAATTATCTAAATAACTCCATAGATATGGTTCATATTTGTTAGATAGTTCCCTGTGCCAAGTATTGAGCTGAGTATTTTGTTTGGACTATCTCATTTAATACTAACCCTTTGCAAGAGGTGGATATTTTAATATCTTCTTGATAAAGAAGAAATGGAAGCATAAAGAGGTTAAGCATTTTTTTTTTTTTTTTGAGACAGAGTCTCACTATGTTACTCTCGGTAGAGTGCTATGGTGTCATAGTTCACAGCAACCTCCAATTCTTGGGCTTGAGCGATTCTCTTGCCTCAGCTTCCCAAGTAGCTGGGATTACAAGTGCCTGCCACAACACATGGCTATTTTTTTTTCATAGTTGTCATTGTTGTTTGGCAGGCCCAGGCTGGGTTCGAACCCACCAGCTCCAGTGTATGTGGCTGGTGCCCTAACCACTGAGCTACAGCACTGCCAGGGTAAGCAATTTAAACCCAAAATGCATTTCAGATCCCAAACTATTCATCTGCAGAGGCTGCTTTACAGCACTCAGGAATATCCATTTTCTTCCTAAGAAAACCTCTTTAGGGCAGTGCCTGTGGCTCAAAGGAGTAGGGTGCTGGCCCCATATACCGGAGGTGGTGGGTTGAAACCTGGCCCCAGCCAAAAACTGCAAAAAAAAAAAGAAAAGAAAAAGAAAAGCCTCTCTAGACACATGTGCTTTAGGCAGGATGTAGTTGACTAAATGTCTCATGTCTCTTTTTTTCCCCTAATCCTCCATAGGCCACCTCGAGACTTAGACTCCAAGGCTTGCATTTCTATTGGGAATCAGGTGAGAACAATCGCCTCCGCTGGCTAATACCTTGGCCATTTTCTGTGTAAGCTTTCTGATCGACCTCTGAAAAATTTATTTTGCCTATCATGTTATCAGGGGGGATGGTTCAAAACGAAATTTTAATTTGAAGGGAAGTGGTATGTGGACCTTTTGCTCTTTTGGTTGTATGAAATCAGGGGGTTGAGGTTGTGATGGGACGTGTTTAAGGAGAGCAGATGAATCTCTTTCTCAAAGCCCTGATGTAACCTGGCTGCCCTGACAGAAGGCAGGGGTTGTGTCTAAAGAGCCACAGTGGAGACAGCTCCACTGCACCCTGGGAAAGCTGAGTTGGAGTTGGGTTTCTGAGTTGCCTGTGACAAGCAAGTGGCCTACTTGGGGAGCTTTAACATCTCCTGTCACTTCTTGCTTTCAGTGGCTGCTTCGACATGCTAGAAAAGCTTCTGGCCCTAGAACATTGGGAGAAACCAGTTAGAGGACAGCGCGGCCCCCGTTCCCTGTTACATGGCTACTTTTCTGTCTTGCAGAACTTTGAGGTGAAGGCAGATGACCTGGAGCCTATAGTGGAGCTGGGGCGAGGTGCGTATGGGGTGGTAGAGAAGATGAGGCACGTCCCCAGCGGGCAGATCATGGCGGTGAAGGTAGAGTTGACGTTCCCCCACACGGTCTGTGTCTGTGTGTGTGTGACTGTCCCCCGCAGGTGTGAGCCAGCCCTTTCTATAGAAGCAAAGCAATCTTCACTAGGGTGAAACAGAAAAGATTATTTGCAGGGCCCTTTACTTCCCTCCCAATGTGTGGAAATGCTTCCTTGCTGTGAGTTGCATCTACTTTTGTTTCCTTTTTATATGGTAAGTCTCCCCTGTCTCTCCTCCCTCCAGTTTTTTGTTTTTTTTTTTTAACATATTCCACATTTTATCATTTTATTATTTTTTAAATTTGAGATTAATAAGAAGGGACAATTAGGTTACATTGTTTGCATTTGTTAAGTAAAGTCTAAGTTGTAGTTAAGCTAGGGTGACCAGACGTCGGGATTTTGGCAGGACAGTCCTGCTTTTCAACAATTTGTCCTGTGTCCCGCAGGGTTCATAAAAAAGTCCCGATTTTTGGAAAGAATGCACGAACGGGCAGGAGAACAAGAAGGAAATATACGGTTTTTGGCCGCCATATGGCTATTTCGCCAGAATATGAGTTTTATATTATTTTTGTTAATTTTATAATGTTAAACTGTAATAAGTAATTGCTGAGAAGTGATTCTCGAGAACTGCTTATCAAAGTTTGCCTCGTTGTCAGGCCCTGCCCGGCGCCGTCCCCTGCCCCGCTTCGCCCCACCCCCATGTTGTCCCGCCTTACAGATGTTAGAATCTGGTCACCCTAAGTTAAGCTTTTCACCCAGGGGGGTCGGCTGTACACCCTTACATTGTGCCCAACAAGTGAGAGCTTAGCAAGCCCCTTCTCCTCGCTCCTCCCCCCACGTGAATTTAATTGTGTTTCTCTCTTGTGTCAGTGTGTAGTTGTTTACCTGTGGCTTTCATATGAGTATTGAGTACACTGAATACTTGTTTTTCCATTCTTGTGATACTTTACTAAGGCGAATATACCACATTTTCCTCCTTCCATTTTTAATTTTTTTGTGTGTGAAACGACCACGTCTTCATCATGCTTAAAGGAATTAACGGCACTCCCTCAACCTCATCTAATACCCAATGCAAAGGAAATTTTTCTTGATCATCTCAAAGTGTTTTTTATTTTTCTGCAGTTTGGTTGGTTTTCCAAATTAGCATCCAAACAAAAGTTCACATGTTGCATTTGGCTGTTCTGACTCAAAAATTTCTTTTATTCTATATCGTGTTGCCTTTTTTTTTTTTGAGACAGTGTCAAGCTGTTACCCTGGGTAAAGTGCCATGGCATCATAGCTCAGAGCAACCTCCAACTCTCGGGCTCAAGTGGTCCTCTTGCCTCAGTTTTTCTAATTTTAGTAGAGACAGGGGTCTTGCTGTTTTCCTCAGGCTGGACTCAAACCATTCAGCTCAAGCAATCCACCTGCCTTGGTCTCCCAGAGTGCGAGGATTACAGGTGTGAGCCACTGCGTCCAGCCCATATCGTATTGCTTTTAAAGAATTATCCTTGAAAATCAAGAAATCAGAACTGAGAGAGGAAATTGTTTCCATTTGTGGAAAAAAGGAGGGTAAAATACATTTAGAGTAAATTTGTGTAGTCTTCATGCTATGTAAAAGAGATCTGTAATCATTCCCTATTTCTGTATTTCATTTTTTGTGTTATAAATACCTAAATACCTGGGTGATATTCAGAAGATGTTGCTGGAAGTTGTGCTGTGAATTTCTGTGCTGTTTTCAGGGTGGGACTCCTTCGGTTCCCTGCTTTTTTAGCTGACTCATCCTCAGAGTAATAACCATACATTTTCCACGCATTTCCATTCAGAGGATCCGGGCCACAGTAAATAGCCAAGAGCAGAAACGGCTACTGATGGATTTGGACATTTCCATGAGGACAGTGGACTGTCCGTTCACCGTCACCTTTTATGGCGCGCTCTTCCGGGAGGTAGGTGGTAGATCAATTCAAAGTTTAAGAACTATAGATTAAGAAGTTTCTCTGATCACATATGTGCCATGAACAGTCATGCTACTTTTTCTTGTCTGGCGTAATTTTGTTCAGAGGGTTTTGTACGGGTGCAGTGATGACATGGTTTGCAGCAAGTTTGGCTTAAAACCAGGGTACTTTCAAGGGGGGCTGGCTCTTCGGAAGATGCTGATTCTCTTCTCCTTTCTGTTTTGTTTTGTTTGTTCTGGCAGAACGTCTCTATCAATCATCTATAAAGTGATCTGCACAGATTCCTTAAGATCTGGAATATTCTGGTCTTTTGACCCCTGCCAGTGTCCTCAAACTATGGCCCGTGGGCCACATGCGGCCCGCAGAGGACATTTATCTGGCCCGCTGGGTGTTGTTGCTGCAACTGGCTGTCCTGCTTAGCAGCCGACTCCAATGGTCTGAGGGACAGTGAACTGGGCCTCTGTTTAAAAAGTTTGAGGACC
>NW_003852413.1:11565998-11566958 GCF_000181295.1 Otolemur garnettii | reverse complement strand
TTGATTTGGATGGAGAGAAAAGGGGATGCTTGGGGAGAAATGAAGAATAAGGTCGATGAGGGAGACATCTTCTCTTTTGTAAGATGTAGTCCTCTCTGGTGGGTGGACTACAACTGGGATAATTTCCCATGTCTTTTCCTGGATAGGACTTCTGCAATCTGAGAAAATGCCTCACCTTGCGATCTCAGGCTAAGGATAATAAAACTGGGCATACTTAACATTCAATTTCTTTCTAGCCATGTGGTAAATAAATCTTTGTTTCTCTTGCAGATCGTAAAAGCATTAGAGCATTTACACAGTAAGCTCTCCGTCATTCATCGAGGTAAGCATCCATGAACTGCCACAACTGTTCCTTTTATAAAGTTTGGTTCTTTTATCTCAAGTCCCTCCTCCCCACCCTTCCCCCGTGGATGGATGGACGTAGAACTGAGTCTTGCAAGAGAACAAAAGAGCTTTCCTCGGGGCGGGACAGCAGATCGTTTGAGGAGCAGTTCTTTATCATGGCTGAGGACACAAGAAGACACGGGCTTTGTGATACATCTGAACTGAATATAAAATACTGGTTATGAGCACGGGTGGGATTATGTCACGGAGAATTCTAGAGAATGTGATAAAAATTCATCTTGTATTGGCCATCACATGGGAGCAGGTTAGAAAGGCAGCATCACGGATCTTAACACCAAATGAATTGGCATCTGCCTTTTGATCAGAATCCTCGGCTGATTCTTGTGTATTTTAAGGCAGGAGAAAGTGGTTTTTTTTCCTTCTCGCCTCCCCTTCCTTCCTCTCCGCTTTTTATCTCTTTATCCTTCCGTTCATCCACTCCTATGTCCATTCATCTATCTTCTACCCACCCATTCACCCATCTCTTCATCTTGTGTAATATTTAAAAAATAAAGCACGGTAATAGATGCCCTGAAAGGCGTCTGAGAAGAAAATAGTATTCCTAGTAAAATTACA
>NW_003852413.1:11558314-11565704 GCF_000181295.1 Otolemur garnettii | reverse complement strand
CCCGAGCCTGGTAATCATGTAAAATGCCTTGCACAGTGTTCCTATTATTATTGATGTTTATTATTAATAATTGGAAAAATAAGATGGAGGGAGATAAGGAGAAAGTGGGGAGCAATTCAGATAGAAGAAAGATACAGATTATCCACAAACATGAGACTGACTTTTAGGAGTTTACTTCAGAATTATGAAATATTTAATCCATAATAGAGAATATATATAAGGCATAAAAAATAATAAAATGAAATTTGTATATATGCCAGTTTAAGGGAAAATTTATAAAGGATCATATTTAAAGCTTTTAAAATGACTCTTTTCCTGATCCCATATCTTTTGTAAAAAATATTATAAAGGGAAATAAATAATAATCTCTAATTGTAATATTTCTAATTCAATTATCCAGAGATAAGCTTTTTAGGCACATGGGAAGGTGGGTTATATCTTTCTAGTCTGAAGGATTCATTCAAAATCTGCTTAGTCAAACCCTTCTTCTGTGACCTGCTCTATGGTGTGTGGTACCTGGGTTTGTGGCATATGATCTCTGACATATCTCTTGTAAAAGTCTCAGTCAAAACCGGTTGTTTTGATCGTATTTGGTGTATCACTGGGTCACAGTTCGCCGTTTCATTGATTGGCCTGTTACCCCCGCACTAAGCATCAGTAGATCCTTCTGAACTGGGCATTTGCTTCCATCATGATTTTTACAGTTCTTATTGCACATACGGGGGCAATGCAGGTAAAGTCAGTGGAGGAAGCAGGTCTTTCCATTGATGGGTTCACGTCCTGCACAGCACAGACAAAACCAGACATAGAAAGTCAAGCTGAAGGCAATAAGCAGTATGTGACTTTGAGTCCAGGATGGCGGTTCACGTGTGCATCGGGCCACTCGGGGGATGGAAGCTGAAGGACAGATGGAGATGTCAGGCCCTCTGGTGGTAGGGAAATGAATCTTGCGAGCACGCTGATGGGATGGGAGCCTGGCTGTTTTTGCTTTCAGATGTCAAGCCTTCTAATGTGCTCATTAATGCTCTGGGCCAAGTGAAGATGTGCGACTTTGGAATCAGTGGCTACCTGGTGGACTCTGTCGCTAAAACAATTGACGCAGGTTGCAAACCGTACATGGCCGTAAGTACCTTCCCCGGGGGTGGCCCCTGGAAGGGCAGCTGCCCACAAAGCCTGCTGGGAAGCAGAAAATGGATGGGCACCGAGGGGAGAGGGAAGTGTGCCTGAGGCTCTCGAAATCGCTGCAGCTAATATTTCCTGTCTGCAATCTTTAGTCACTTGCTTGTTTTAGTCTGTTCTGGCTGCCAGTATCTTGTTTTAGTCTGTTCTGGCTGCCATAACAGTATCACGTAAACCAGGTGGCTTATAAACAACAGAAATTTATTTCTCATAGTTTGGGAGGCTGGGAAGAACAAGATCAAGGTATCCACAGATTCAGTGTGTGGTGAGGGTCTGCTTGTTTAGGTTCATGGATGGGGCCTTCCTGCCGTGTCCTCTCGTGGTGAAAGGGCTGAAGGACAGATGGAGATGTCCTATCATAAGGGTACCAGTGCATAGATGAGCATTTTCCCCTCCCGACCTTGTCACAAAATCCCCTTCTAACACCATCACATGTGTGATTAGGTTTTGTTTGCTTGTTTTTATTTTTGAGACCGAGTCACAGCTCACAGCAACCTCAAACACTTGGGCTTAAGTGATTGTCTTGCCTCAGCCTCTCAAGTAGCTGGGGCTACAGGCACCCGCCACAGCACCTGGCTATTTTTTGCTGCAGTTGTCATTGTTGTTTAGCTGGCCCGGGCTGGGTTTGAACCTGCCAGCCTCTGTGTATGTGGCCGGCACCCTACTCACTGAGCCACGGGTGCTGCCTGTGATTAGGTTTTAATATCCGAGTTTTGAGAGAGACCCAACCATTCAGACCATCACACACACACATACATATATATTACTTTTAACAATTCAAGTAAAAGAGATACATTATTTTAAATAACATATAAGCAATACATATAGTCTGCACAATTTTCATGCAGAGTTGCAGGTGAGCATTCCCTTGTTTTCTGAGAATAGAGTAGGAAGTAGAATTTATCATTTATTTGTTTATTTATTTTTTGAGACAGAGTCTTACTCTGTCACCCTTGGTAGAGTGCTGTGGCATCATAGCTTAGAGCAACCTCGAACTTGAGCTCAAGTCATCCTCTTGCTTCAGCCTCCCAAGGAGGTAGAACTACATGCTCCCACTACAATGCCCGGCTAGTTTTTCTAATAAGTAGAATTTAAATTCCTAAGCAAGGCAGTTCAGTTAGTCTTGAGAGAACCTCACCCAGCTGTGAAGATTCATAGCCATTAGCAGAACCCTTGGGATCCTCTTTAACTGAAAGAACTTAACACTGTATTCTACTTGGAAATGGACTTGTACTTGGAATTGAAAAGCTTTCTGTCTGTGCTTAGCTAAAAATTGCTTAGGTCTGTTAATGTGGGACAATAGCCCCAGTGACTATTTTTTTTTTTTTTTTGAGACTGTCACCCAGGCTGGAGTGCGGTGGCACAGCAAGCAGCTTCAAGCTCCTGAGTTAAATAATTCTCATGTCTCAGCCTTCAGGAGTGCACTGCCATGCCTGGCTAATTTTTTTTTATTTTTAATTTCTTATAGCGATGGGGGGTGGGGGGTCTCACTCTGTTGCCCAGGCTAGTATTGAACTCCTGGCCTTAGGAGATCTTCCTTCGTTGGCCTCTCAAAGTGCTGGGGTTATAGGCTCAGTGAGCCAACACCATTGACCTATTGATTCTTTTTTCTGAGTTCTGGACTATTGATGTTTTTAACAAGGATGATTCTAGATGTTAGCTTTTTTTTTTTTTTTTTCTCTTAGGGAAAATTGAAAATGGTTATGAAGGGAACTTGATCCATTACTGTGTCTAAGAAAAGACTAACTCAGAAGGGCAACTCCAGGGAGACACCGATGTTTATTGTAATTACTGGGCCTTCCTGTCCTGGGAGGCATGGTAGGAGCTTAAAACAACTCACTTGGCAGCTGGTGCTGCCCCTGCCCCCAGAGACTTTATCAAGCTAAGAATGTCATGGCAATGGTTGTGCCAGTTTCTCAGTTGTCTGTCTCCTTTTTAGCCTGAAAGAATAAACCCAGAGCTCAATCAGAAGGGATACAGTGTGAAGTCGGACATTTGGAGTCTGGGCATCACAATGGTAGCGTATGACACTCGTCACGGACTATGAGGTTATGGGCCTGAAGCTGCAGTGGGGTGGACGTGGGACCAAGAAGCAAATGCCCCAAGGTGCTGGGTTGGGGTATCCTTTCCTGCCAAGATGGCAGGAGATTTTGAGTGATAATTTTGTGCAGTGTGGTCTAGTAGAAACCCTGAACTGGGACTGGGAAAGTCAGTTTTTCTCTTTATTCCACTTTTGGTTAGTTGTATGCCCTTGACTCACGACTGTGGTTACACAGACTCTCTTTCTTACAGCGAGAGGATCCGAATAGACTATAGTTTACCATTAAATTATTCTAGCCAAGGCAAGAAGCTTAAGCTACACAAAGAGCTCTGATGTGTGTGGCGCCTGGCAGGGCTGTGTTATCCAGGACACAGGCTGTGCTTCCCACGATATTTTTATCGCAGAGGTCTTAGCTGTTGACGTCAGGTATACCCTAAAGACGTGAGGACAAACAAGGCGATTTCCTTAGGCACAGCTCTGAAGTTATGTGATCAGCACTTTGTGTATAACTTTGGTGATCACCAAGGGCTGGAGTTACCCACTGTGGTCCTGGCTCCCTCCCAGCCACAGCAGCTGATTAAATCCCGTGAGTTATTTCATGTCCCTGCCCAGAAAACACGTGATCCTGTGACAGCCAAGTGGCCTTTACTCAAGTCCAAAAAAAGATCGGGCATTAGGTCCTAGGTTACTTACAGCCCCCCCTAAGCCATTTCACCAAAGGGCCTGCAGATGGCAGTAGATGTTCAGCTTCGTAAAGGTCTCAGGGTGAGAATTGCTTTTCAGGGCACACTTCAAAAAAATGTTTGCTTTGCATCTTGAAGTTTAATACTGTTGGCTTGCAAGTTTTATGAATTGCCGCGGTGGATTTTAGTCAGGGACCTAGTTTTAGATGGGTTTAAGTGGCTTTCTCGAGTAAGATCTTATTTGAAAATCCCCAGCTCTAGGAATTTGGGGGAAATTGCTAAAGAACAGATGGTGTATTTTTTTCCTCCCAAATTATACTTGAACATCACCTTTGTATTTATCTCTGCTGTTCTAGGATTGTTAAAAAAAAAACCCACCTGATTTCCTAAAACAGTCCTGCTTAACCTATTACTGTTTCTTTTCTCCCGTAGATTGAGCTGGCCATCCTCCGGTTTCCCTATGATTCGTGGGGAACTCCTTTTCAGCAGCTCAAACAGGTGGTGGAGGAGCCATCGCCGCAACTCCCGGCAGACAAGTTTTCTGCAGAGTTTGTTGACTTTACCTCACAGTGGTAAGAGAGCCTCATCTCCCAAGTGTCAGTGCTAAAGAAGGAGATGAGTCCTCATGAATTTCCTCCGTCAGGTTTAATCCATGATGCATGCGTTCATTCCGAAAGCATTTGTGGAATGTGCCCTATATGCTGGGGAAAGAAAGATGACTATATCACACTCCTTGCCCTCACTGAGCTCAAAGTCAAGTAAGGAAGCCTCGTAAATCAGTAATTATAAGGCGGCAAGTCTGGTGATAGAGATACCCCTAGGGAATTTGGGGAACCCAGAGGAAAGGCATCAGGATAGATCCAGTTATTTCATTTGGTTTATTTTAAAAAGTTTAAAGTTTGACTTGCTATGTGGAAAGATTGGAAAAACAATTGTCACTAAAGAACACTGCTTCTACTGCTTGGTGAAGAGAAGGATGTAGGTAAGTCCTGGGCTAAGACCGTAAGAAATATTTTTCAAGCAAAGAAGAAGTAGGGGAGGAAAGGTATTCCAAACAGAAAGAACATTGCATATAAGTGTCACAAAAGCAAGAAGCTCCCTTATACAAGCTCTGAGCAATTTGCGGTTGATTAGAGCATGAAGAGAAATCTGATAGGCTCTATTAGAGGTGTAGAGATAGGGAGTGCAGGCAGAGAACTACTTTGGGTGAGAAGACGGTGGGTAGTGGGAGAGTGTTACTTAGATATCTCAAAGTCCTATAGGAACATGGCTTCTATTACAGACTGGCTAACGGTGGATGGACTTGTCCATGAGGATAGAGTAGACCATGTTGGAGCTCTACGAAAGGAATCTGAACAAAGTTAGGGTAGAAAGCAGAAAAGAACCACACTAATGCAGCCAACTTTATATTTCATGGAAATTGCCAGCGCAATCCAGAAAAGTGAGAGAGGGAGAAGTGTCCTCCAGACAATTGAGTGATTTGTGTCTGCAGAGCGTCCGTGATGTCCAGCATAACTTGATAGTGAGGAGCACGGCCTGTGTTGCTGGACACAGGATGCGAAAAGTTAAACACAGGATGGAGCAAGTTAGTTTATTTGGGCATCCTGGGAGGAAAGGGGGGTGGTCAGAGATGGTGGCACAGAGGTATCATTCCCCCTTAGGATGAACCCTTGGAAACAGGCATTTCTGACCACTCGCTGCTGAGAAAGGATCAGGAGCTCTTGAGGGCACTGGAGGGATAGAGGAAGCTTCCATGGCACCTGCCTCAGGCATCGTTCCTTGGTCTCCATGCTTCTTGGAAGAAGGGCTCTGAGGACAGCTTTTATGAGGAGACCTGATGAGACACAGCAGCTATCCATTGCTTGTGAAACGAAGCCCTCTTGGACTTTTCATGAGCCCTCAACCCCTCCTCACCGCTGGTGCTTTTACCTAGTGATAGGTGAGGAGGGTGTACAGTTGTTTGTTCTTGTTTGGGGCTAAATGCCCAGAGAGGGGCTGGAATGCTGAGCCCTGGGCTGATATGTCACTGGGCATCTCCTACATCAGGGCCACCAAGATGTGTCCTCCTGCCTGTGTTCCTCTAGGGAGTCTCAGGGTGCTGCTTGCTGTCCATCTGCCCGGTGGAAATGGGTTCACGATTTCACTTACTGGGCTCAAACTTGTTTTTTGTTGTTACTGTTTTGTTTTTATTTTTTTGCTTTTGCCTTATCCTCAAAGGTTTAAAGGGCGTGTAGAAAAAAAGATGGGTCATTTTGGATGATGTAGAACAGTCGTTCTCAAGGCAGGTGGTCATGGCAAAGGATCTTATCTTGGGAAGTCTCTTCAGACACTCTTCTTTGTCCCCTGTCTTCCACTTGTCCCCTTACGTGCTACCCCCACCCCGATTCTGGGCACTTGAGGAAACTTTGGTAAAGAGAAAGAGGCTGGTGTCAAAAGTTTGAGAAAGCTGAGTCTCCTGTTGCAAATCACCCTTGGAATCCAGTGGTTCTCAACTCTGGCTGCTCATTTATAAAACCCTAGCAAGCTTTCAGAATGACTCAGAACTTCTCATGTCATTGTGAGGAGGGACCTAAATATTAATATTTTTCAAATGTTCTCAAGTCATTCTAACATATGGCTAGAGTGAGAAGCCCTGTTTTAGGAATGAGATCTGTGCATCTGCCATCCACTGCTTTGGGTTCAGAGGCATCTTACCTTCTGTAATTTATTGTAAAAAATAATTCAGTTACTGTTTTTTTCACCAGAGTTTGGTTTTTTCTTTGTTTGTTTTTTCTGTTTTTTCTGAGGTTTTTTTTTTTTGTTTGTTTATTTGTTTGTTTGTTCGAGATAGAGCCTCACTTCATCACCCTGGCTAGAGTACCATGGCATCAGCCTAGCTCGCAGCAACCTTAACCTCCTGGCCAAACAGTCCTCCTGCCTCAGCCTCCCAAGTAGTTGGGACTATAAGTGGTCAACACAGTGTCCTGCTAGTTTTTCTGGTTTTGGTGGAGACGGGGTCTTGCTGTTGCTTAGTCAGGCTGGTCTTGAACTCTTGCACTTAAACAATCCTACTACTTCCCAGACTGCCAGAATTTCAGGCACCAGCCACTGTGCCTGGCCCCACCAGAGTATTTTTTTTTTCTTACTTGGAGTTTCTCCTAAAGACTCAGAACATTAAAACTTTTACAGAGATTTAAAAAATGAAAATCTCGAGAACTAAGTATTTCTATTTTAAGGTCTGCCACAAACATAGAATTTCCAGAGACCCGTGTGTTGTTGCTCTTTATACAGAGTGTCCATAAAGTTCGTGTGCAATCTAAAATAGTTGTGTATTTTACACAAATATGGATACCCTGTACAGTGACCACACTGTGCCCACTCCACCTCTCCCATATGCCCAGCATGTCTACATTCCACTCCACTTCTCCCATAATGCCCAGCATGTCTACATCCCACTCCACTTCTCCCATAATGCCCAGCATGTCTACATCCCACTCCACTTCTCCCA
>NW_003852413.1:11556065-11557329 GCF_000181295.1 Otolemur garnettii | reverse complement strand
TCTCCCATATTGCCCAGCGTCTCTACATCCCACTCCACTTCTCCCATAATACCCAGTGTGTCTACATCCCACTCCACTACTCCCATAATGCCCAGCGTCTCTACATCCCACTCCACTTCTCCCATAATGCCCAGTGTCTCTATATTCCATTCCACTTCTCCCATAATGCCCAGTATGTCTACATCCCACTCCACCTCTCCTATAATGCCCAGCATGTCTACATCCCACTCCACCTCTCCCATAATGCCCAGCGTCTCTACATGGCTATTCCTCTGAGATATTCCTTTCCCTCTTTTTTTCTCTCAATTTTAGTTCCAGCTACCATAGTTCATAAATTTAAAAATTTTCAGCTGTAAACATATCTCAACTTTCCCCAAACTGTTAATGTTATTAATACTCTTCACGCTGTGTCATTTTACTTCTACTCAGTAAATCCCTTTGTCTTGCTTTATGTGATTTATTAAAAATTATAATCTTAGAAGCAAAAATTACTTCAACTTAGCAGCCTTCAAAAGATAAATATGTCTTCCTCAGACCTTCAGTATTATAACTCTGGTAGAATCCAATACTTAAGAAATAAATTATGTGAAATGGTGAGTTATTTTTGTTGGTATGGGAATTAGGAAACTGAAGGGGACCATTAATTCTGAATTTTATGAGCATTCTTACTTATCCTCAGTTGGACTTTCTCAAAGTACAAGCTCTGCTATTTCAGATCCCACGTCAATAATTTTTTTGCCTGCCATAAACCACCAATGTATTTTCTTTGATACCCCCTAAGGATGAACATTAAATTATCTTGAAACCAACTGAGTTGAAAAAGTTGTCTCATACTTTAAAAGCTAGTACAGATTTTATTGTATTTTTTTTAAGATCTTATGACTGGCTTAGATCTTTATGGAAGCAATTTAATTTTTCATATATATGAGTATATGAGTACATATCTTCACTCAGTGTAATCCATTTATTTCATTTGATTTGTTACTGTATGTTTAAGGTGTGATTTGAAGCTAGGTGGAAAGATTGGAAAAGTGATTGTCACTGAAGAACATTGCTTCTACTTCTGGGTGAAGAGAAGGATGTGGCCTGTAACCATCACTCCCACCTGGCAGCTGTTCTTCTGTTTTCCTCTGTATAAAGCTATACATAATATTGAGACACGGCTTTATAAAAGGACCCTTTTTGGAGTGATCTCCTTGTTTTTTATATTTTTCAGGCATAGGTTGTGGTTCTTCCAGACTTCTCAAAATGCCTTACTTTTTTT
>NW_003852413.1:11534932-11555244 GCF_000181295.1 Otolemur garnettii | reverse complement strand
CTTTTCATTGTAACCTCTTCCTATAGGTTCACAGAAGGAAGTCACTGGAAATCAACCGTCTAGTGCCAAAATAGCTGGACTTCCTTTCTGCTTTTCCTTCAGGGCTGTTTGAGAGGCTCAGTGCCCCTCTGATCAGCCCGATGGTGTGCTGAAGTACATCAGGCCGAACTAGACATCGGTACTGTCTGACTCAGAGGAACTGGTATAAAACAGGGTCAATCAAATCTGGTCTCCTACTTGTTCAGGAAAGACAGTAACATGATAAAAAGAGGCTGGGTATTTACTTAGCTTATGACAAATATATGGCTTGAGAGGTGCAATGTGTTTTTATTCTGTGGATGTACCAAATAGCCCTTCTTGGAAACGATCAGGGGAATTCAAACAGGCAGAAACCCTCTGGTCAGCACAAACTTCAAACTAGCAATCCTCAAGACAGCATGAAGCTGTCTTTTAGTGTCAGTTATGGTCAGAAGCGTGTGTTGTGGCATTTGGAAGAGGAATTAGGGCAGTTAGCTAATTGCACGCTTGAACATGACGAGTCACTTGAAAATTCAAAAGTCTGACTCAAGTTCAAAAAGAAATTGGTGTAGCTTTGAACTCCGCAGTTGTTATTTTATACTGGATTTCAAGCACTTCCTATTCAACATGGAAAATTTGTTTTTTTCCCCCTAACCTTATCCTGAGTATTTAGCTATTCTTAGCCCATGTATTGAAGTGTTCTCCATTTAAATGGCGGAGAGAATGGGTTATATCAGGTATACTAAGTGTATAAACAGCCTTGCTTTGCTGTGTAGGTATTCTATCTCGATCAATACTCTGCAGTAATTCTTGTGGGTCAATTTTGAACTTTCTCATCAGGCCCCATCAGTTGAGAAATGGGATATTTTCCCCAAATTTTCTTTATACAGATTAAAAAATAGTAATTCTGGTGAAATTGTTAGAAAACACGACAGGAGCAAAAAGACAAGATATCTTAACTCTTAAAATCACTTTTACTTTAAAAAGTGTTTAAGCTCTTCTACCTGTTGGGAAGAATCTTACTGTGTTATCTACTAAGTAGAAGGTAAAAAAAGTAGCAATACTACAAAGTGCCCTGGTTGGTAAAAAAGACCGTCGTTTTCACTTGAGAAACACGCTTTTTTTCCCCGTCCCTAGGTTCTGTCATTGACCAATGAAAGCTGGGCCTGGGTTCTCAATGAGAAGGTTCCAGATACAGTGTCGATTTAGGGTCTAATTAGAGACACCCGAAATCAGCCCCTTGAATAGTGAGTGTGGATTTAATGCTGTGTTTGTGCTTTCTTGTTATTGATTTAGCAAGTTAATTTGGTCAAATTATAGAGAAGAATTTCTGGTTTTTCGTTTGCTTTGAACCATGGTGGGAAAGTCGGGCTTTTCGTCTGTTGGCCTTTTTGTTTTGTTTTGTTTTGTTTCCTGTTTCTTTCTAGGCTCTCTGTGCAAGTCGGCACAGCTGACCCCATTCCTCTGCATTTCTTTCTAGGTGAAGTAGCTCTTCAACTTAGAAAAAAACTCTTGCTTTCCGGGGAGGGGGCAATTGTGGTGAGAACGTGCCCAGTGACAGATGAACAGCGGAAGATCTTTTCTGTTAAGGGAACTTCTTCTCAGGGTAGATAGGAGGCAGCAGCAGGGAGCCCTTAGCACACCTAGCACAGGGCTTCTCAGTCTCTGCACTGGTCACGTTCCAGACTAGATTGTTCTTTGTTGCGAGGGACTGCCCCGTGCCTTGTGAGATGTTTAGCAACCGCCCTGGCCTCTACCTATTAGACACCACCAGTAACACCCTGGTGCCAGTTGTGATGATCCCAAATGCCTCCAGACATTGCCAAATGTCCCTTAGGGTGCAAACTCACTGCAAACTCACCTCCAGTTGAGAACCCCCAGCGTGGACTCTGAGCGTGTCGGTATTCAGGAGTGGGTGTTACCAGGGCTCATTCATTCCACTCAGGCACACATTCCCATATCAACCCGGCTTTGACGATTGCTAATTCCTCTTTCTAATGCACTCTTATTTTTGTCCTCAGTTGAGATGACACTTTCTCTCATAGGTTGGTCACTGAGGTCACTAGGTCCTAGGTCAGTTCCAGTTGGAACTTCTCTCCTCACATCTACCTGTACCCTGTCTCAGGTTCCCTGGCTTCTACCCACAGAATTGCCTGGAATAAACTGGTAGGCTGCTTTTAACTTGTTTTGGCTCAAAAACTTTCTCTCTCTCTCCTTTTATTTTTTTGAAAATACTTTGTTTTATTTTAAACCACAGTTTCTCAAAGTATCTCAATGACTTTATTCTCTATGGTTCTGCCCCTTGCCCCTGTTGTGACAGCTCCTGTGGGTGGAGGAAAGCTCTTGTCATACACACGAGGTCTTATTTGCTCAAAATGATCCATTAGCACAAACCGTACAACCTAATAATCCATTACATTTTGATTCCTTCAACTCCAGGCAAAGCTCCTTTCCATTCCTGTAGGTTTTGTGGCCCACAGGTCACAGAAGTCTAGAGGTTGCCTTGCAAATCAGCTTTCAAAGTCATCCTTTTCTCCATTCATAACCTGGGTTTCCAACTCCACATAAACTGTTTCTTGTATCCACTTTAAGGTTGGGGGTGGATAAAGGACAGGGATGGATTAAGGGTAAGAGTCATGGGGTTGTATCTTTACCTTTCAGTTTTATTACCGTTGCCTCCGGTATCAAATGGTGTTAAGCGTTTTTGTGTGCAGACAGCTGAAGGACCAGACGCCACCTGACTATAGTGCATGCCACAGAATATTCCTAAGGAGAGAGTAATTGCTAAGTCACCGAATGTGTGTGCTTTCTCTCTAATCAGCTGAGATCCCAAGCGGTGCTATGGGCAGGTTTGGTTGGAAGTACATAAAAACAAATTATGTATTCGTGAGAAACAGAAGCGAGAAGAACCAGGGGGTTAAAGACACTGACGAGATAACAAATGTAATAGAAGAAATACCTGCCAGTTTCTTTGTCAGTGGAATTGCCATGAAAAGCTGCTTTGAAGGAAAGGAGATCTGTGTCTTTAAATATTCAAGACTGTGGTCAGAAAAGTGAGTCTGTATGTCATCGGCAAAGTATTAAAGAGAAAGTAGCTGCACCCAGGTACACAAACACACCTGTCCCTGTTTTTGCCATTTGCACCATTCACGTATACACAGAGTGATTTGAGACAGAATTTATAAATGTTAAAGAAGAAAAAGCCAAGAGAGAAGGACTGCGTTTCAAGACGTTTTTAAAGCTGGTTATATTTAGTGTTCTACAAGTTCTGAAATCCTAGTCTATAGAAAGTACAGGTGGTTTCTATGTGTTAATGTGCTTATTTTTTTTCTTTAAGCTTGAAGAAGAATTCCAAAGAACGGCCTACATACCCAGAACTCATGGTGAGTATGGTTAGCGGCACAAACGTGTCCAAACTGACGCCTAGTGAAAGTAAAGTGACTAAGATCTAAATTATAATTAAATAACTGTCTTTTTGTGGTTTTAATGGTCCGCCTTTTAATTTTGGCAGGGGAAGGAGTAGTTAGAGAAAAGCAAACATCGACACCTTTTCTCACTAGAGTTTTGTTATTCAGCAGACATTAAACGCTTGCTTCTGGCCAAGCAGTGGCTCACGCCTGTAATCCCAGCACTATGGGAAGCTGAGGCAGGAGGATTACTTGAGCCTAAGCGTTTGAGACCAGCCTGGGCAACACAGTGAGATATAGTCTCTAAAAAAAATTCAAATAATAAAAAAAATTAACTGGCCACTGTGGCATGCACCTATAGTCCCAGCAACTCAGGAGGCTGTGATGGGAGATCCATCCTGGGTGGTAGAGAGAGACTCCATCTCTAAATAAAATAAAATTAAAATTAAAATCTTCCAAGACCAGCTTGGGACATGTCATGAAAGTACAGGCTCCTGGTTAGCAAGTGGTGTGGTGAGGCGGCTCAGACATGGGGAAAGTAGAACTTGGAAGTGTCAAGTCAGGAAGAGTGATGGGAAGCCTGCCCAGAGGGTGTGTGGTAGTCACAGCCAATCACACGAATTTTCAGTTCTGTTGGTTAAGCTTCGATAGGAGTCCACGCCAGGGTCTGATTGGATGAATTCGGCCATCTCCTTGGGCCTCCCCTGTCTCATTAAAAAGGCAGCTGCCAGTTCTCAGCACTCTACCAGCTCTACTCAGCTAAGACCCACAGGTGAAGAAGAAAAGATGGTAACACTTGAGAAAGTCTTAGTATACCACATGTTTGGGTTGAATATTTCCTCCTCAAATATTTTTTTAATAGCTCTTTAGAAGGCTTTTCATTCCTGGCTACCCTATTTGTTATGCTAATGCGATCCCTGGGACATCTTAAAATAAATTGCACAGAAAGGGATTCCTGCAGGATCCTATGGAGACTGTAATCCTATTTTAAAGTTGTTTCCTTTTGGAACTAATTTCAGATAAAAGAGGAATATCTTCACTTTATTTCTGGCTATTTAAAATGCAGAATATATTTTTTTGTTTTCCAAGTGGCCTCCTATGAGAAATTTCACTGGAACGCATTTGTGGGAAAAGATGCCTAATATACATTGGCAGCTGCTGTTGAATTCTTTCTTTGCAATATGTCCTAACGCTGTGACAGTTCATGTCCTACGTGTTAATGTTCTGAGATCACGTGGGTCTCCCTCCCCCAACACTCCTTCTCATAGCATTAGTCTCTGTGGTCCTGGAAATGGACTTGCCCTGTAAGACTATCACTATTCCTTGCCTTCCTGTGGAATTGAGGTTTTTAAATGGAAAATTTGAGTCCCAGCTCCCCCACTGTAGCATTGGGAAAACACATGTTGAGAGGCTATTGTTTAGATTTTAGGAGTTGGTTGGAGGGAGGAAAAAGAAATTCCCTTTGCTAGGTGAAGGATACTTTAATTAAGGCCTTAACCCAGACACATACCTTTTATAGAAATCCCTAATGTTTTCCTCCCTAACTCAGATAGAACATACTGTAAGATGATCCCATGTGCTGATTCTCTCCAACTTCTCCTGGAGGCATGACTCAGTTGAGTTTGGTTTTCGAAAGTAGGTATCCCATCAGCTTCTGAAAGGCCTACCTAGACAGTAAGTTTTTAATCTCTGTGGGCCATCCAGTTGCGTTGCAACTACTCAAGTTGGCTGTTGCAAGGTGAAAGCAGCCACATCCAATGTGTAGGGGGAAAGGGTGTGTGTGTGTGTGTGTGTGTGTGTGTGAGACTATGTTTCAATAAAACTTTATTTAAAGCTGGTTGAAGGGGCTCATGCCTGTAATCCCAGCACTCTGGGAGGCTGAGGCAGGTGGATTGCCTCAGGTTTGAGACCAGCCTGAGCCAGAGAGAGACCTCGTCTTTAAAAATAGCCAGGCATTGTGGCAGGTGCCTGTAGTCCCAGCAACTCAGGAGGCTGAGGCAAGAGATCACTTAAGCCCAGGAATTTGAGGTTGCTGTGAGCTATGACACCATAGAACTCTACCAAGGGTGACAAAGTGAGACTCTGTCTCCACAAAAACAACAACAAAAAAAACCCATTATTTACTAAACAGACAGTGGATTAGATTTGGCCCCCAGGCCCTAATTTGCTGACTCCTGTCTTAGATGATGACCACCAGAAATGATAACCTGGTTGTTCAGTTGATTGCCTGAATACCCTCTGGACATTCTAGGCTGAAGTGTTAAACAGAGCTCGCTGAACCCGTGGAACCAGTCTGGGGCATTGTACAGGGGGTATGGCGACCTGCTGGTGACTATGGCTTGTGCTTCTGCTCTTGGCAGTAGGTTCATGGATCTCCATGTTTTCTCCAGGTACAAGAGTGAACCTAAGTGGTGCAAAGTCCTGCCTTCTAGTACCTGGTTTCTCTTTGGGGAAAGGCCGCCTGGGCCTGGGGCCCAGGGATTATTCATGGTGCCTCATCTGTTTGTCTCCTGGTTGCTGCCCTCGCTATTCTTAGACCTGCTTATAGACCGGACTGGGTTTCCTCCCAACCTTTCACAGCCTCAAAACCCACACAAGAAGGCGAGTCACACTTTCCATCTGTGATGCCTGCCTGCTCTCCCCTCCCCCTCCCCTCTGGCTCCCACAACGTTCTCTCAGCCTGGGAATAAATGGAAAGATCCCTGAGGAGGTTTTCTTTTATTAAAAACTTCAGGCCAGCTTCTCTAATTCATTCTCAGACTCAGGCTCCATCCTCCTCTGAGCTAATAGCTGCTAGTCGGACGGGAGACAAGGTGGGGCTGGCAGGCATTGGAAGCCAGTCACCAAGATAATCTGCGGCTTGGCATGTCCTGTTTTGATAGTATAAAGCTTTTAAGTACATTAAAAGATTTTCAAATGTCAAGAGGATGTGGGAAAGCTAATAGGCAGGCTGGCAAAGCACTGGGTAAGTGTGCTGTGTACGTGGTTAGTAATCAGAAATGGTGCTGCTATTTGGTTGCGGAGGGAAGCTCCGGATGAAGGATGCAGCATCCAGAGCTTCGGTTGACATCGTGGGTGTGAGGATCTGAGCCAGAACCCGACCTGTATCCTCAGATGGGCAAAGGCAGAAAACCTCTTTTCCGTTTTCTGAGTCACGATACTTAACAGTGACCAGCTCTACCTTCTTTGGGCTCTTATTTCCCTGTTTCTTTCCCACTGGCATTGTTTCCTACAACTTGCATGGGTGGGCATTCGGTTCCCCCCAGGGCTGTGACTCACTCCATCCTCTGCTGTCAGGTTTCAAACAAATATAATTAGAAAACCTTCAGCTAGGCAACAGGAAGGTGGTCAACTCAAGTTCCTAAAGTTGGGGGAAACAAAGTGAGTCATCAGCCTGTCTGCATGTAAAAATGCTCATAGTTATCTGCTCAGCTGGTCATTGAAAACGGCCCCCACCCCGGAGGACTGGGGACGTGGGAGTGCTGGGGAGGAGGTTCTACCGGGGGCATCGGCCTTTCTGGTTGCTTTGGTGGGTTCTGTTTCCGCTGTGGGAATGTAGACCATCACCTGATTATCATAGACCATGACCTGATGTGTCTCTAACTAGAGGCAGCAGGTTCCACTGTGATAGCCAGGCACTTTTGGTGACAAAATTGAGCCCAGGTGGGGTCTCTGTGTGTGACACACCTTTTGGGGGCAAGACACAATTATAAGAGGGACTTTACCTAACAAATGCAATCAGTCTAACCTGGTTTCTCGTACCCTCAATGAATCACCAACGATAAACAAACAAACAAAAACATAATTGAGCCCTTTGGGGTTCTTTCTCTGTTCTGGTGCAGAGAAAACAGCTTCATATCCAGAATTGTTCTGAAACATGTGACCTCTTGAATCATACTGTGCTGGTTCACCCAGCTCAGTAGGGGACTTGATGTGTTTTTAATGTTGATCTGAGCTGTGTGAATAGAGACCAGTTTTTCCCTTTTAATCTTTAATCTCCAAGTTCAGTTTCTTAGCACATACCTATAGCTTGGCAGTCCATGTTATTTTCCAGATGGATCCACTCTTCATTAAGAGACACGTATGAATAACTCATGGTTTGGAAAATGGCTCTAACTGCTTCAGTCCACCCCAGCTCTCCCGTGCCACAGGGCAAAGACTGCCCTCCTTGAACATGGACTTTTGGACAAAATTGGTCTCTCATTCGATGATATCATAGATTGCCTGAGAAATCAAAGTACACAAATCTATGACATTTGTAATTATTTTACCTACTGTATTAGGCTAAAATGATTGTGAGGACCACATTTATTTATACATCAAATTTTGAATGGTCTTTATCAATCTTTGTATTTTACTACATAGCATAATTACATTTTTTAAAGCTATAGACTATTATGGGAACCCAGTGATTCAAAATGGGAGGAGTAGGCCTGGCATGGTGGCTCACACCTATAATCCTAGCACTCTGGGAGGCCAGGGAGGGAGGATCCCTTGAACTCAGGAGTTGGAGACCAGCCTGAGCAAGAGCGAGATACCATCTCTACTGAAAATAAAAAACAAAATAATTAGCTGGGCATCGTGGTGGACACCTGTAGTCACAGCTATACCAGCAGCTGAAGCAGGAGGATCATTTGAGCCTTGGAGTCTGAAGTTTCTGTGAGCTGGGTTGATGGGCAACGGAATGTGACTCTGTCTCAAAAACGAAACAAAACAAATGAAAAAGGGAGCAATAGAAACTAAGAGAAAATTTTACATTTTTGTATCACTAGATATATACTTGATTTTGGAAGGGGTGGGAGGAGTCCGGCTTACCTCTGATGGGGATACTTAATCCATTTACTAAACATCTGTGGATTTGCTAATCTCAGATAGTGTCTGTCAGTGACAAATATTAATACCATGTTTTTTTTTTTCTTTTCTTTTTCTAGCAACATCCATTTTTCACCCTACATGAATCCAAAGCAACAGATGTGGCATCTTTTGTAAAACTGATTCTTGGAGACTAAAAAACAATGGACTTAAACCAGTTGACCCTGCTGTGGATTGGTGGGTTTCAGGGTGAAGCAAGTTCACTACAGCGCCAATAGAAAGTCATCTTTGAGATCATTTAACCCTGCCTCTCGGAGGGTTTTCTCTCCCCATTTTCTTTTCTCCCCCTCATCCAAAGGGGGCTTTGGAATCTATAGTATAGAATGAACTTTCTAGATGGATGAAATACGATAAAGGCTTAGGACTTCAAAGGTGATTAAATATTTAATGATGTGTCATATGAGTCCTTAAGCTTCTCCGACTTCTCTTGTTCTTTACAAAATGAATGCATTGGTCCTGGCAAAAAGGTGCTACCGTAGTGATGAAATTATAAGTAGATGTGTAGCGTGTCCCGTTTATTATTTTAATATTTATGTTTTAAGTGCTTGGTTGAAAAGATGCCATTTTATGCAAGAAGGGAGATACAAAGGACAGGTTGGGTTAGCAATATTTATAGGGCTTCTATTTTTTAAGTTCAATCGTGTCTGTGGTCCAGAAGAAATTATTTAATATGCATCTTTAAGAATATTATAAAAATATCAAAAAGGAGCTCTTCTTGTGAAATATCTGTTCTAGCTGTTGGTGGCTGCTACCATGGTCCCAAACTTCTGCTCCATCCTGGGTGATCACCACGTATTTTCGGTGAAGTAGCAAGGTATCCCGGTCATCATATTTTTTTCCCCCCAAACGTTGGAAAACACAAAAAATCACTTTTCTCACAGCTCAAAGAGTAAAGGATTTGGTTCACTCGACATTTGTGGTATACTATTAGTGGAAAATGATTTGTGATGTGATTTTTTTTTTTTTAATCGATCTACCTATCCACCCCTGTGTCTGTGTATTTTGTAATTTGCAGGTTCTGCCAAGTGGCTTCAAGGAACATTTATATTTCATAAGGAGGACATTTGTGGGTTTGGAGGGTGATATGTTAAACTACGGTGAGAACTGGTGCCTTTTCCTGCTTTCCTCCCTCCTGCAATGTGTAACCTCCAGGAGTTGCTTCCACAGTTGGTGTGCACTCCTGCTTTGTTTGTGTTCTTGTTCAGCAATGAAGAAGCCTTACTATAATATTCATAGAAGAAAATTACCGTACCATGAGGAGACGACGGTGGGGAGGTGCCCAAATAATTCCTAGGAATAATTTCCATAGGTTGAGTTGAGGCCACATCCTTCTTTGAGTTAGCAGCATGCAGGAGCTGGCTGCCCTAGAGGGAGTGAGATCCATCATGAACTCATGGAAGGTTTACGGAGCAACACAAGTTCCTTCTCATGGCTAAATACACCCAAAGGATCTCTGATTTAGAGCTCCGGGTTTCTCTAGGATGGTGAAGTGATTCATGGGGAAAATACAGACCTATAGTAAATAACCAGGAACCATTGCTTTTGGACAAGGCTACTCTTGAAATGTAAAAACAGAGGTTTTTGCTTTAAAACAAAGAAAAGAAGAAGAAAATGCTCATTTCTTTTCTTGCCTCAAGTTCATGAATACAGAGACGATTGCTCCTTTAAATCCTCTTTTCCTTCCTCTTTAAAATTTTAAAGCTCCGTCACGTGTCTTTTCTGTTTGTATTTTTTTTCCTTGTTCTCCAGCTCTTGCTCATGGCAGATGCCCAAAGTGAGCATGACACTGCCACACACTTCTTCGTATTCGGTTCTGAGAGATACTTGTTTTGTTAAACTTCTGCTTCTCAGCTTTGAAGCTACCTCTGTCCTCATTCTTTCCTAGCCAGAAAGGGAAGCTCATCCTAGTGTCTGTGGCCATTCTTTTTCCCATCCTAAATCAGGGTCACTCCATTATAACTTTTGGTAAAATACATAAAGCATCTTCCTGGTCTGGGTCAGATGACTCTTCCCTGTTTTCGACTTTGGAACATTCTTAATGATGTGTATTTCTCATCTATATGCCTTTCCTGTCACTGAACATAAGGCCTAAACTTGCCAGACGGTCACAGGAGGTAGGGAAGGAGGTAGTCTAGGGTTCTCAGCCCTGGTCCACATTGAAATCATCTGGGAGCTGTGAGCACTGTCATTGCCAATGTCCTAAGCCCCAGAGATTTGGATTTAATTGGTAGGGCCTGGGAATTGGTATTTTTTTTTTTTTACAAGCCCTATGTGATTCTGATGTGCAGCAGGGTTGAAAACACTGGAGTACTACCCTCTAAAGAGAAAACTGACTTAAAATTACTTTCTCTTGAATATTTGCAGAGTTAACAGGACGTCCTGTTTCCTTCCCTCTCCTTACCGGTCTGGATATCTTTGTCACTGTTAGGGAAGGCATGTTCCTGGTAGACTAATGTAGTTTAGAACCTCTGAGAAGCAATATTCTGCATGGTGATTATCTATCTTACATACTAAGGTAGAAGGAATGGCTTGATAGCTTTACAAGTCTAAATTTTAGAATGTGGTTTTATTTTTGGTGAGGTTGTGTTATAAGTTCCAAACAACCAGCTTAAAAAAAAAATTGAGATACATAAAATTGTGTGTAAGTTGGAGCCTCTTGTACATATAGACAGATATGTATATATAAAGAAAAAGATATGTTTGTTCAGGAATGATACTCAAAATATTTAATGCTCACCCCAAATGGATCATCTGTGTATCAGCCCGGCTGTATCTATCAATGTATGATAAAATCAGTATAGAGCTACAAAAGAGATCCTGATCATTTTCCCAAACGTATTGATTTTGGTATCACATAATTATTCATTCTATAGTTTTAAAAATATTTATAAAAATATCAATTTCTCTCTCTCTAAGAGGTGTGCCAAGAAAGTAATGTGAATAATTTTTAAGACAATTACCCTGTGTGTGTACATACCAATGAGTATTGCCCTTCAGAGCAGCTGCCTTAAGAGACTATAGATTCATATAAATAATGCTACTAAAATGCTTTTGCTACTTCTCTTTCATAAAAGGCTTCAGAATCCATTCCCTCCCCTATATGGAAGGTCTTCATTTTAGAATTATTTCTTAGGTGTGGTTGTTTTTTTTTTTTTTTTCTTTTGGTTTTTACAAAAATCCTTACTAGGCATTTTCTTCTTCCGCTGGCCTTGCTTATCAGATTCAGCATCAAGTTGTGTTTGACAGTTTCTAGAAGTCAAATCTGCCCTTCTTGTTGAAGTTTTACCATGTCATGGGCTCTGAAAAAAATTTCAACACCAAAAAAATAAAAGTGGAAAATGTAGGATTGTTTTTAAGTCACCCTTCCTGGAATAAGTATAGAGTCGCCTAAGATGGTTACTTGGAAAGAGACGAGAACTCACATAAATGTATATATTTGTTTATAAAATACCAGGTAGTCACTGATTTCACCCACGATGCTCACCTATTAGCCATGATGGCCAGCCCTGGTGTGGGAGAATAATCCCTGATTCTGTTGACTGTGGTTAGTCACACTCACACAGTCAGAGCAAATGTGTTAAATAAGCAGCTTCTACTTCTACCTTAGGTAAGCTGTCTGAAATGGAAGTATGTGTGGCTAGAACTCAAAATTTATTGGTATTTTACGATTCTTGTATATCCTTCAAGCCTAACAAAAAATTGTAGATGCCAGCAAGTCCTAAATGTTTTCTATTTGTGGTGCCATGAATTGCCTTAGTAATTTTTTTTTTTTTGTGGTGCCCTAGGCCAAAATTAATACTTACTAGTTCAATTTATTAAGTTGTTAGGTCCAAACCTCTTGACAGTAGCAGTTTGCATGATGTCCTCCAAATGTCGCTGTACAACACCTTGCCATGCCTGTGAGTTTGCTGCCATGCCCCAGAGCATGTCAGTACACAACTTGGGAACCACAGACACATGCTATGCTGATATTTGCACTGGCTACAGTTGGTGACCCTTACAGTGCAATTCCTGGTCACTCAACCCTCCATATCATTTCACTCTTTGTTTTCTTCTTCTTATTGTTTTTGCTTGCCTCTGGCTAATTCACTGGTCAGTTGTGATCCTACCTTCTTTGCTATTATTCATCCATCCCTCAATGCCAAGAGTGTCCTAGTCTAGAAAATGCAATGCTCCTAAGCCCCAGCATTAGGGGAGGCTGGTCCTGACAGTGTTCCTGATTTCTCCACATGAACTTGATGTAGTACTGCCTTTGGACTTGTAATCTTGGGGCTACAGTTTGGTAGTTTAAAATGTCTTTGTTGACCAATGGGCTTCATTAGCTGTGCTCAGAGAAACCAGTGTTTCTCTCCAAAGTGTCTGAAAAAATACTTTGTCTTTAGGGCAGCACCCGTGGCTCAAGGAGTAGGGTACCAGCCCCATATACCAGAGGTGGTGGGTTCAAACCTGGTCCTGGCCAAAAACTGCAAAAAACCCAAAAAACCTTTATCTTTGGCCTGAAAATACAAAAGATATCTAGTTCTTAATTTCTCACCCAAAGGCTATTTTGGCTATGTAACTAACTCATTCTGAGCTCGGAGGTAAGATTTGTGTATCCATAAAATTCTCTGGAGTTAAATTATAGGTCTCTGGTGCTGAGATTTTGCCTCCTTAACAGCTATGGGGGCTTGAAGGGCCCTTTGCTGGCTCACACTGCCACTGAATTAGCACATGAGAAGGGGTTGGGATCAAAGTCGCCTTCCTAGGACTTTTTTTTACTTTTCAAGTGGAAGATGAAGTTTTCAATTAGGCCCCTAAAAATTTACATAATTAGATGGAAAAATACCTGACTAAAATCTAGGAAGAAGCAGCTACCAAACTGGATGGAACAGAAAAAAACCACCTTCTGCTGCTGCAGTTCCAAGTTTTCCTTCTGCAGAGGTCTTTGTGTGTTACAGCACCGCTAAGTGTGCTAACAGCTAAAGACGTTCCTTGGCTTCTTGGTCTTTAATTGAGATACTCTGGCTCCCACTGGGAATCTGTGGAAAGCTTGGACCTTTTCCCTAGGAAATGCACGTCATACACAAAACATATACTTAGGCAAACATTTTTTTGGGGGGTGGGGGAAGAGGTGATTGCTGTTTAAAGACCCCATAGGATTAATAACTCTGCTCCGAAACATGTGGACTGTGGCATACTAGACCAAGATTGGCACATTTTTCTGTAAAGGGCCAGATAGTAAATACTTCTGGCTTTGTGTCTGATACGGTCTTTGTCGCAACTACTCAGCTGGGCTCTGTAATGTGAAAGTGTCCGTAAATAATACAGAAATGAATGAACATGGTGTTCGTGCCCCAGTAAAATTTTATTTACAAAACCAAGCAGCGGGCTATATTTGGCTCACAAGCCATGGTTTGCCAACACCTGTCTTAGACCATCAAATATACGACTGCAGTTGATTAACCTTCTGCGTGGAATTCTTCCACTTAGTGACTAGTTTAGCTCAGCTGTCAATAAGGCAGAGTCAGAAGATGGACATAGGAAAATGAATTCAGAGAGGATAGAGGCTGTTCAGTCCCATAGTGGTGACTTTCCTCAGGTAAATGTTTATTATTCTGGAACCTGACGGAAAAATTTTGTTCAGATTAAACCGAGTACCTACTGTTTCCATTTTAATGCAACCACCAGTGTAACTTACTGTGTGATTTGGAAGTCCGAGGCCCCCTTCTCTTAGATGTTGACTGTATCCTTTTGGCTCTTAGCTTCTTCGCATTTTCTTTCTGAGGTTTGCTTTGCACCTGCTGAGAATCGCTTTGCACCTGCTGAGAATCATGAACCCAGATGCTGGTTAGTTTGTTTCCTTATCCCCTGAACCATCCTAGGACTGGGAAATGTGGGAGGCCAACCTTTACCTCCTAAGTAGAAGGCAGATGGAATCCTTAACATCTTCCAGTTCTTCCACCTCAACTATTTGTCCACCTTTTAAGAAAGTAAGAACAGGTGGTTTGGGGTCAAAATACTTGCTCTCAGGTGGTCTCAGAGCTCTAAGTTCTCACTGTGAGAGAAGACTTAGGTCTGCGTGCTTGGGTACTGTCCCTCGACTTGTGGGGGAGTGCTCTTCTTCTTTAATCATCCAATTTTAAGGGGCCTACGCAAAATGCCTCTTTAATGTTCCGATTTTCTTGGGTTGCCAGCCCTGGTTGAATTTCTGGGGCCTGTAGCCTCTGGTAGGGCCCTGTCTTCGCTACAGAAGAACAGCGGTGTAATCTGCTTCCCCTTTTGTTACTGGTAGTGCTTGCACCCTCTCCGCCGCCCAGAATGCTGTACCCGTGACAGGGATCCACGCTGCCTCCTTTTCCTTCTTGCAGGAGAGCGGAGCACTTCTTAGTGAAAGCTGTTGTCTCTTTATTATTCAGAAACATTATTTTTCCTGTTGCATCATCCAGAAAACATAAATGACACTTAGAGTGATGGTTGGAAGAACTCCTTAACAGGGCATATTTAAATTGCATGTGATCCAGCAATTTACCTGAAAGAATGTTTTCTTTTCACCTAGGGAAACAAAACCTAAATTCCACAGCCTTCAAAATGAAATTATGCTTCCGGGGGAGCACATTGCCACCCAGTACATCATTCACCACCTGTCCCTGAGGGCTACAAAGAAGACGTGTTCTTTTTCTGAGATTTAGTGAGTCACTGTTTACAGCTACGCAAACATCATTGTACCTACCGTTTGCAAGTCTGAATGGAGTAATATGAAATCAAGATTTTAGTTTGAGCTAATGTTTTCAGCTCCTCTCTTTTTAAATTTTTTTTTTAAGCAAAATTCCTCTAGAAGCTTCTTTCCTGTCCGAGGCAATGACAACTCTAACCTCAGTAGAAATACCAAACAAAAAAATCATAGTAGGAAATTTCTGTTTTTAAGAAACTGATATCATGTGATAACACAAACATGCGTTACTAGAATTTTAAAATATCCAGCCTCATTCTTTGGGACTTTGAGTATCTTGACATCATGTGTATTATCATTTGAACTTGGGCATTAAGCCTTTTGTTCTTGGGAGCTTACAGTTCAGATTTTGGAAAATTTGTGTAGTATATCTTTCTTAGAGAGTTGTCGGTGTCAACAAGTTTTTTTTTTGTTTTTTTTTAAAAGCAAGTTAATCTTGTTTTTCCCCAATTTACAGTGTTGCATTTCTGAGATTCAGGGTCTTTTTCAAGGAATGGGAGTGAATGCTTTTACGGCTTGGAGACAGAGTTCAGGGAAAGTACGAACAAGTTTTGGCACTTCCTTGTGTCTTGATGTGGGAAACAGAATTTTCTAAGTCGTCTCTGAAGTTTGTGGCTTAGATCTGATCCTCAAAAGTCTTTTCTGCTGTTGGATTTGCTTGTTATTTTTCCTCTGCTGGTCACAAATGACCTGGGCTGGCTTCATGCTTTTGTCGAAAGGAACTGATTCAGCCATTTATGTATAAACATCCCAAATCAGCAATTTCGTATCAGTCTGCCTAAATGAACTCTATAGGGTCTGTCAAAGAGAACTTTTAGCAAACCCTCATTCAAAATAGGAAACCTTATCAGAAGACCTGCTCCTTGTTCTTTAAAGAACAGCCAGGCTGGGTATCTGATTTCCTTAAGTAAGACTCTATGGTGGTCAGAAATGAGTAATTAGCAACATTTGATCACTACTCACATTTGTATTGGAATCTGAATGATATTTCAACCAAGTCAGGCCACTGTCTCAGGGGAACGTCACTAGACTTTGGAGTTTAAATTTGAACAATGATGTGAAATCATTGTTGGGGGAAAAAAAATACATACAGAGAATTAGGAACCCCTTGGAAGAGCAAGCTGATAAAAGAAGCTGGCAGATTTTAATATATCCTTTAACTTATTTAGTGTTGTGTTATGCAGATAGTCTCTTATGGGAAAACCACCAAAAAGCAAAACCCCTTTTTCATTATTTTTCCTTTAAAATGCTGAGCTATACAAAGATTGAGAGAGGACCATTGACTTGGGCGTCAGACAGTTTTCTTTTATATCCCCAGTGTTACTGATTCTAAAGAGTCACCGTTTGAAACTGATGGCACCCAGAACAAAAGTAATGATTTAGAGGGGGGATAAGATGGTTGAGAAAAGGAAATAAAATGCTAAAACCATTTGGAGAACATACAACTTAACTATCCGCTACCTCCTGGGTAAAGAAATTCAAACACAAAACCAGAATTCCATTTATTATAGTTTTTGTGACAGGCATTAAGAAAGATAAACTCCAACCAAGGTTATCTGATGTGCAGAATTTTTTTCTCCCACAATGCAGAGAACTGTGAATGTTCTTAGAAAATAACACTACATATCTTCACCAGAAGAGCTAGAATTTATCATTTTAAAATATAACGCTCAAAGCTAGTTTGAATTTTCAGAAGCAGTGAAGGGTGGGGAAGGCGTGGTTGTTTTATTCTATTTTACTTTTTAAATCTCAAGTTGTCCATCCCATCGTATGTCAGTATTTGGGGAGGTAAGAGTTGGGTATAGCGGTGGTTTCCAGACCACCCTCAGTGGTGCACCTGCGGGCCTTTTGGCACGAACAGAAGGGGAAGGGAGAGTGGTTAAGGTCAACCTTGCCCACCTAAACCTCCATCACCCTCCAGCCACCAGTATTGTTCCTTTTGATTGTAAGTTTTTGTAACTATTAAAGCCTTGGGAACTTTAGAAGAAATGACCATTTTAGGACTTTAAACATCCCTCAAAATGTGGGGAATTTTATAGCCAAAGAAGTCTGAGTCCCTGGTTTTTGCTATATGGAGTATCCTAACAGGGTAGGGAGTCAGGTGGAAAGAAGAGAGGGCAATATATTTTAACTTCTAAGCATGAATTGTTTGAAAGAAAATGCACAAAATCAGTATGTGATGGCCCTGTGATAAGGATCCTTACACAGTTAATTTTCTACAGTGGTTGAGAATGATCTGATCTTCATTCACCCTCTCCAAGACAAGGAGTGGCACAGATGGACTCTCGATGGGCAGTGGAACTCTTAAATTTCTAGATTTGCGGAGGCAAGAGTCCTAATTTTTGTTCACTGACCCAGAAGAAAAAAAGAAAAGCTTTTGGGGACAATGTTGACTCAGACAAGGGGACTGAGACTCAAGCTGGCAGAGCTACTCATACTGGGTTTTACCAAAGGGTAACAGGAACCTGGTACAGCCGTTAGAAGCTGAAAGCTACCGTGGTGTGTCAAGAACTGAACACATGAGGATGCTTAGACACCAACTGAACCAGATCAGGTGCCTTCTACACACACAGAAAGTCTGTGGTGAATTCTGACAGTGTTATGTTTGCTGCTAAAGCAAATTTAACAGCTGGGGTTTCACAGCAACCATTTTAGAACACTACATGTGCCAAAAATTTATCGTGGGCAACAATTTTGTAGTGTTCTCAGCTCATCTCTGTATAAAAACCCTCTTAAGGGGGTTTGATTAAGAAAATTCAGGCAATTTATCTCTTGGATTACCTCTGTGTTTGATTTATTCTTTACTCTCAAGTTTATTTTCTGAGCGAAGTGGTTTTTCTACATGAACTGAAATGATGTTTTCGTAGAACAATAGGTATTTTTAGAGGGAAACATATTTTCTTTGTGTAATTAACTCACACAATTACAACATATTTCTTGCCATACAGAGTCAGCAAACTGGGTCCTTTAAAACCGAAAGAGGTATGAGGGAGGTAAGTTTCACATTATTTAAATACGTGAACAGTTTTCTACATATTTTGTGAAAATCTCAATGAGATGCTAGATAGAACTTCTGTATAGGATTGAGTTGTACAGGAATCTTAATAAAAGGGGTGGATTTCCTCAGCTTTCATAGCTCTAGTTTCATAGCTGAAAATGCTGATTTCACTGACTCATCTAGTCTCTGTAAGAAAAGAAACAACATTCTTACGTTCTGTAAAAATTTTGTGAAAGACATATTTTGTTTGTATATATGAGTGATGGTTTTCCTACGTTTCCTCCCAATTTTTTTTTAAACCATGTTCATTGCAAAGAGATCCCATGGAAACCTGCCCCAGTGCTAAGGGAGTTGGGAGTCTGCTATTTCTTCTTGGTACCTGACATACTCTGAAAGCAGACTGGAGAGGTTTGGGCATCCCTCTCTCTCTCTCTCAAAACCCATCTTCAAAACTTAAATTTAGCGTGTTTGGAGCGTTTGAAGTAGAAGAATGAACACTGTTGGCTGGACTCCGCCATCAGCTTCCTTACTTTCCCCGCCCCGTGCAGCGTGCTGCTAGCGTTCCTAACCGGGAATGACCTCTTCTATGTGGATTGCCATATATTTCCTTTGTGCATCAGGCAGGCTGAACTCAGAAGTTTATAAAGTAAGGACTGCTCAAGAATGTGGGTGCAATGTTTCTGTGACTTTGAGGTGAATGTGAACTTTACATTCAGGCCCTGGGAACTCTTTGCTTGTGAGCTGGGAAAGAAATGGAGGAGTTGGGGCTCCATGACTTAACTTCGTGTCTCTCCATATGGAAACACATGAGTATCACGTGATGACCTCACTAAAGCCCCAGGGTTCTATTTTAAAATACCTATTTTGGGGGACAGCACACCTTTGTTACGTTTGCCTATTGGCTTTGGTGGCCCCCAAATATTTTCATGTTAGCCTAGCTTTTCTGTTATCCAAGTTGTATCTGTCTTTTTTCTTTTAAACTATTGCTGTAGGAGCCCAAGAGTTTGAGGTTGCTGTGAGCTATGATGCCACAGCACTTTACCGAGGGTGACAAAGTGAGATTCTGTCTCAAAAAAAAAAAAAAAAAGAGTAAATGATAGCTCATCATAGTTGGTGATATTATCTCAAAATCCTGAAACCAAGGAGATAGCCAAAATGCAGGACTTGGGGTAGGTACAAGCATGGAGGTCGATGTACGTTGAGTTTTAATAGAGTTCCAGGAATTATACTGAATTGAAGAATAATGTGGCTTAAAAGATGTCATGTCTGTTTTTACATTTGGAGAAGCCTATGGTCTCGGATCCCTATTTTTGTGAAGTTCATCTTTTCATGCAATTATTACCACCAGTGGGGCATGCTTAGTAGATTGGATGACTGGCTTCTATCAGTCATTAAGCAAGGAATTGTAATAATTACCAAAGCTGAGGGTAATTTTGCTTTATGAGTGTATATGTCATGCTATGGTAAAACTTCTTATCAAATGTCTTGTAAAGAAACATAACTTGGTTATTTCACTTCTCATTTCCCAATCCAAGAACATATTAAAGGAAGAGTGGTTTTCTGATGTACTATGAAATCTTTCTTTGGATTTGTGTTTTTGACCAAGGAAATGGCTGAGATGTCAAAGGAAAGAGGTTGTTACATAGTTCCTATGGCTGCCAGCTTTGGCTCCCCACCCACCATGTCAAAAGAGAAAAAAAAATGACCTTGGGAGATTAAATCCAACTGGAACTCCTCTGTGGGTGAGGAGCTCTCCTGTTGATTTCCTATCTCAGGATATTCTTCATTTTCATACTGCTGCTGAGGAGAAAGGAACAGGCTGCAGACTCTGTAACTGGTCTCCGGATGTTTGTACGTGTGTACGTGGAACTTCACACCGTGTGTGTTGTGTTCAGTGTTGTGTCAAACTATGAACGGACTCAAGCAACAATTGGGAGAGAGAGAAGACAGCGATAATGGCAAAAAAACAAAAACAAACAAACAAAACACCCAACCACCTCTTTCTGTCAATGTGCTTGCTGTGACTTTCATAGCTGGGACAAGTAATATGAATATTCAGGAGCAAGGTGTGGTTGAAAGAAATGGTGTGTCGATCTCATACGAAAATGTACAACCAATAAAAGACATTTTAAACAGTGCAGTGAGTCTGTGTATTAACTGGGTTGATCATGGAAATTCTGTGTTCCAGGAATGCTATGTCGAAGGTACAAGCTTTGCCTGGACTATTGTGTTTTTCCTTCTTCCATTCTCCTCCCATCTCTATTGAACCCCGCTTCCAAAACAGAACAGAATATAACACAATGGTATC
>NW_003852413.1:11533864-11534912 GCF_000181295.1 Otolemur garnettii | reverse complement strand
GACAGCTTGAGGCTCTGTCTCAAAATAAATAAATAAAGTAGAAAATGGAGAAAGACAATTGGGTTAATAACAAAAGCATTTTGGGGGTTGTTTCATGGTGTTTTGGTTATATACTGAAACATAGTGAACCCCTGAACTTAGTAGCTTAAAAAGACAGTTTATTACTCTTTCTGGCATTCCTGGAGTTGACTGGGCTCATCGGAGTGGCTTTGCGGGGCATCTCTCATGCAGTTGCTATGGGAGGCTGTGGGTGGGCTGAGAGTGGTGGGAGATTTCTTCATTCACCTGCCTTATGGCTGGAACATATGGGCATCTCTTTCTCTTTCCTGTGGTCTCTCTCTGTGGCTAGATTGGGCTCCTCACAGCCCAGCTCTCTGAGAGAAGTTGGATTTCCAAAGACTTAGTGATTACAGTGGCTCATGTAGAAGCTGTAAGTTAATCCCACAGATCACTGGGAGGATATACTGGAGGGGAGCTGTGTACTCATCACACTGAACCATGTGGCCAATGAGTCATTAAGCTTTTCCTGGTCCTGTAGTTGCAATATTAGGAAATTTGCTTTACATAGTCAGACAGTGTTGTGATCCGGATGTTCTGCAAAAGAAAAAAAAGGTTAGTTCAAGTGAACATGATTGAGTCTACAAAGCTCTCCGACTCCTCCTCTAAACTGGGTGCTAGGCCCCACTGACTTATATCTACATTAATCCAGTTCAGGAAAGAGCCAGCCCTTAAGGTTAACACTGTGAGTGGATCACCAATTATACCAGAGGCATGCGTTCATTTATGTCTTGTTTTTTACTTAAACAAGTTAATGTTGAATTTTTACATTAAGCAAGTTTAAGTTGATGCTGATTCAGGACAGACTCCTTTAATCCTTGTCATTTCAAGGATTAGAATCCAAAGAAGAGGGCTCTCTCTTCTTTCTGTGTACGTTACTCAAATGGCTTTCCAAAGACGATGGACTTTTTTTTCTGACTTTGATTCTTCTCCCCTTGAACTCATTGTATTAAGATTGCTGTAATCCTTCAGCATTCTTTTTTTTTTTTTT
>NW_003852413.1:11532678-11533844 GCF_000181295.1 Otolemur garnettii | reverse complement strand
TGCCATGGCATCATAGCTCACATTAACCTCAAACTGTTGGGCTCAAGTGATCCTCCTGCCTCAGCCTCCCAAGCAGCTGGGTCCATCACAATGCCCAGGTATTCTCTTGTTTTTAGTTTTTTTTAAAGTTTCTTTCTTTTTTTTTCAGCCAGGGCTGGGTTTGAACCTGCCACCTCCAGCATATGGGGCCAGTGCCCTACTCCTTTGAGCCACAGGTGCTGCCCTGCCCAGATATTCTTTTTAGAGATGGGTCTCACTCTTGCTCACACTTGTCTTGAACTCCTGAGCTCAAGCAATCCACCTGCCTTGGTCTCCCAGAGTGCTAGGATTACAGGTGTAAGCCACTGTGCCCAGGCCCCTTTCATCATTCTTAAGTGTGAGTCTGTCTTCGGCATTGAGAATGGTAAGTTCTACAAGGGTGGAGGTATGTGGAAAAGGGAGGGTGTAAACAAACATGATTCTCAGGCATCACATGGGAGGGTTACTTTAGCCACGTGTCCACAAATACTCCTTGCTTTAATGCTTTAAAATATCATCAGATTTTAGAGTGTTTTTCTTTTGACAAGTATAATGCCATCTATTGATGATAGTAATTTGCCCCATCAAAGTGACTCCCTGCTTACTCAAGATTTTGTGAAACTGAATTAAAGTAGAAAATGGGTTGGGCACCTGTGTCTCAAGTGGCTAAGGTGCCAGCCACATACACCTAATGAAATAACTTAGGAGACCTGGAAAAATAGAGTCGGACCCCCACTTAGGTTAATTAATTGGTAATTTATTTTACCTGCCACAGGGGCTGCTGCTCTGAGAGACAGTCAGCAGCCCAGGTGTGAGGGTGAATTGCCTTTTATAGGCTTTGGGCAAGCATATTACAGAAGCAAAACGTGGCTGGTTAAGGGGGGTTACAACCTGGGTAGTCATAGATACAGCAATGGAACAATAATTAATACAGCTTCCGTTGACAATGGATACATCTCATATCACAACGGTTATGGTTATACAACAGTAATTATTCAAGTCTCGGTGAGTTTTCCACCATTGTTCATCTACTGAGAATTGGGGGGTTTTGTGAAACTTGGGACTTTTCTTCCTTATACCTGAAGCTTGTTCTTGGCAATCCTAGGGGGAAGAAGGGGGCCTGGGAACGTGGCTGGGAAGCATGTTCT
>NW_003852413.1:11526912-11532062 GCF_000181295.1 Otolemur garnettii | reverse complement strand
TTCTTACATCTTTATGCACCATCTGATGTTTTGGAGTTCTAAAGAGGTGAAGAACCTCAGCCTCTTTCTTAGGGCTGGCCGTTCTCCGTAGTTTTGCTGGTCTCAGCACAGTTCTCTCTTTCCATTCTTGTGATACCCGCTCCTCTCAGGTGCAGCTTGAAATGAGGAACCAGATTCGTCAGGCGATAACCTGAAATTGGGGGTTTGCGCCACTGGGGTCTGCCCGCACAGTGATGTCCTGAGAGTCCTTGAGCAAAACGGCGCATGAAGAATGACTTGGGAATATCCACAGAGGAACCGAGGGTCAGGAAGAAGCGCTTGAGAAAGTATGCAGCGCATAGGAACAGGAGGTGGAATCTGCCTCCAAGAGGCAAAGGCTGCTTATAAACGAGTGTAATGACTGGTATCATGATCACAGGAGACTGTTCACAGGCAAGAGTAGAATCTGCAATTGGTCTGGTTCACCCTTACTCACTTGGGACCATGTAATGAAGGGAGAGCTAGGACTCTGCAGAAAACCTGAGTCATCACTCACCCAAAGGGCGGTAGCTCAGAGGTGGCACACAACTATGCTAGGTTTTTTTTTCTTTTTCTTTTTCAGATGATGACTTGCTTGGTCATTGAGTTTGGAAGGCAGTAGCACAATCACAGTTCACTGCAGCCTCCTAACTCTTTGCTGAAGCAATCTTCTGCCTCTGCCTCTGGAGTAGACAGAACTACAGGCCCTCACTAAGCACACATAGCTATTTTTTTCTTGTATTTTTGTGGAGGCAGGGTCTTGCTAAGTGACCCAGGCTGGTCTCCAGCTCCTGGCCTCAAGCAATCCTCCTGCCATGACCTCCTGAAGTGCTGGGATTATGGGTGTGGACCACCATACCTGGCTTCTTTTTTCCCACCCAGCATCATTGCAGGATTATGGAAGAGAAGTAATGGAAAGAAAAACAAGAACAAACTTTATTCTTGAAGGGGTATAATTATTTTATGGATGCTGCACAGTATGCTGCCTCAGGGATGCCGAGCGTTCATTGTGTAGGCTCGTGGTGAAGGAGATCTAGGAGATGATGATCTTGAAGCTTGGGGATGATCTACACAAATACCGCTGCTGCTTTTTCCAAATCCAGTGACTTTCTTGTATTGTCTGAGTCTAACTGTGCCCCACCTTGGATCTTTGGGTTTTCTTCTACCGACAGACTAGTTAGAAACTTCCTTGGCATGTGGTAGCTCTCTTGTCTCCCAAGAAGAGATGAAAGGCAGATTTAGAACACATGCTATTTGCCTAAAAGAACCAGCTCAGCCCTGAGCGGTTTTCCTACGGTCCAGAATGACCCTGCCGACAGGGAGGCAAAGAGTTCTTCTAAGACAAGACCTTGCTAAACCACTTGACCTTTTCAACAGCTGCAGAATTGTTTATCGGGAGCATGCCATCTCTCTTGGCTCCTCCAATTTGGCAGCCAGGAAAGTCAAGCCAGTGACACTGTGTGCTTTAGAAAACTTCTCAACAATTCACAACTTCCACCATAAAGTGGCTAAATTAGTCTCACTAGGCAGATAGTGATCTCTGGATGGGTCATCCTTTCCTTGAGCTGGTTGGCTTTGGGGACTCAAATGAGTCACTGCTGGAGATAAATATAAGTACCAACTTACCAGAGCCTCCAATTCCCTACAGGGCAGCTGATGAAGAATCGATAAGTCTGTTTCCAGCCACAAGCCTAGGGCAAGTGGCAGTCTGTTTGCCAATAACAAAGAACATGAACTCTCTTCATTTATGTAATTTTCTCAAGAAATAAAGGAGGCCATGAGTTTTATTTATTTTTTCCTTTGTTTATGAATAGTAAGTGACTCCCTATATTTTGGAAGGGTTGCACTCATACATGTATTCTTTTCTTGTTTGTCTGTTTGTTTGTTTTTGAGATTCATTGAGGGTGCAAAGAATTAGGTTAAACCAGTTGCATTTAGTTAGGTAAAGTCCCTCTTGTAATTGTGTCCCTCCCCCATGAAGTGTGCCATACACTGTGATCCCCTTCCCCCTCACTTCTTCCCGCTCCCTGCTCCCTCATTCCCCTACGCTCCACCTTGTATTAGATCAGGGGTCCTCAAACTTTTTAAACAAGGGGCCAGTTCACTGTCCCTCAGACCATTGGTGTGCCAGACTGTAGACCCTGGGACAAGTCAGCTGCTAAGCAGGACAGGCAGCGGTGGCAAAAACACCTGGCCGGCTGGATAAATGTCCTAGGTGGGCTGCATGTAGCCCGCTGACTGTAGTTTGAGGACGCCTGTATTAGATCATCTACTGCCTTCATATTAGAATTGAGTGCATTGGATTCTTGCTTCTCCATTCTTGTGATACTTTACTGAGAAGAATGTGTTCCAACTCCATCTACGTTAGTACAAAAGGTGTAGAGTTTCCATATTTGTTAACGGTTGAATAGTATTCCATGGTATACATATACCACAGCTTGTTGATCCATTCCTGGGTTGGTGGGCATTTAGGTTGTTTCCACATCTTGGCGATTGTTAATTGAGCTGCAATAAACAGTCTAGTGCAAATGTCCTTATGATAAAAGGATTTTTTTTTTCTTCTGGGTAGATGCCTAGTAATGGGATTGCAGGATCAAATGGGATGTCTAATTTGAGTTCTTTGAGGATTCTCCATACTTCCTTCCAAAACGGTATTAGTTTGCAGTCCCACCAGCAGTGTTAAAGTGTTCCCTTCTCTCTACATTCACCCCCCCAGCATCTGCAGCTTTGAGACTTTGTGATGTGGGCCATTCTCACTGGGGTTAGGTGATATCTCAGGGTGGTTTTGATTTGCATTTCTCTGATGATCAGGGATGGTGAGCATTTCTTCAAATGTTTGTTAGCCATTCTTCTGTCTTCACTGGAGAAAGGTTCTGTTCACATGTCTTGCCCAGAGGTAGATGGGATTGTTTACTTTTTTTCTCTTGATTAATTTTAGTTCTCTATAGATTCTGGTTATCAACTCTTTGTCAGATTAATATCCTTCAAATATCTTTTCCCGTTCTGAAGGTTGTCTTTTTGCTTTACTTGTTGTGTCCTTAGCTGTGCTGAAGCTTTCCAGCTTAATTAAATAGCATATGTTTATTTTTGTTGTTGTACTGGCCAATGAAGTTTTTATCATAAAATCTTTCCCCAGTCCAACATTGTCAAGGGTTTTCCCCACACTTTCTTCTAAGATTTTTATTGTTTCGTGTCTTAGATTTAAGTCTCTTATCCATCTTGAGTCAATTTTTGTAAGGAGTGAAGGGTGTGGGTTGAGTTTCAGTCTTTTACATGTTGTTATCCAGTTCTCCAAGCATCATTTGTTGAATAGGGATTCTTTTCCCCACTGTATGCTTTTGTTTGGTTTATCAAAGATCAGATGGCAAGTAGAGACTGGTTTCATCTCTTAGTTTTCTACTCTGTTCCATGTGTCTATATCTCTGTTTTTTTTTGCCAATACCATGCTGTTTTGATTACTGTGGACTTGTAATATAGCCTGAAGTCTGGTAGGATGATGCCTCTAACTTTGTTTTTATTACTAAGAATAGCCTTAGCTATTAGGGCTTAGCCTTCACCTTAGCTATAAGGGCTTTATTCTTGTTCCATACAAAATGAAGTAATATTTTTTCCAGTTCTTCAAAATATGATGTTGGTATTTTAAGTGAGATTGCATTAAATCTATAGATTGCTTTGGGTAGAATAGACATTTTGTCAATATTGGCTCTTCCCAGCCAAAAGTATGGTATGTTCTTCCATTTGTTAGTGTCTTTGGTAATTTCTTTTCTTAGGGTTTCATAATGTTGCCCCTCATTGGGTGCCAAATGTTGGGGCAGGGTCTGCTAAGACCTGTGGAAACTGGCAATGACTGACTGAATAAATATACAGTTTGAAATGATGGTAAAGAAAGAGACATGAGACATAGAGTAGAGTTAAAAGTGGGAGCTCAGGAGTCCATTGCCCATTTGTGGGATTCCAGCAATGGCACCCAGTGTTTGGTCCACTCTGCTTTTATTGAAGTCTATTTGCTAAGAGGGTAAGATGAGAGGGAACAAAGATGTCAACAATTTCTCTGAGTGAACGTATCAGCTCCTATGGTTATAATTAATTTTAAGGTTTTGAGTAGCCTTGAGAAATCTGAAATCTGAGCCTTGTATTGGGAGGGCCTTCACTTGAGATCACACACACAGATTTCTAGGGAGGTGTTAAACTCCACTAGTTCCCTGTGAAGTAATTAATGGCATTAATCTCCTCTGAGAAAATGTGAGAGGGAGGAATTTTCCTCCCATCACCACCACAGAGGATCTTTCTTGTGATTAGGGATATAAGTAAGCTCTTCTGCCCATATCTCAGGGCTCTAGCTACTCCCTTGATCTCTGCCCCAGGGAAATGTAAATCTTTACAGTGGGTATCTGCTTTGCCTGTTTAGTAGACAGGAAATGACCCAGTTAATGTGTCTTTCTAGGTCTTTGCCATAGAGCTTTCTACGGCCATTTTTCCTCAGAGTGTCACAGACCCAGCAGTGGGGTTTTAAAGCTATATCCCCAACAGGCTAAATTTCAGAAAAGGCAGGAAGCTTGCTAGCCATGGCTAGCTTAAATGTAAACGAGCTGACTTGACTTTGTTCTGACTCACTCAGCTTACTTTTTGACTTTCCTCTTTTTCTAGGGGTGCTTTCCTTTGCCGGGAATGGGGTCTTTGGTCCTCAATCTCCCTGCACGTAATTCTCCTTGAAAAGATCTTTAACTTCTTTTTTAGGTCTATTCCTAAGTATTTTGTTTTCTTTGAAGCTACTGTGAAGGGAATTGTGTCCTTTGCTTCTCAACGTGGCTGTTATTGGCACATACAAGGACCACTGATTTGTAGACATCAATTTTATACTTTGAGATATTCCTATATTTCCTGATGACTTCCAGGAATTTTGTGGTTGAGTCTCTGGGGTTTTCAGAGTATAAGTTCATATTATCAGCAAAGAGGAAGAGTTTGACCTTCTCTGCCCATATTTGGAAGCCCTTTATATTCTTCTCTTGCCTGTTAGCATTGGCTAGAACTATGGTGAATAATAGTGGCAATAGTGGACATCCTTGTCTGGTTCCAGTTCTAAATGGAAAAGCATTCAGTGTGATGTTAGTTGTGAGGTTTGTCATAGATGG
>NW_003852413.1:11521191-11526228 GCF_000181295.1 Otolemur garnettii | reverse complement strand
CCATCTTGCTCCACCACTCCAGGCAGTGAGTTTTAATTTCACTTATCTGAAAACTGTTTGTGTGCGGAAATATCCAGGATTTGTGACATACCTTTGCAAGATGACGTGAGTGAAATGTGACTTGAGAACACTAATAAAATGAGTGAAGAATTATTTTAAAACACTGAAAGTGGTTGAAAAGTAATGGAGCAAAAAAATAGAGTTTGTATTGGTATTGAAACATGGAAGAGGGCAGCAGTCTAGAGCCAGGTGGGTTGTTTAAAATTCTGGCTACCCCACCTATTAGCTGTTTGACCTTGGATGTAGGTCTGAATTTCTCTATGTCTCAGTTTACTCTTCCTTAAAATGGGGCTGATAATAGTAAGAGTTACATTACAGTGGTTGTGAGAATTCAATGAAATACTGCCCATAACTGTAAGCACTTAGCTCAGGGTCAGCCACATCTTTTATCACTCAATAAGATTTTATTAATATTATCTTCTGATCAAATTCCCTTTTCAAAAATGTAATTAGATAAAAATGTATATAAAGGAGAGATAACCAAGCAATTTTAAGTGTGAATCTGTTCAAGACTGCATAGCCTACAATCCATGGCTTTTGCTGGCTGAGTATAGATTATGTCATTTGGCCAAATCTTAATGTTGTAAATAACTGTTCGTATTTTTTAGTTTGTATATTAAACTAAAAACTTTGTTCACCTACTGACATACATGATAAAGCCATTTTTGGAAACCTTTTGCAAATCCTGTTTTATGACATTAAAATAATGACCACCACTTTTAAAATTGCAAATCCAATGTATATTAAAAAAAAATTTCAGGGTATTTCTAAGATTAAAATATGATACCTCAAGAAAAAGAAAAAGACAGACTCAATCCTTGATGATTTACTTTTTAAACAAAGATTAGGTCACTGATACTAAAATACTATAGAAGGCTAGAATATACTTTACATACTGAACACATAAAATAATTTAATTTAAATATTTCTTTTCAGTTTATCCAATACTTGAGAAACTGGTCCACATAAATTTGAAACTTTTAAAATGCTATTGCTATTCTACTTTATTTTCCAAGAAGCACTAGGCCTGTATTAGGAAGAGTGCCACCCAGGCCTGGCTCTGAATCTCAACTCTGCTGACCACTAGCTTCGGGGGTTGAGGATAAATCTCGTAAAATATTCTCAGCCTCAGTTTTCTACCTAAAGTAGGAGAAGACAGTAAGAAGTGAATAGGAGAGAGTGGTAATTGTAGAGATAAGAAATAAAGAATCTAGCAACGTGCCGGCCTGTACAGGCAGCTCTTGATTTGTATGTGACAGCCTCAGTTATTACAGAACCACACATAGTGCCCATAGGTCTGTGTTTCAGTAAATAGAGTGTCATGCATGGTACCGTCTGTAGTAAGTTTTCAATATATAGTGATTGTTCGTAATTTTGATATGTTACAAATGTCAATAAGAAATATAACTTTCCCTTTAAGCTGCCTCTGAAAGGCATCACCAGAAGGAAGGGGCTCCCCCTGGGCCACGGGAGGGGCCACTTCCTCACCCACTTACCCAACAAAACTTACCTACCAGGGAAGACAGTCTCAATACAGGGACTACGGTGGGAGGTGGGCTGGGCACACTGAGTGCTGTTATAATAAAGGCCTCATGCCAGGAAAAAAACAGACACTTCCCTTTAAATACTAAGTATTATTTCATTTGATCCTTACAAAATGTCAAAAAGGGCTGGCCATGGTGGCCCACACCTGTCATGCTAGCACTTTGAGATGCTGAGGTGAGAGGATCTCTTGAGTCAGCCCAGGAGTTCAAGACCACCCTGAGCAACATGACAGGATCCTGAGGGAAAGGAAAGGAAAAAGGAAAAAGGAAGGAAGGAGGGAGGGAAGGAAGAAAAGAAGGAACGAGGGAAGGAGGGAATGGAGGTAAGGAAAGAAAAAAAGGAAAGGAAGGAAACAAAAAAGAGAAAATAAGTCAGGCTTAGTGGTATGCACCTGTAGTCCCAGTACTTGGAAGGCTGGGGCAGGAGGATCACTTGAGTCCAGGAGTTGGAGGCTACAGTGAGCTATGATCATACCAGTGCAGTAGCCTCAGCAACATAGTGATATTTTTAAAAAATCTCTTGAAAGTCTCTTAAAAAACTGTCAATAAGGCACGCGTTATTGGTGCCATCCTTTTTCCAATCGGAGTAACTAGTTTGTAACTCCAGGAGATTTGCACAGCTAGTCAGCGGAATAACCAGACAGAGGGGACTAGCCTCTGTACATTGTCTCCTTCAGATTTGAATGAAACAAAGAAAACATTTTCTTTCTTGACCCTGAGATGAATTTTTCAGTCTTTCAGTTTTGTCTGGTAAACCAGTGTTTGAAATGGAGCAAGGTGGGAAGCTGGGTGAACTGGGACCTTGGTACTCGTGGCCATCCAGAGAAGCAGGGACATCTGTTGAGGAACAGTGTCTATTAAGGGTCAGGACTGATTTCACCAGTTCAGCTACAGGGGCCCTGTAGAGGGGTGGCATTGGGAATGTCACTGAAGGACGCAAGCTACAGTGGGCAGAAGAAAGATTGGATCCTGACAGAGTGAGAAGGGGATGCACAGAGAAACCCAGACTGGCACTTAGAGAGGTGGGGGAGCATTGTCAGCAAGCAGTCCAGGTGACCCGAACGTTCCCCTGTACACGTCATCTCATATAGGGATCCCAGGGAGGGCGACTATGGGGCTTGGGGCCAGAGAAAGGTAACTCTACACAGGGCAGTCCCAGTGGCGGGGCCACTGGATCCAGGAGCAAGCTGCAAGCCCACTCCTCAGCCTGTTCCCAGTTCTTCTGTGCTCTTGGCCGATGAATGACCACACATGCCAAAATAGGGAGGCATGAAATGAGTTTATGGAAGGAGCGTTTATGGGTTTACAGAGCAAGATACATTCACCACATTGAGGAAGCTGCCTCTGGTTAACAGGGGGCTCTGGTTATGCTCTGGGACCCTGTTTTATTTTATCTAGATGGGACCTCCATGACCATCCATGGTCACCACTGAACCACTTCAAGGGATAGTCAATGCCATGATAATTAGCCTTAGGTTACCCTGGGTCATTTTCTAGATCTTACTGGGCCTGGCCTGCCTGGCTTGTGGGCTAGGAAAGTCCCTGCACTCGTTTGCAGATTGGCACAGCTGTTTCTCCTTGCCCCAGGTGTGACAACTTCTCAGGTGGCATCAAGGTGGGGCAGCACCTCCCTAGGACAGCGTGAGGACCCTCACTACCTACCCCACACATGTTGGGGTGGGGAAGGGCTAGTCACAGCTACAGAGGCTCCTGGGCTGTTATTCTGCTCTCCAAATCGGCAGGCTGGGCTGAGCCATAGGTGAAAGGGTCTAGAAAAGGCAGGGATCCAACTCGGAAAAGGCAGGGATCGAGGAGCTAGAAGGCGGCATCCCTAACATTGAGCTTGAAGCAATGGCACACTAAAAAAAATTATATGTATTTATCTGGAACAAAACGACTTTTGTTCCCCAATTGAAAGGAAAAAAAGAAAGGAACTCATTTCTTTAGCCTCATGTCAAAGGCAAACTTGACCATTGTTCAGAAATGCAATCATGCCTCAGGACTGAAAGAATAACGATTCCACTGTTTATACGGTTTTATAATTTACAGTGGTTGTCATGAAATGGCAACATTTTCTAACATCAGATTAGGAGACCTGGGCTAGAGGGAGAGGAAGGGGACAGGGCTTAGCCTGCCAACTGCACGGTGCTGCCCTGGTGAGGAGCAGAGGAAACAGCGTCTCTGTGGGATACTCTGGTGTCGAGCAAGTGAATGTCTCTTGTGGTCAGAGTAAGTTATGGAAAATGTCAAGTTAATATCTTTTGCATATGAACCGAGACTTTATCCAGAACGAAATCAGGGCAAACATTTACTAGGTGTGTGGGGGGCAGCAGGCAGGAGGAGGTGGGCAGATGCATTTGGAAAAAAGCGCCATCGAAACTCTCCATTTGCCCCCTTGTTAATCTGTAAAAGACTTTCGGGCAATCGTTCATGGAAACTTTGGAAGCAGATGGAAATATTTTAAGATGTATAATACACATGGGTCTGTAACATGAATTTCCACTTTCCTTACAGAAGTGAACACAGTGGAGTTCTGTGTTATCCTTTGGGTGTGAGCAAGAATTTGAAGGAGAAATGGTGGTTCACGTGGCTTCTAGGTGGTTTACAAATAACTGGGCCGCGGACGTGCCCAGCACACTAGCTGTGCTTCAGTTCTTCCCATTATAGGTATTGCCAAGGTCTTGGTCCACTTCTTATCAGGTAGCTGACAGTTCTAACTTTTGGCAATAATTCAGCCAATTTGGCAAATTAATTTTTTCTCCCAAAGAAATTATGTTTTCTGAGGCAAGGAATTATCGAGCCCATAGGAAATGAAATAGCCATACCAGTATATTTATCACCAGAGAACTGCATGCATTTCAAATTTTAAAATTGTCTTTGGTAAAGTACTCTGACATCAATGACTTACTGATGCTGCGGTACACCCTTAAAAAAGGCATCTGTATTGCTATACTGTCAGCCCTGCCCACAGGAATATTCACATAATAAAATCGACATGCAGCATTTTCGTGGAACTGTGACTAGGGGAGGAGACTGACCTAACACCAAAAAATGCAGCGTGAAATTCAGATATGCCACCCAAAGAATCACACGTTAGATGCCCAGCTTTGCACATCCCTATCAGCACATCATCCCTGAAATCTACTGTTTTCCTCAGCCTTGGTAGACTTGTGCTCTACCAAGCACAAGGGGCCCTCGCTGGTGCTGAGTGGACAGCTCTGGAGAACACTCAGCAAGGTGGCCATGGGAGTCTGGGGACCTCTGATGGCTTCAAAGAGGCTGTGAACCTCACACAATTAAATGCCAAATTGTGTGTATATGAATGTATGTACATTTACTGGAGAATATCTATAACAGTGAAACCTTGAAAATGATTGGGAAAACAAAGATAAGATCTGTCACTTTACTCTGAACAAAAGAAATGGAATTTCAT
>NW_003852413.1:11505369-11520582 GCF_000181295.1 Otolemur garnettii | reverse complement strand
CATTTCTGGAGAGAAGCCCTATTAATATCCATTTAGGGTCTAATTTGGAAATGATGTGAATTTGAATAGTTATAAAAAAGCTGGAGAGAAAATTGATACATGTTTAAGTTAACTTAATTTTAAACTATCCCATACAAGTTTATCTTAAAAATTTCCAGGTCTATTTTGACCAGTTCACACGTCTAGTAGTTAGTGGATGTTTTTTGTTGTTTGTCCATTCTTTCCTTTTTCTGTTGGGTTCTCAGCTATCGTCACAATCTCTAACTTTCTCTGGGGCACTAACAAACTCTTTTAAGATGACTTGTGGCCTCTCTCTTGTGCCGCCTTCTCCCTTCCCTCCCAATTTAAAATATTGGAATTGTTTAACATATTCCTAAGAAGCAGATAACGCAGTGGTCAGTGTACAATTCTCCTCCTGCCCCTTTCCATACACGGTTCTATTTATGACGATACCATGGGGAACATTGGCTCCAGCCCTAAACGTTAGAGAAAAATCTTTGCCTTGTGGAAGTTTCAATGAAAAGATCCCTTTGACATTCGGTTGAGACTCTAGTTATCACTCCATCCTTCTGAGCTCACTTGAAACTCAGCGTCCTAGTGTTACATCCATGTTTTACATGGAAGGGAAAGGCACACAGAATGCGTTTAAAGTGAGGGGTTTAAATTGGAAAATTTTAATCCAAGTTATCACTCGAAAGAGAGGAATTTAGCATGACCACAAGGGGGCAGCAAAACACACCGGATTCCCTCCCAGCGCTGCAGAAACAAGGTTCTGTGGTTGGTCTCCAGCAGAGTGAGCAATGCAAAGAAAGAGCTCCCTGGCATCTGAAGTACCTGGCAACCTCCGACGCTGGCATTTCTAGCGCAAACGCAGTGCTACTCGGGTCGGGCGGGGACGCTGTCCTTCATAAGTAACTGAACACCGAGACACCCGCTTTCTGAGCCTGCCTAGTGAAGGGCTGCTGGTGACTTGCACCCGGGGGTGGTTAACATCTAATCCTTGCTGATGATGCTTCTCAGTGGAACAAACTGTAAATTCCTTTTCCTTCTTTTCTTACGATTTCCCTGCACTCCAGGGGCAAGTAAGAATTAGATTTAACTTTTAAAAATAAGGAACAGACTCCCTTGCAAAAGAAGCAGTAAATAATTAATCACTTACCAATTATCAGGTATCGTTCAGTAGAGAATCTTACAGAAGTGTGGTTGATCCAGGAGGCCGGTCACACCCGGGTTTTATTATCACACTTTCTTGGTGTGAAATTGTACAACCTTGGGAAGTTTTCTTAATCTTCAGGAGTCTTAGTTTCTTCACTTGTAAAATTGAGAGAATATAATAGGTTGTTTTAAAGATGAAGTAAAATAATACATGCCTGCTCAGTGCCTGATATGTGGCAGGAATTCAATTGATTTAAGAGTTATAGCATATTATAATAGATGAGTGACATGGGTTAGTGTTCAGTCATTTTTGGTAAATAAATGATTATGCTTTATTTCATTTAATTCTAACGGCTACTGAGAGAGATGGGTTTTATTTCCCTCCGATTTCATAGATGAGACAGTTGAAATTCCAAAATGCTGATCATATGATATATATGTAATATAACATAATATATCATATAATAATATCATATGATATATATGTAATATAACATAATATATCATATAATAATATCGTATATATATAACAGAAGAGCTGGGATTTGAACCTTTGGCCTTCTAACTCTTAGCCCATGTACTTTCAATCACACTTGTGTGGGTAGACTATGTCATCGTCATTTTTTCCTTGTTCTTGGAAAGTGCTAAAGTCACCAAAAGTCACCTGACAGGCCTTGGAAATGATTCAGCAGTTCCACTAGGCCAACACAGGGCAGAACCAGTCTTCTCATGTACCTGACGGCAGCTGGCCATGACAACATCGATTTCAAAATGTGATCTCTAAGCAGTGAATGTTCTCAAAATCTCTTCTGAATTTTGTGTTGATTTTAAAATTCAATTAAAAGTATTTTTCATTTATATCGCAAATGGAAATTATCCTGTTTTCTTTTTCAATACCCTTGACGTTGAATTGCTGTGGTTTGAAGAGAATTTTAAGTGGACTCTTTGTTCTTAATGAACGTGGGCTTTGGGACATGGACTGATTTTCTGTGAGTTTGTCTCTGCAGGACAAGAAGTCTGGGTGATGGTGTCCAAACATAGGGTAACGTGAGGGTGAATGGGTGGGGGTTAAGGACTTCTGGCTTGACTATGATCATCTCTCCAACCAGAACCAGATACACACTCTGAAAAGTTCTGATTATGGGCTCTGAAGAAGGTCTGTGATGTTTCTTTGGGGGTTCTACCTACTTGCAAATGGAACAGCCTGTTATGCTTCATAGATTTCTTATCGCTGGTGGTTATTGAAGCACAAATGAATTTCACTCTGTACCTAGAGTCGTCAGATGCTGGGAAAGGGATAAATTACTCCCTGTAGGAAGGCTCCTCCACTCACTGTTAAACTGGCGAATGCTTCTCTTGCCACACTGTCCCTTTACTTTTAGAAATGCATTGACAGGCTCCCCAAATCTTGCATCAGCCTTTGACATGAAGATGCATTCTTGCTCAGTGACTAAAGGTAGGCAACATTTACTGATTTTATCAGAAATGTTTCTGTTTAGCTCTCTCCAAAGATTCCAGAATTGCATAGTCGCAGACCCCATACCAAGAAGTTACAGGTAAAATGCTAGTAAAAGGGTGCCAGAAAGATAATGACTGATACTCTTTTTCTTCCCTCCCTCTCCTCCCTCCTCCTCGCCTCCTTTTCCTTTCTTTTCTTCCTCCTCCTCTTCCTCCTCCTTTAAGAAATGACATGATTTAAGACACTGCGGCAGATGATTTAAAGCACGTATTTACCTTCCTTTTTGGGAAATGACCTAAAAGGAAAAAGTGAGGTAAAGGAAGAAAACAGCAGGTTAGAATAGTTCATCTGAGAACGAAGGGACTGGGTAGAAAGGCTGCTCTCCAGAAGTCTGAAATGCAGATAGCTAGAAATGGCTCATTGTCAGAATCATGTTATACGCTTATCTGAAAAAAAAAATGAAAAGATGATTTCATCCTGTGTGTGTGTTTGAATAGGATTAACGTATGCCCCTGTGGAGGTGGAGGAAAGATCTCACCCTGTGGGATAAGGAAATACAATTTTGGAGCTGAACTTGAGCTGTGTCCAGCCTCAACCCTTGCTCAGACCTAACCTGTGTTATTCTGACTCTCCATTCGGAAGTTGTCCCCCACCCCATTCCAGTGCAAGTGAGAACTACTTCATCAGGGCAGTAGGGGACATAGAAAACGTGATAATATGGCAATCTACTGGGAGAAATGTCTTTGGTCCAAGATGTTGAACCTCTCTTAATAGCCTTACCTTTAAAAGGACAATAACAACAACAAAATCTCCAAACTAATAAGAACCAGAGACAAAGACGACATCAACAATGATGTTAACCAAACTCAACAAAAACAAAAACCATCCTCTACTTCTCTGGGTTGCAGACTTTTTAATAACATAATTTTAAAAAATGCTTATCAAAATAAGAGAGATTTTCTTGTAGAAGATGTAGACATACAAGCAGAAGAGAAAGAAATGGACAATCGTAGTGTTCAGAGACGGCTGCCGTCAAGGCTCGTGGGTACGGATGTGTGTGCCTGTTGCGAGGCTTTCTCGTCTATGCACAACCAACACACGCATAAAAATCTATCAAATGGAAACATTTTTGCTTTTGTTCTTCTTTCATATTTATCCTTAAGTAACTGCAAAGCATGTGTGCAGCAGCCTGTATAGCCTATGGCTAGGAGGAGTGAGAGTTATAAGAAATACCTGTATAGCTCAATAATGGAACACCTGGGTGAAAAGGGCATGGGGAGGGATTTAGCTCTCCTCACAAGCATGAGAGCTTGTGAGTTGAGAGCAGTGGTGAACTGGCAGTCTCTACACCTGTGGTGGTGAGAGGCACGCGCTCAGCCTTATATTAGGCTGGAGGACAAGGCAGTCAAAGATCATGTGCATTCTATCACGGACCTGCTTACTCTGACTGTCTCCTCCTCTGCCTGCAGAACGCCAGCAGGGCATCTCTCTGCTGAAGATCACCAAGCTCTGCTAAAGACTAAGATCTATCTGTTCTAAGACTGCTTTACTCTTTCTAAGACTATCTCTCTCTTTCTCTCCCCTTCAGCTAAAGTAAAGCCCTCAGGCACCTAAGAGAAATTGTTCCTGAGCAAGGTAGCTTAGCGGTCCGCGTCCGGAACCTAAATAAGCAGGGCCTGAGACCTGGACAGTCCTGGGCCCTGACAAGTGGTGGCAGCGGTGGGCTGTTTCATGTGTGATCAAGAGTGTGTCCTAGTTAATGTAACTGTCCATTTTTATTAGGTATGTAATATTTTTCTTATGATCGTTTTACAGAAATTAATCTTTTTTTTACTGTTTGGGATTCATTGAGAGTACAAAGAATTAGGTTGCACTGATTGCATTTAAGTCCCTCTTATAATTGTGTCCTATCCCCAAGAGGTGTGCCATACACCATGACCCCTCCATCTCTCTCCCCCCTCCACTCTCCCTGCACAGAAATTATTCTTAAAGCCAAATCTTTGAGACATCATAAATGCTCACGTAGGATAAATTCCTGGAAGTAGGATTTCTACATTAAAGGTTAAGAACATTCTAAAAGGTCTTACCCGTTCCCCCCCAAATATCCTCTTATCAGCTCTGTATGAGACCAGTCAGGTTCTCCCTATTCCTGAATGTAATTACTGAAGTTAAAGAAAACACTTGAAAGTGGATTTTTAAAGAAGAATGACTAAGGCCGTTCTGTTGCTTTGAGTATTCAGACTTCATTGCTGAACCAGTCTCTTTCAGGAATTCACTTGTCACCAAATGACTCAGAGTCAAATTCAAGGCAGAAGCCCACACCAGGGGTCATGCCGATGGTATTGTTCATTCACTTATAAGAAGGGTCACGCCTCTCTTGCTTTATTCAAAGTAGCGGAAGCTGGCTTGCTTCCAGGTGGGATATCCTGGTTGGAAGTCAACTTGGACACTCAGCTTTGCTTCTTCCGTAACTATCCTGGTGGTGCAAGATCCTTAAAGAAGAGTGTGATGTCTGCCCATGCTGCTCTGCACACACAGGGCGCATCGACCTCTGATCTACTTCAGTCATCCTGTGTTGCTTTGAGGTCCAAGGGGTGGGGGAGAGGAAAGAGGCTCGGCAAACTGGAAGTTCTTCCTGGTAAGTCCATATCAAAGATTAGTCTTTGGCTCACAACAGCTGCTATATTAATTATTCGTATTAATAACAATGGGTCTTGACTTCAAAAATCATGAGTGCCCGCCAACACAACATGGAGCATTATACAATATTCTTAGGTCAAAGTCCAGGTTGGAGCTTTTGTAATAGCAATTAAAATAATAATAATCTTACGTTTGCAAAGCCCTTCACAGATGACGGAGTGTTTTCGTGTGGATGAGCTTATGCGTGGTGGTTGGTCAAATTTTGTGGTGCTTCTTGCATGTACCTGTGTTTAAATAGTGCTCACTTCGGGCCTTCTGATGATTTCTTCTTGTTTCAGTTTTATAATTTAAATCCTTAGACAAAAATGATAGGCCCAAATCTCCTATCTTACTAATGAGCTGCAATAAAATAAAAGATGTAGTTAGCTATTACGAGCCTTTTAAATAAACAGAAAACATGTGAAGGTCGAGTGTGAGCCAAGATATGCTTTTATACTCGGTGTCTCATCCCCTGGAAGTCAACATGGTACAGTCCTGTGGGTCTCGGATTAGAAAAATCCCCCAACATCTTCCCTGTATGGCTGGAAGCGCAGGACTCAGTAACCTGGCTCTAATCCAGTACAACGGGGAATTTCAAGAGCTGGTTCACATATTTGTAATTTTCCAGTGTTGAACACACTTCCTATCCTGGCCGTCCGATGCTCTCTGGGGGCAGCAAGTTGCCTGTGCAGAGGGCAAAAGCTTCTCGATATCTTAAAACCATAAAGTGCTGCGGGATGTTTTTGGATGAAGAGTTCAGGGAGATCATTAATTTTGTAACCACTGTGTTGTCAGGAGGACCGCTCTAGACTTACGATGTTTTATTAGTGTGGTTTGCGTTATTAGTTTACTCGGAGAATCATGGTGAATGATTGATGCTGTCATTTCGCGATGGGGAAACCGGGTAAACTGGAGGAAATGACCAGGCATAGATGTTGTTGGTTGTTGTTGTTTTCACTCCTCATTTCTACACCTTGGTGCCCTCGAAAGTGCTTTGGAAATCTACAAAAAGATTTGTCTGTCCAAAAAGAGCCTTGCTAGTGCAGAGGACCATGGAAGAAAGCTTCAGGAAGCGGGTCTTCGAGCAGAAAAAGAGCAGCATGAGCGAAAAATGACCTTGTTTGATTAAAATGAAGGATTCATCTCACAGAAGTCTGAAGGCAATGGGATAAAAAGATAAAATGAAGAGCCATTTGACTCTGCAGGTGAAGAGTCATTTTTAAAAAGCCAGAGCTTACTTCTTTTTTTTTTCTGAGACAGAGTTTTACTTTGTCACCCTCAGTAGAGTGCTGTGGCATCACAGCAACCTCAAACTTCTGGGTTCAAGTGATTCTCTTGCCTCAGCTTCCCAAGTAGCTGGGACTATAAGCACTCACCAGATCTGGCTGTTTTTAGAGACAAGGTCTGGCTCTGGCTCAGAATGGTCTTGAACCTGTGAGTTCTGCCCACCTCGGCCTCCCAAGTGTTAGGATTATAGGCGTGAGCCACTGCGCCCGGCCCTAGAGCTTACTTCTGAGAGAAATCTCCCAGGAAGACCGAGACACGTGGTACGTCCGATGCGGGCTGCCTGGTCCGTTCTGGATGCTTGGTGGGTTGTCCATCAGGAGAGCTGCCCTGCTTGTGGCTAAATACAGTGACTGCAACTGGCCAGAGGCCCTTGTTGGGGGGAAGAAGGGAAGAGCAGCAGCATTTACATAAGCGATACAACAGTGCTTCTCACTGTGGAAATGTACAAACAAACCCAAATACCTCGAGAATGGACACGCTGCGTCCCCGTGGTCTCTGCTCGTTCCTGGGTTCGGCTCTCTGTCAATGGTATCCTAGTGCACGCATGAACTTGCCTGTAGTGTGTCCAGTATCTCCTGTAGCTCTTTCCATATGGCTGTACTCAGACCACTCCTGTGTTGCATTTCAAAGTATGGCTATATGCTCGCTGCAATCGTTCTACTATAAACGGGTATTTAGGATTTTATGAAGCTGCCTGTCTGCTGAGAACAGTACTGTGGATTCTGTGTGTTTGCTGTCAGTTATGTTCTGCCCGGGCAGATAGAGGAGAAATGATATTCCAAGAATGTCTAAGGTTGGTCAGCTGGCCAGCAGAATCAGGACTGGGAAACCCACATTTTTAGCTCTGTGTTTGCATGAGTGAGTGTACAAGACCCTCACAGCTCCCTCTGCTTAGCCCGATAGGGAAAAGGGCTCAAGTACAGTGTAGACGAGAGTATGTGCTACCAGGGGAGACACTGTCATTATTCCAGGGAACAGTTATAATAGATTTTCTGCCTTTCTCCTCCTTTTTGTAAGGGTAAGGGAAAAATGACTTTTAACCTGTATTTTAGACTTCAGTGACAACTTTTGCGTATACTTACACTTCCGTTACTTCTCAGATTGCAATAGATCAATAGAAATAACTATGCAAACTTAGCATTTTGGCATCAGTTATGGCAACACAACATATTCTTTTTATTATTTTATTTATTTATTTATTTATTTATTTATTTTGAGACAGAGCATCAAGCTGTCCCCCTGGGTAGAGTGCCGTAGCATCACAGCTCACAGCAACCTCCAACTCCTGGGCTCAAGCGAGTCTCCTGCCTCTGCCTCCCAAGTAGCTGGGACCACAGGCACCCACCACAACGCCCAGCTATTTTTTGGTTGCAGCTGTCGTTGTCTGGTGAGCCCAGGCTGGATTCGAACCTTAACCACTTGAGCCACAGGCACCAAGCCTAACATATTCTTTTTTAAAATTTTTTTTTTCTTTTGCAGTTTTTGGCTGGGGCTAGGTTTGAACCCACCACCTCTGGCATATGGGGCCAGCACCCTACTCCTTTGAGCCACAGGTGCTGCCCTAAACATTTTTATTACACATTAGTATGAGGGTACAGATGTCTAGGCTACACTGTTTTTAATTCTAAGTTAAAGTTCAAGTTGCAGTTGAGCCCTTCACCCAGGGGGCGTGCTGAACACCCTCACACTGTGCCTGTTACGTGAGATCCCACCAATTGTCCTCCCTCCTTCCTCTTCCCCTCCCACTCTGGTTCCTCTCTCTTGATAAGAACACATTCTTTATAGCCCAAATGTTGGGACTAACTTCTGATTTAATAATGGTGTTGCCTTCTTGTTCTATGACTGAGACTTGGCTGATATGTATGTATCATCTGAGCTTCCATAAAAGGGGCTGTTGATTTTACTCCTAAAATTATTAAAAGGACAAATCCTACTATGAAAAATAATGACTTGATCCTAACACCTATGGCAAATGGAAACAGATTAATTAAAATGACCTAGTTAAGGCCAGGCACAGTGCCTCACACCTTGTAATTCTGGTTCTGTAGGAGGCTAAGGCAAGAGGATTGCTTGAGCTCAGGAGTTCAAGACCATCCTGAGAAAAGCAAGAAACCATCTCTTCTAGAATTAAAAAATAGAAAAATTATCCTAGCCGTGGTGGTGTGCACCTGATTCCTAGCTGCTCAAGAGGCTGAGGCAAAAGGATTGCTTTGACCTAGGAGTTTGAGGTTGCTGCGAGCTAGGCTGATACCATGGCATGCTAGCCTGGCTAACAGTAAGACTCTGTCTAAAAAAAAAAAGAACAACCTTGTTAAAACATTAGTTTTGTTCAGGGGTTTTAAAGTTTTATGTTCCTGTTGACCAGGAAGGAAGAATTTATCTAAGGTCAAGAGGAGAGTTTTATAGGTGGTATGATTATAGAGTGACCCATTCAGGGAGGTATTTTATTTTAGGTTCTGAGCATTTTATACCATAAAATAGATATTAAGCCTTTCATAAACAATAAAGTAGGCTTTCTCTGATGACTTTGGCAAATGATATCATTTGAAATAGAATAATGAGTTCAGTTCAAGGTATCTGAGAGCAAAAAGTACAAGGGGAAATTGCTGAAGATAAATCCCCCTCTCCCACAATCCCTAAGGGCAGAGTTTATCTTGTCTGGTCTAACTCATTTGGGAATTTCAGACACCTGCAAGGGGGAGTGAATGATTGCTTTTGAATTTTGACCCTCCTAACAGAAATAAGTTGGACTTTTGTGGGAAATTTGATGATGACGTATGGAGAATTTTCTTATCTAACAAAGATGTGACTTTTAAGTTTTGTTATGGGGTAGATCTTTCTGGAAGAGTCTCATTTCGATTTTATCCTTGATAGCTTGCAAACGCTTCTTGAAATCATAACACCTTGGAGAATGCTTGAGTGGCTCCTAAGGAATCAGGGCAACTTTGCTTATTCCTCAGCACAGAACTGTGGCATTTCCAGTTACTCAGGCTGGAGAGGCAGAGCAGTCCTCCTCCCACGGGGCTCAACTCGGTGCCATGCAGAAAACTCGGCCTCTTTTGGGTGCCCTTGGATTTGCTCTTTTAGTTTGAGTAAGGAGCACATGACTAGGCCTGATTACTTTGTGTTTCCAAGAAGAAAATAACCAACCAACCCTCCTTCATTTATTAGGTAATCAACAAATGTTTATGGAGTATTTACCGTGCCCTCTCAATGGTGCCCTACTCTCTTGGGGATGTAAAAATAATTATCAGAAGTTTCTGAACTACACCCTCCTACACACACACACATACACCATCCTCTCTAGGGCAGGATTTTCCATGTAACTGTACCTAAAAGTCCCAAGTCAGATGATATTCAGGACTGTGTCCTGCCTTCCCAGAAACACCAGCTCATCTGGAGGTCTGGCCTTGGGATTGCTTGAACTTGACTCTCTGCCCATTCTTCTTGTCTATGTTCTGGACCCCTTACACGTCAGCTTTTTGTTTTGTTCCTGAGTCTACTGCTGGCCTCTCCAGACTTTCTGCTTGTTCATTTGTCTTCTCCTGTCTGTTTCAAGTCAGATTCCCAGCTTCACAATTTATTGGGTCTGTCTCTGCCTGGGCCTCAATTTGGTCACCCCAATTCTAGTCTTGTGCTCTGGATTCTGTTCTGTTCTCCTGAGCTCACAGCTGGCACTGGGCCATGGTTTATACCTATTACAGCATTAAGCAGATGTGTACACGTTGGTGAAAAATTATTAGGATCACAGATTGTACTGTCCAGGTTAGCTGTGAAAACACATCTGTGATATCAGTTGTGGTTATAGCAGTATAGTTAGGACCACATTCTAAAATTAGATAACCTTGATTCTGTTTCCTTTGCTCCCCAACTACATAGCTTCAAAGAGGTTATGAACCTTCAGCTTCCTCATATGTAAAATGTCAATATGACAAATATATTTTGCAGGGTTGTTGCAAACTAGAAGATGTGTGTGGCATCATTAGCATATAATAAATGTCCAATAAATGATAGCTATTGCTTTTACATAATTGTTGTGGGAATTACAAGTGGCTAGTTGTTAATACTGCGTGCTTTTATGAATTAAAATTGTGTCTCAAGCTTTGGTTAGTCCTAGTTCATTACTACTGATATTTGTTAGGTATCCTCTAGAGCAAAGGATTGTATTAAAAACTCTCCAGGACGTGAAGAAGAATGGGATATGATTTCCTCTAAAGGAGGTCACAATCTTTTAGGAGGCACATGAAATGATATTATTCTAAGGCCAAATGGGGTGAATGGTACGAGGGAGGTGCCAGGTTAGTGGGAGCAGAGAGAAAGAGGGGTCTGTTGAGTGGCTCTGAGAATCGAGGAGAGCTCCATTAAGTAGAAGACATTTGAGCGGATCTTGAAGGATGCTAGTATTTCTGTAGAGAAAGAAGGGAACTGTATTAATTTGTGCAGACAGATATTCAAGTAAGAGAGTGTATTTAGGTGGAAGCAGTCTTTCAGGGTTGTGTAATTTGGGGATCTTTGTAAATGTGCAATGGCAATGGTCTCCAATGTCATAGCCAAGAAGTTTTGACTTTATTCTATGGCAACTGAAGAGTGTTAAGCAGGGTATTGTTATACCTATCACAGCATTAAGCACATGTGCAGACCTTGGTGTAAAATTATTAGGATCACAGAGCGTACTGTCCAGGTTAGCTGTGAAAACACATCTGAAATGTATTTGTGAAATAATACAACATGTGACATCAGTTGTGGTTATGTTTAAGGGAGATTGACTACAGTAGTGCATGACAAGGCCTGAGGGTAGAAGCAGAGGGAGTGTGAAGAGGGAAGAAATTATTGCATTTGTCTAGTTGAGAAGAATGATGGGAACCACTAGTATTTAAAAGAGAGCACATCCGAGAGACTCTTTTAGTGATTGAGGCAAGAGGATTGTTGGAATGTAGAATTAGGAATGCGCAATTAGATAATTCCATCTAAATGGAATTCCATCTAAATGGAACTATCTGGCGGACAGTTGGAAAGCCCCAGTAAGGTGTGTGGCTCGGATTTCTTTATGAGTTAACTTGTTTTTAAATCCGTGAAGGCTAGATTCTTCTTCACACTTCTTTTATTCGGTATTACTTTTTGCATGATACTTCTTAGCATCTAATACCAGCTCTTGCATTTGGAGGTCTGCCCAGGGGGACAATTAGAACAATAATGATCCTGACTCCCCTGTGTGTATGTGCGATGATCACGGCTCAGTCTGTAAGGAATCATGCAATCCGTTAACTTATCTGACCTCAGTTTCCTAACTTGTAAAATATGGTTAATTATAACCACCTTATCTCTCTCTTAGGGGGCTTGTGTGTCCAAATTAGAATGTTGTTAAAAGCACAATTAAAGTGCTATATAAATAAAGTAAATCACCCCTATGCTCACCATCAAAGTTCATAGCGGATGTCTTTAGTGTGACTTTTAAACCCTTTCCCACATTGCTTCCTATAAAATAGGAAATCACCAAATGAGAACTCCCCCCCGCTTTTTTTCTGGCATTAGCCTGTGAATCATAGGTTTATTTCTTCTAACGTGACAATTAAAGGCAAAAGAAAGCAAGCCCGACTACATAAACACATCTATTTCTATTTTTAAACTCAAAGTGAATCGCCCAAACCACAAAACCCCAAATCAAATTTAGCTCCTTCTGAGCCCATGCCCAGCCCTTGGGCTCTCCCAGAGGTGAACTGCTGGGAAAGTGTCCGGGCTCCAAGCCCAGGCTTATTTCAATGGCGTTTTCCTCTCCCCTCCCCACGTCTTCCCTCCAGCACACCTGTTTGCAGAATTCCTTCCTCTCTCGCCCAGGCATTTTGATTCTGGTCACGACCACCTGTTAAGGATGACGCAGATTTAGCCCTACGCACATCCTTGCCTTGTTGCTGTCTTCAGGGTCCCAAACTGAGTTGATTCACCCCACAGGACATTATTTTTAGTCTTTATCTCTTAGTGGTTTTGTTTTCTTTCCGCCACCTTTTGACCTGAGAACTGGAAATAAAGTCCGCCTTCCATAAAGACGAGAAAGTTGTCAGTCATTTCCTTCCTGCTCACATGAAAGACCAGCCCAGCAGAGCTGGGGGCAGATGCTGGAGGCTTTAATTCACTGTGTCCTGAAAATACCTGCACTTCAGGAGTGAATTTCATCTCCTCTGTGTCCAGAGGAGGAGGTTGCCCGGGCTGGGCAGGTCTTCTTCCAAGGGTCTTGAAGATGCTCAAAGGAAACGCAGTAAAAGAGAATCACATCTTCTCTCTCCTTTTGATCGTGGGTGCTAAAATCAAACATCTGGGGAGTCCACCTACTTCCCCTTTTGCTGGGAAATCATTAAAAGAAATTCTCAGGTAAAGAAAGAACTTACTTTTTACCATGAAATCATGTGAAACCGTAGCATCATTGTCCAGAAGACCTAGTTTTTACTATGGAATAAAATAGAAGGAATTGCTTTGTAAATTTTGTGTTAAAGGGTTTGAAGATTCTAGTTTGTTTCCCCTGGTTCTGAAATAAATAAATAAATAACAGATATGTAATTCAAACTAAATGGAAAGAAAGGTATAGAGACAAGAGCACGAGGGCTTCACATCCCTTTCAATACTGGATCCGCTTTGAGGCTACTATAATTCAACCAAATGCTTATTGATAAACTTCTTCTTTTTTTTTTTGCCATTATCAACATAACTGGCACTAACTTCTTTGTTCCTTTACCTTAGTGAACTTTTTTACCATTATCCTTCCAATTAAATTCTAAATGCAAAATTACTCACTCAAGGGACATCCATTTAGTTTTTTTTAATTACGTTTTTTAAAATTAAATTTTTTATTGGCAAAAATTTTACGTATTTATGGTGCACAAAATGCTGTTGTGATATGTGCATATTTTGTGGAATCAAGTGAATTAGTATATCTATTACCCCACATCCTGACTGTGATGTGTTATGAGAAGATTTACGATCTCTTAGCAAATTGCAGGTGTACATTAACCGTAGTCACCCGTTCCTCCAGAAAGACTGTACCTGTTTGTAATTTCTCCAGGAGTGTATGAACGTTTCCATTTCCTCAAACTCTCCCCAAGAGAGAGTTTCTTTGTTTTCTCTGTCTTCATCATCTTCATCCCTCGGACCATCCTCTTCATTCCTGGGTTAACGACTATCTTTGCATCCATTTCTTATCTATTTATAGCTGTCTTTATTGACTTGTCTCGTTTTCCATTTTCTCCCAATAAGGTTATTATCTTTTACTAATTGATTCATAAGAATTATTCTTCTATTGGATATTAATTTTTTTCTCTTCTCTATGTAAATATTTTTCCAGTCTGCCCATTGTCTTTCAAACTTAGAATATCTTCTTACTGACACATATATACAAATATACATATATATATATTTCCCCCCTCTGCTTTGTAAGTGGCTCTGCCTATCTAACTTTTTGTTTATGGTTTCTGCTGTGTTTTCTGTTTTGTTGGCTTTTTCTGTCACTGGATGTAAGGCTCAGGTCTAGGCTGCATTTGGATATAGAAAGAACAAATTAATCTTCCCTTCTGCATCATATTAACTGGGACTCAGAGAGGCTGAATCACTGGCCCAGGTCTGTAAATAGGAACAATGGTGCCTATTGCATTACTGATGTCTGCTCAGTAAGAGAATGGGCCTCCAGCTCAGAAGCTTAGCACTGGGCTTTCCAAGAAACAGGGGAAGGGTGCTATTTTCTTTCTCCCCTCTTCCTTCTGAAAGTAACTGGATACTGAGTTGATTTAGTTCCTCTAAAAAGAATGAAGTGTTGGAGTATCTTTTACTACCTTGCTTCTGACTGACGATGGGAAGTGGTTCTCAGCACGTCTCTGGACACTAAGGGACTGTCCCTCTCTTTACTGCTTCAGCATCTTTTTTTTTTTGAAGAAAAAAATAAATAATTTCTATTCTTTTGCTTTTATTAAGTGATACATTTTGGAAAGAATAAGTTTTATGGCAAAATGATACCGTCTTCAATGGTTAAAAATAAAAAGATTGAATGTAGAGGCTCTTGTGAACATCTAAAACGAGATGATGGAGGAAGCAGAGATGCTCAGGGGATTCCTAGGAAAGTGTCACTGTGACTCCTCCTAGAGCAGTGGTTCTCAACCTGTGGGTCACGACCCACAGAAACTGTATTAGAGGGCCACGGCATTAGGAGGGTTGAGAACCACTGCTCTAGAAGAAACCTCTGTGAGAACTTTCTACCACTTTATCTTTTCTAGGAGTACCTTTATGCTAATGAAAACTATGCTTAGTCATTAAAAAAAAAAAAAGACACTATTTCTGCAGCAACAGCCAAAGTTGTTAGCAAGGCCAAAGCTCTAGTCCAGTATTGTACAGATAGAATGAAATGTAAAAAGACAGTCTGTTAAGAGATAGACTTTGGGCTCCGCGCCTGTGGCTCAAGTGGCTAAGCCACATTCACCTGAGCTGGTGGGTTCAAATCCAGCCTGGGTCCACCAAACAACAATGACGACTGCAACCAAAAACTAGCCGGGGGTTGTGGCGGGCACCTATAGTCCCAGCTACTTGGGAGGTGGAGGCAGGAGAATCACTTGAGCCCAGGAGTTGGAAGTTGCTGTGAGCTGTGATGCCATGGC
>NW_003852413.1:11478975-11505349 GCF_000181295.1 Otolemur garnettii | reverse complement strand
CTCTACCCAGAGTGACAACTTGAGACTTTGTCTCAAAAAGAAAAAAAAAAAAAAAAGAGATAGACTTTGTTTCACCATCCAACCTCTACCTATGTATTTTCATTCTCGCCAAGAAATAATAAAGTTATAACTTTATCTCTTTACAAAGAAAGTAAATTTCCAGGGAAGTTCACTTTCTCCACCCAGGGCACAGTTTGAAGCCCTCCGTGGTTATGTTCGTGTGCATAAAGTGATGGAGGGTATTAGCCAGTCAACAAGGTGACTCACCTTTGCTTTACTTACCAGAACATCTAAAATCTACATGGTTATTTCAGCCTGAATTATGCAGAGTTATTGAGTCACTTATAAATCATTTTTTTGTGTGTGTAGGCACAGTCTATTTTAAAGCTCTGTTCTTTATATCTATTATCATTCATTATATTCATTATCAGACAAGCTAATGTATGAACTATTATGCTTTATAAGATAACTACTGTTTCTAATTCCTTAATAATCCATCTCCTGATCCCCAAATGATAGAATTCAAATTTCACAGACTTCTTTGAAATCATCACTGTAGTGGGATTAAGGATAAATTAAGGTAATCCAGAGATGGGATGGGCATAGTTTTAAAAGACTACAGTACAAACAATAATAATATTAATAATAATGATAGCAATAATGATAAATGGCATAAATTAAGCATTAATAAAAATAATGGTCAGATAGTATCTAAGTGCCTAGTATTGATTGGTTGATTGATTCATTCAACAAATCTCTATCAAGTTGCTACTTTGTGTTAGATGTTGGTTCTATGTGCTGAGGATAGAGTTGGAAGCTGATTAGATCTTTGCACACACAGAGCAAAGATCCATCACTGATGGAAGGAACAGATATCCAATAGAAGAATGCAGGCATAAGATGATTTTAGATAGTGATAAGGGTGTAAATAAAATGAGAAGATGTGAGAGATTGTATCATGGAAAGGAAAGTGATAGGGGATCTGCAAGACATAGATCAGGCAGGTGACAATTGTGCTGGGATCTGAGTTTTGAAAGCATGTGAAGGGCTGAAGAAGAGTTTCCATGCAGAGGAAACAGCTAGTACAAAGGCCCAGAGGCGGGAATGAGCTTGCTGGTTGAATGCATAATGGTTAATTTTAGGTGTCAACTTGGCTAGACCACAATACCCAGATGTTTGGCCAAACACTACTATAGAAATTGGTGTGGATTTTTTTAAAAGATGATATTACATGTAAATGAATGGGCTTTGAGTAATGGAATTACCCTTTGTAATGTGAGTGGACCTCATTTGATCAATTGAAGGTCTTAAGAGAAAAGACTGATGTCCTCCCTGGAAGAGGAAATTCATCCTCCAGATCAACTTGGGACTTGAACTGCAGCATAGCACTTCCCAGGATCTTCAGTTTGCTGGTCTACCCTGCAAATGTTGGACTTGAAAGCCTCCACAATCATGTGAGTCAGTTTCTTAAAATAAATCTATTTGTTCTGTTTCTCTGGAGAACTCGGAATAATAAACTACATGAATAATAGATTGTTACAGGGAAAGACCACAATGGCAAAAGTAAAGATAAGAAGAAAAGGGTGGCTCTGGTACATGTTGAAAGACAGGACTGGGCACAAGACTCATGAATTGGACGTATGAAGTTTGGATGGGGATACGATGCAAGGGAAGAAAAGGGTCCATGCAAAGGGCATTGTGCGAGGGGGCTCTGTACATCACTCCTCATTTTTCACACAATCATTTCCATGTTATATAGGATGGAATCAAGACCCAGAAGAGTTGCATAAATCACCCAAATCACGATTCTACTACATTTGTAGATTTTCTAGGGATCATTTAAACTCCCACAGCATATGGATATTTTTCAATTGGTTTTGATTTCATGGTGTGAAGGTAGAGTTAGGGGAAAGGATGGGTTGTTGCAGTAGTTTAATGTCCTCTTGGTCAGCTCCTCCTACCAAGTGTCAGCACAACTTCCCTGTCATCTTGTTTTTCTCACTTTTTCTTTACACCTTTATCAGTCAATGAACTCTTCACTTAATTCTATGTAAGTTGTTACTCAGTTTCAATCTATTGTTTAGCACACACGTGGGTTATCAGAGTCACATTGATATTGATGATATCCTTGAGGGAACAGCAGTGAGAATATGCTTGATCAGTTTCGTGTCACATGACATGCATTAAATATTACCTTGTTTAGTACTTCCATAATATCCTCTGGAGTCTATGCTGTTATTCCCGTGTTGCTAAAGATCGACCAAAAGACAAAAATAGGGCATAAAGAGAAGAAATGCTAGAATATTCTCCGTCATTTCATGTGATCAGTGTTTTCTTATTTTTTCTACTTTTATCTCTTTCCTTTGGTTGTTTAATACAACAATCTTTCCCATTTGCCACAGTAAATATATATTACAAAGATATTCCGATTAATAACTCTCCGATGTCATATCATTCCAGTTTCTGTGTGTATGTGTGTGGGGTGCACATGCACCAAGACTCTACAGATCCTAATGAAAGTGGAACTTTTATTTATAAGAGTTTAACATGTTAAAACCATTTTCTCCCCTAGAGATGGTAATTTACATACCATATGTGCATTTGAATTTTAAGACAAAGCTTATTTTCCCGACCCCCTTTTCCTTCAGTATAATGTTCTAGTAAGGGCTGAGCTTTCAGTTAATCTAATTTTTCTTCAGTAATGACATTCAATCATTTTTGCATCTTTGAAAAGACAACATCCCTTGTGTATAGTGGGCAATGTGTCTGGCAATCATTCTATAATCCTAGTGTTTACCTCCTTACCATATACAGTATTACGGAGGACTTTCAGATAAGGAAGAGAAACATTCAAATCTTCGTGAGCTTGTTTGCAGCTTTTCAGATACAGGATATCATTTAAAATAGACTTTTAATTTCACTTATGCTGAGTTCTGATAACACTCTAGGTGACCTCGGCATGCACACGAAGCGTGGCCCAAGAAACTTGTTTTTCTTCCGGCTTTCAAACGTCATAATGTTTCCTTTCACACCTTGGAATGTCAGAAATTTATTAACTTCTTTCTCCCTGAGATGTTTTTCTCTTGCAATATTATTATGGTGACAGTGATGTTTTGTTTACTTGTTGCTGGGTAGTTTTCCAAATTCGGTTGCAATAGAAATAAAAAGACAAGCAAATTTCCCTCTCCTTCTTATTCATCAAAGTGAACTTGTTACATGAACTTTCTCATAGGCTAGAGATTTAATATCAAAATGCACTGTGGCATTTGTAGGGTTGGTCTTAGGTTTAGAACAGGAACATGATTGCCCTAAAAACTTGGTTGAGTAGCCATGTCTTGGAGTAGCTTTGGTGTGAATCAGATTCCACTCTTCATTAAATAACAGTCTTGATAGAAGATTATGTTTTGTTTTGTTTTTTAACAAAGAGGGACATTTATTTTCACTCCTTAGTGGCAGAGTGATGCTACATATTTAATGCAAATTCTTTGCCAGTTTCAACATATACACAGCAATCTGAAGAGGTTTTAAACAAGGTCTTGTAACAAAAAGAACATTTTGCTGTCTTATTTTTTATTTCTTTATTTTTTTGAGTTTTTTTTAAGTTAAACAAAAGCCAGAAGAGATTTGGTGGCAGAGATATTTAGTGCTCATGGATCAGGGTCCCAGACTTGTTTGTAGTTAAGTTGGAGCTGTTGACCGGTACTCTCTTCATACCTGGCCAAACACATTCCTGGTGACTGTTCAGTTCTCCTGTCCTGTGCTGCAGAGGCTCTGGGAGCTGACAGGGTGAAATAGTGGCATCATAAGATGTGAGGGACCCAAGAAAGGATTTTCCTAGAGAAAATTCTGCATTGGATTTAACATGAATGAAAATTGAATTTTTGCCATGTCCAGATCCCCCAATATTTGGAATTTTTCTTGGTACCTCACCAGAGTATAGGTTAACCTATTACACACTTTTCAAATTTGTTCAATAGCAGAACAATTGTCCAAGTATTTAACATGGTTCCAAGCATTGCTTTGGAAACTGTCCTGAACATGAAGGTTTTATTTTCACAATGGCATCATTCTTAGCCCAGCCATTCCTACGTATATCTGGAAAAGCTTTTGTTGCATGTCTGGCAGCTCTTTGTGTTATGCAAAATATTCCTGTGGATTCTGAAATGCCCAGACCAACCCAACAATGTGGGAGCTGAGAAGCAGAAAACAGAAGCCATTTCCCTTCTGAGTTATGCGTCTTGCACACTGTGCACGGCAGAAGGAACAATTATGAGAATTGTGCTTTAGGGAAGGTATCATTTAAAATTGTGGCTTGTAAGAAAGTGAGAATCAGTCTAGTTTAAGTTCATTTTGGAAAGTAGCCCTAAAGGAGGAAATTTTGTCCCCATCGCCTGTCCCAGCTGTTATTTTTGTGTCTTTCTGCTTACTGACAGTCATGTTCCTACCTCTCAAACTGTCCCCTGTGTCTACGTTGGTGTTCCACTTGGGCTTCCCCATCATCCATTTTCTTGACTTCTTTATTAAATGTAGCTGTTCTGGGTGTCATCCTTCAGTAAATACATAATAAAATAATTAACTGGTAAATTCATCCACTCCTTTGTTTATAGACATGAACCGAGAACCTTCAACGTGCCTGGTAGTCTGTGTGGTGGGTTACAGCCCCAAGCAAGTACACTATCCCATGAATATTTGTTTCTTTTTTCCTTTTAACCCTTTATTTTTCAAAGTATTCCATATTTGGAAACTTTGTCCCCCAAATCATAAGAGTTGTCATATATCCTTCACCACATCCTCAAATATTAAAAGTTTTATCACATTTATTTATCACCTGTCTTCTTTTTCTTTCTCTGCACTTTTTGAAAGTAGATTGCAGGCGTAATATCCTTTACCCTGAAATGCTTAAGTAAGTACGTGTTTCCTAAAAAGAAATGTCCTCTTATATAACTACAGAAAAATTAGGAAATTAATGTTGATGCAGCAGTTGATGAATGTGGCTTTCCATCTTTGTAAACACAGTTTTGTTGGCATATAGCCATGTTTATTTCTTTATGGATTACCTATGGGTGCTCTTTCCCTACAATAGCAGAATCCAATAGCTGTGAGAGAGACAGTATAGCCTGTACAATTGAAAATATTTGCTATCTGATCTTCTTGAGAAAATGTTTGTGACATTTTCAAATTTGTTTAATAGCAGAACAATTGTCCAAGTATTTAACATGGTTCCAACAATCATCAATTGTTCATAATGTCTTTCATTACAAAAGAAAACAGAATTCTTATTTGGTACCCTATCCAGGATTACATATCATTTTTAGTTGTTTTATCTGTCACTATAAACTAGTTCTTTAATCTTTCTTTACTGTTCACAGCCTTTTTTTTTTTTTTTGAGACAGAGTCTCACTTCACCCTCAGTAGAGTGCCAGGGTGTCATAGCTCACAGCAATCTCAAACTCTTGGGCTCAAGTAATTTTCTTGCCTCAGCCTCCCAACTAGCTTGGACTATAGGCACCTGACATAATGCCCATCTATTTTTAGAGATAGGGTCTTGCTCTTGCTCCAACTGGTCTCCATCAAACCTGTGAGCTCAGGCAATCCACCCACTTTGGCTTCCTAAAGTGCTTGGATTATAGGCGTGAGCCACTGCACCTGGCCTTGATGTTTTTGATAAATACAACCTTTTTATTCTGTAGCCTACACCTAAGTTTAGGTTTATCAGAACATTCCTCATGAGTAGATTTGTGCTATACATTTTTTGCAAGAATATCCAGATGTGATATCTTTCTCACACAATCTAACAGGAGGCACATGATGTCTATTTTTCTCATTATTGGTATTCATTTTGGTCCCTTTAATTAAGGTGGTATCTGACAGATTTTCTCTACTGTCAAATTACTGTTTCCTTTTGAGCTTAATAAGTATCTCTTAGAAAAATATTGTGAATCTATATGTCTTTTAAAAAATTTCAAAATATTAAGGAGATACAAATATTTTAGGTTATATGGATCACTTTTTTGGTCATTTTTTAAAATTAAATCATTGCTGTATACATTAATGCAGTCATGAAGTCCAACGTGCTGGTTTTATATACAATTTGAAATATTTTCATCAAACTGGTTAACACAGCCTTTGTGGCATTTTCTTAGTTATTATGTTAAGGCATTTATATTCTACATTTAGTAAGTTTCACACGTACCCTTGTAAGATGCACTACAAGTGTGGTCCCACCCATTACCCTCCCTCCACCCAGCCTCCCCCCTCCTTTCCCCTCCCCTCCATTCCCCTCCCCTCCATTTCCCCATATTCTTGGGCTAGGGTATAATTGAGTTATAGCTTTCATATAAAAGCTATAAATTAGTTTCATAGTAGGAATGAGTACATTGGATACTTTTTCTTCCATTCTTGAGATACTTTGCTAAGAAGAATATGTTCCAGCTCCATCCATGTAAACATGAAAGAAGTAGTGTCTCCATCTTTCTTTAAGGCTACATAATATTCCATGGTGTACATATACTACAATTTATTGATCCATTTGTGGGTCGATGGGCACTTGGGCTTCTTCTATGACTTAGCAATTATGAATTGGGCTGCAATAAACATTCTGGTACAAATATCTTTGTTATAATGTGATTTTTGGTCTTCTGGATATATGCCTAGTAGAGAAATTATAATGCTTGAGTCTTGGCTATAGGTGAGCTCATTACCTAAATAATTGTTGGGGTTCTCAGCAGACTCCAACTTGGGTCAGGAGTTGACAGCAGAAATGATGTTGGGGGAAATATCACAAGCCCTTACACAAACTTAATGTATAAAGTCTGAGAGCCTGGAGAGGCTTACATTGACTCACATGCCATGTGGCAGGTTGAGTTAATGCAATGACTTTCTGACTTCTCAGAAACCTTTGCTTGATCTCTAGCACAAAGCATATATGCAAAATGTAAAGGTATCAAAATTCTAGTAGGATCAGAAGAATCCTAAGTCCCTAGGATGATTGGGTAAAGAGGAAATGATGGAACATAGGGTAGCGAGTTGTTTGGAATGTAGTATTGAGTTGTCAACAACACTGATAACGCATTTAGGAAAAGGGGAAAACAAGTTTAATTTCTGCAAGGAAAGCAAGTCAGGTTCCCTAATCTAACCACCAATCAGGAGTTCAAAGGATTTAGCCCAATCCACTTGCTAACTCTGGGAGAGCAGGGATGGTCTTAGCAATTTTGCCCTGTTGGGTGCCTCTGGGCTCCTTTCATCTTTGGTGGTCTTGATGAGCCCCCAGGGATGGCATGTCTGCTGTGCTTTCTGTAGGATTGAGGTGGGGATCCTCATTGAAAAATCAACCTATCTACCTCCCACATATAGTACAGTGTTCATTGTACCCATTAGGTAGGTTTTATCCTTCTCCCCCGCTGCCCCTCTTCTTGGTTGATTTCCATTGAGTTTACTTCCCTTTGTGCACCTGTGCTCATCAATTAGTTCCTATTTAATAGTGAGTATGTATATGTGGTGTTTCATTTTCCATTCATGAGAAGACACATATACTTGAATATTTATTGCAGCACAATTCACAGTGGGGAAGTCATGGAATCAACCCAAGTGCCCATCAAGTCCTGAGTGAATTAATAAAATGTGGTATTTATATACCATGGAGTACTACTCAGCCATTAAAAGATGTATTGATAATCTCATGTATCTTTTTTTAAAAAATCAAATGTTAAACTGTTAGTTTAAGCATCTGTTGATAATTGATCACTAAAACACTTACTTCCTACTATGGTGGTTGCTAAAAGTGAATTTTAAAATTCTTTTGTTCCTCTACATAGTTATTAACTTGAAATATATTGCTAGCAGATTTTTTTTTCTGTCTTTATTTCTTTTTCTCTTCATCTTTGTACAGGCTCACAGATATTTTACTTTTATTTTGTGGTTTATATATAATATAGCTATCACTGTTTATTCTGATGCTCAAAATGTTGTAGGGCAATCTGGAGAGTAACTTAAACTACTTGTGGGCAAACACTACATTTTAAACATCTCTGTGTAGCCATTGTCTGGCACAGTGCCTGGAAATGTTAGGCACTCAATAAATATTTTTTGAACATAGGTCCAAACTCAGATGAATAAATCCTGAATGTGAAGTGTTAGACACTGGTTTAGACAATGTGTTAGGCATATTTTAGAGTACAGCTTCAGTATCTTTCAAATTATATAGCCAACTTGAATGGAAACCATGATAATTTTCTTTCTTTCTAAGAATAGTGAGGCTCACTTGACTTTTTAAAATTAAATTTATTTTTCTTCTCACTCACTTACTTTTGAGATTTCAAAATCTCCTTATCACAAATACAGGGCTTTCCTAAGTCATACACTGTTCTCATTTAGCGGGAAGTGTTCTGAATTCTCTTGTGGTCTGGAAACTTCTGAGTTGTATTCAAGTCCTGGAAAGTGACTATCCTTGGAGATTCAGGAAAGATTTTCGCCTGATTTTAGAAAAACTGATTCAGAGTAAAAGAAGTTCTATGTATTTTCCAAGCGTCTATTGTATAAAATCTATAAAAACCAATCACAATAGCCATTCTAAGAAAACAAGTTCTTTTCTCCAACACCACTGTTTTTCAGCCCCATTTTTTCCCCTTAATTTACCAACAAGGGGAAAATGACTGATCATGTTTTGCATTTGCTGTTATGACTACCATTTGGTATTTGCCCTTGAAATCAGTGAAGCAGCTGGGGTAAAATGGGCCTATTTGGGAATTCTAATAGTGTTGCTTGAGGCCGTATTGGCTTGGACTGATGCCAGTTGTAGCAAAAGGAAATAGCTGAGACAGGCTTAGAGGAAGTATAACAAGTGATGTTTTCCCTATTCCTAAGTCAAGTCTTTGCTTTTACGGTCAATAACTGCTAACTCAGAGGATACAACCTGAGTAGTTCATTTCCTTAAGTAAGTGGCTTACACAGGCCTACTGCTTGTTTGTTGGCAAGCATCAAAGTGTCCAACAGCGCTTCTCTTGGACTTCCAGAATGTCAGTTTTTGTACCTCTGTGATCTGCTCATCTCCCCAGTGTGGGAGCTAAAAATGGACAGAGCATTATCTTCTGTCTGGCTCTATGGCATGGCAGAGAGGAATTGGGAAGTTTATATACAGAATTAAGCAACTTTCGTTTTTGATCGACCCATGGATTGTGCTTGGTTTTGGAGTAAAATCGGTCCATTGTGTTTCAGTTTTGAAGATTAGATTATCCAAAAAGGTAACAATGTTTTCCCTTTGAAGAAGGGGGTCAAAAAGATATTCCCTCTGCTTATAGAGCTGACGCAAACTATTCTTGGGAGCAACAAGATCATCAGACATGTGCAGAGTGATTTAGATGTCATTGTGTAGGGTGCCAGGCATTCATTGCTTTTCCAAGAGGGTTAGACATTATACTTTAACAGGTACCTATAGAGTATGACCATCAGAATTTCCTTTAGCATCTCAGTTGCTCATACCCATATATATATATATATATATATTTTTTTTTTTTTTTTTTTTTTTTTTCCTTCTGAGTTCTCCTTCAGAAAGAAGTCCATCTCTTCTCTGTGGCCTGTGGTAAACCAGATAAGTGGTCACACAGGATTGTGACGAACTTTGATATTCATGGGAACTGCAACCCAGGTGGGAGATAACCTTTGACAGGCTCTCTCCTATTCCCCAGCAGCCAGTTTTACAAAGGAGCAGCAGGAAGCTGCTTCCAGAAGGCTGAGCACTAAGGAGGAGACGATAACAGCAGGAGAAGCACCTGGTAACAGCGGCACTTCATCCAGGAAGAAAACAGGATCTAAAATATAAACAACATCCTTACAACCCAAGTGAGCGCCCGGTTCACTCCTGAGTCTGCGTGGCTGTATTCTTCCAAGAGTCTCATGAGAATCTTTATTGAAACAGGAAGATGGTCACCAGACGAAGCCAAGTTTCAAGCTTTCCGGTGGACATCATCAAAAGGATTTTGTGTTGTTGATCTTTTATTTTTAAGCACATTGGTGACAATGCTGTTCCAAAGCACCTTGGTAACAGCATTGACTGACAATGCTGTTCTCTATAACACTGAACTTGTTTTTGGCTGAATAAAAACTTAGATACCTCAGCACTGACACTATTTTAAGGGGAATGATGTAAATGAGAACCAAACAAAAAGAATAGAGGGTTTTGATGATCTTGTCTTTCTAAAATCATTTTCTAAAGAAGATATTATCTAGCAGCATAAGATGCTACTTACTGTGTTCACCATTCCAGGCGTTCTGAAAAGTGCTTCATGACTATTATGTTATTGAATAGACAGGGAAACTTATGCACAGGGAAGGGAGGTAGCTCTCCCAGCGTCTCACAGTCTGTAAGTAATGGACCCATGATGGAGGCCCAGGGAGTGCAGCTCAGAGCTAGCTCACTTGTGTTTTAATCTCTTAGCCTATCTGAACTATCCTTACTTTTTAATAGGCATTATATACAATCTATCCTCTTTGTTAAAAACCCTGTGACTGGTAAATTAAAAGTCATGATCAGCACACTAATTTTTGTCCAGATTATTAATGTCTCTTTAATTCGAAATGCCAATTACTTTTCACACCAAAATCCATTTTCTTATATCGGCACTCAGTGCTACTAGGGAGTTGTTTAAGGGTCAAGCCTAAAACCATTTTGCTATCAATGATCAAGAAAAATAATGTCTCTACTTTAGAATTTCTCTCTAGTCTCTTCACTTATGGCAAGAGAAAGAAACTGGGCAGGAAACAAGGTAAGAAGGTAAATGTGAAAATTAAATGCAACACTCTTGCCTCTGAGTGGGCATAATTCTCATGAGTTTTGTAAGGAACAACAAAGGGAGCATCCAGGCTGGTTTCTACAAGCATTCTTCAGAGCAGAACCCTCCTGATAGCTTCAGCTAGTTCTCCATTTGGATTGCGACTGACATTTCTGGGAAGACAGGATATCTCTAACAATTGAGGCTCTCAGAGATAGATTTATCTGGTCATTTTGAAAATGTATCCACCCACCTGGGCTAACTCAAAAAGTTGCTCTTTCAACAAATAGCACAATTCACTAAAAAGAAATTGGAGAGACTAGCTCAAGGGTTTCAGACTGACAGTAAATCCTATCTTGTCATATTTACATCTTCATGTTATTAATTTATTCATTTATGTAGCAAATTTTTGTTGAGCACATGCTATGTATCAGGAATTACTCTGGGGTTGAACACAGCAGGGAACAAACATAAAGCCTGCTGTCCTTCTTAGAGCAGTGATTTTCATCCAGTGTGCCCTGAGAGGACCTTAGGTGTGCTGTGAAAAATTTTCAAGGTCACTAATTAAATTATTTTCATAAGAAGTTCCAAGCACAGTGAGTATATTATTTTTTAAAATTCTTTTTCTCACTCAACACAATTTAAGTGTGCCACCGAGTTTAGCGATAGGTTCAAGTGTGCTGTGAGATTAAAAAAACGTTGAAAAACACTGCTCTTGAGGGTTAACAAACTGTCTATCTGTTATTAATGCTCAGCAATAGTAGATCAAAAAAAGATATAACATGATCACAGTCAGACTATAATAGCTGTGTAAAATTGTCACCGTCATTATCAGAGTGCCAGGTACTTTACATGTATTAACTCCTTAATTCTTACCAAAAAACTCTGTAGATCTTAATCTGCAAAAATGAATAGTTTCATGATTCTGCCAGATGTAATTATTATTATCATTATTTTATTAAATGATAGCTATGTACATTAATGCAATCATGGGGTACAGTGTGGTGTTATCATATACAATTTGAAATATTTTCATCAAACTGGTTAACATAGACTTTATGTCAATTTTCTTAGTTATTGTGTTAAGACGTCTATACTCTACTTTTAGAAAGATTCACGTGTACCCTTGTAAGAGAAACCATAGAGCCAGATGTAATTATTATTCCCACTTTAAAGATGAAGAGAAAGAAAAATCCCCCCACATGGATAGATTTCCTCATCTTTGTACAGATAAATGTGTTGGAGCTCGGAGTCAAACCCAGGGCCCTCCGAAGTGTATATACTTGATCACCCTGCTGTACTGGGTGGGAAGGACAGAGCTTAAAATTAAACATGTCCAGATGAATAGCATATTGGTTTAAAAAAATTGGCAACTGTTAATAATAATCCCTGTGGTTATGAATACAATATGGCCGTCTCCCATTGGCTTAATTTTATTTTCATCCTCATCTTTAGATAACAATAGCCTTTTGCCCTTGTAATGATTTCCAGGTGCCGAGATGAGGCCTGGAGAAAGAGCTTCCTTTCATACTTAACTCAAGGAATGATTTATCCTTCTCCCTACAGTAAGGAATTATTCTAAGTACTCTGTGTTCAGTGAATGTTGAGTCGACATAGATTGCTGGCTACATTTTGCAAAGTTTTCTTGACTTTCTCTGAGGCACGTCAGCAAGTTCAATCCACCTAGAAACGGTTCCTTGTGACTCTTTTACGTGGAGTGTGACTGATCCTTCCAAAAAGTTAAAGAGCCTTAGTTTCCTGCAGGAAATCTGTGCCTGAATCCAGGACCTAGAGCGGAAACATTAAGTGGATCGTGAGAGAAAAGGAAAGCAAAGTGCTAAAGTTGTTGCTCTGAACAGAGGATATTGGAGCATCCTGCAAAAAACTTCCTGTTTAGCCAGTAGGCTAGAAAACAAGATGAAAAACACTCAACTTCAATGACTATTGTGCAAATATATTTTTATACTTTCATTATCTTGGGCTGGGCTTACTCATAAGAATGCACGGTTTCCCAAGGGGGAGGGTCAGTAACTGAGTCACATCCAGCCCCCCATCTTCCTTGTTTTGGCGGCCACACCAGATCCATGTGGCGTTTCCGTAGGCTATCCCTTGGCCTGCATTACAGCCTAGGCTGGACTCCCCCTGCCCACCCCCACTGAATGCAATTCCTTCGCTTCCTATGAAACACCCTCTAAGATGGATTCAGAGAATGCATCTCAAACATTCTGCTTTCAAACATCCTGCCTCCTCCAGGGTCAGGTTATGGAAACCAGTGGTTCTGTAGAGCAAGAAACACTGATATTAAATGAAGGTAAGCTGCTATTTATGCTTTTCATTCACATGCTAGAATAAGATCAAATTCAAGAAGAAAAGTTGGAGTGTTGAATTCCTCTATTAAAAATTGAGCACTTAATGCTGAGTGCAGTGGCTCATCTTTATAATCCTAGCACTGTGGGAGGCCAAGGCAGATGGAGTGCTTGAGTTCAGGAGTTCAAGACCAGTCTGAGCATGAGTGAGACCCCCATCTCCAACAATAGCCAGATGTTGTGGTGGGCCCCTGTAGTCCCAGCTACTGGGGAGGCTGAAGCCAGAGGATCATGTAAGCCCTAGAGTTTGAGGTTGCTGTGATCTATGATGCCATGACACTCTACCAAGGGTGACAAAATGAGACTCTGTATCAATAAATAAATAAATAAAAATTGAGCATTTAAGAAAATTTCAGATACTCTGCCAAGCACATCCCAAATGATATGTTGTTTGATGTTATATTATACATTAGTGTGTGATACTGTAACAAGAAGTGACCCTTAAAGAAGAACTTCTCAATTGTTTTTAAACTTATCTAACTAGATTGCTTCATATGCAGTGAGGTAGAAATGGCTTAAATGGGAAAGAATGGAAAGTTAATCCCCCCTTTTAAATGTTAGCTATTCAGATTTCCCAGTGCATCTGTATAACAGGTGTGCCCGGGCTGTTTAGCCAACTTCCTCTAAGATGTCCTTCATCTTCACCTCTTCACCTCTTCCTTCCTTTCCACCCCCCCAAATGACCCCACAAGTCATTCTTTTTTGCACCATTCTTCCTGAAATTTTCTGATGAAAAACCACTAACAACAAATAGGTAGTTAAGGATAGAGAAACACCTGCCTTATAAATCTGTAAAGACGGAAAACATAACGAGTGGTATGTCCAGCAACCTTTTCTGTCTGTTTCTTCTTCAAAGATCGGAGTATAAACCAGCTTTCGATAGTGGTCTGGTGGAGGTACTTTCGTAAAATAACATTTGTTTCCAAAGAGTCTGGTTCTCCTCTACATAGAGTTTAATCTATTTCTTTTAGCTTTTAAGAATGCAGTCATGACTTATGATAATAGTAAGAATAACGGTAACATCCTACCTTTGCTCTGATTTTCATTGTATTGTTTTGACCTCACGTTCACAAGACTTGGTTGTTAGTGTGTTTATTGTTAGTCCATGGGCACTTGGGCTGTTTCCATGTCTTGGCAATTATGAATTGGGCTGCAGTGAACTTGAATCTGTCTAACTGTGCATCTATTCAAAAGGGCAGTTACTTTTTCTGTGTCTTCTACCTGGAATATTCTGCCTTCAGATACCTGGAAAAGATTTCTCCTTCCCTTTATTTAGGTCCTTAGACAAGTGTCATCTCCTTAGTGTCTTCCCTGTACACTGTACTTAAAATTATAATGCTTCTTGCTTGATCTTATTATTATTATTATTTTTGTGAAGGGCACCTGGGCCAGGTTGGAACCCACTAACCCTTGTACATGGGGTCAACACTCTAATCACTGAGCTACAGATGCCCAACCTAGCCTGGAATTCTTATTTCTTTTCCAGCTGACTAGCCCTTGTCACTATTCAACATGCCACCCATTACACTTATTTGTCTTGTGTCTTGCTTGTACGGTCTCTAATTAAATTATCATGGTAGAGATTTTACCTGTTTGTTGTTGTTGTTGTTGTCGTCGTAGTGGTAGTTGTTTGTTTTCACTGCTGTATTCTCAGTGCTCTCACAGTGTCTGGTACATGACTAGTTCTCAGCCAATACTTGTTAAAGGTATGAATGAAGATCCTCAGCAACTGATACCACTGGGCTTTCTGTTTTTGCCTAATGGGTGCAAGATGGTTTCCATTATTTTAATTTGCTTCCTTACAACAGCTTTGAGGGTGAGCATTTCTTCATACTTTCCCTACCTGTTTGGAGTTTCTATTTATTCAAATCTTTTGCCTACTGAGTTTTTTTATGCTTTTTCATTGCTGACATCTAAGAGTTTTTTTTAGCAACTTAGCAATTCTTTCTCAGTGTTAGCTATTGCAAATGTCTCTAACTAAATTTTTTTGTGCATGCTAAACTTCACTCAACAAAAAACATTTATTCAGATGCAGCTACATCTATCTATACACGGAAAAGGGCAAATTGAACTGTGTAATTCCCCTGTGGAAAATCCTGCAATGAGTCTTAAAGATGAAACTTCTTAACATTATACAGAAGATCCTCCAAAATCTACCCTTCCCTCCTCTCTTGCTATTCTCCCTCCTCTTCTTTGGTGTCATGTGATCTTACCATTTATCTCCTGAACTAGGACACATCTGAGATGAAGAGAGGTCCTGCAATTATTAGGACCCAGAAGACTAACTGACTGACTGACTGACATTTGGTCACCTGAGCTATGTGTAACTTCTTTTGTTTTCTTTGGACTTGACAAATATTTCCAGGCCCTTGCTCCATGTATTTCCCTCTGTCTTCAACATCCCTTCTCACTTGCTCAACTTTTACTGGACAGCTCCCTGCTGCCCTGACTTCATTTTTCAGGTCTCAGAGTCACACCAACCCCTGGAGAGGCTCTTTCTTGGTATGACAACACACTCTTAAAAGTTTTATTTCTTTTACTTTCCTCATGCTCTTATATTATACTTAGTGGCTAATATTCCTGTTCAACTGTAAGCTCCAGGAGGATAAGAACTAATTTACCAGAATGACAGCTTTATCCAGAGGGCCTAACATATTGGCCAGCACGGCATCAGGGCTCCCTTCAAGCTTGTCGAATGGTGCAAGCTCAAAATTGTCTCCATGGCACCTCTAATCAGGTAGATGTTGCTATCCTCAATTTTTTAGGTAAGGGAATAGAGGCACTTAGAGGTTGTACAAAATCACCACCAGGCTAGTAAGTAGTAGGGGTAATATTAAAATTGAAACAGGAATTTAAACTTCGCATCCTTACCTTCTGTGCCTCTATAACTGACTTCTCTTTTACAAAATATATATCAGGCAACCTCATTGACCACTCTTTGGTCTATACATCTCAACAGTTTTGCTAAAAAACATCAATTTGAAAATATATTTTAAATACTAAAAATAGTTAGAGCCTTTGATACAGTAACTCCACCAGAGTCCTACATTACAGAAATAAATAAAATATGAAGAAAAAACTGTATGTACAAAGATATGTGCTATCAAATAATTTGTATAAGCAGAATTGTAATAGCTTGAAAGTTTAATAGGAATGTAATAATTAAAACATGAAATCCATGGATGAAGAAACCATCAAAATATGTACATAAAACATACAATTTTAAATATACTTAAAATATTAATGCATACATACTTATATATTTACATCCATACTTTTATAAACAGACACACACATACATACACACATATGCATCAAGCACTGGCTATATAATTGCAGGGCTCCATTGAAAATGAAAATTTGAGAACCCTTGTTCAAAAATTGTTAAGAATTTCAAGATGGTCATAGGGGAGCATTGATCCAGGAATGAGGTACTTCTGAGTATGGGCCCTATGTGGGCCCCATAAGTATAAGTTGTACATTCATGAAGCCAGCCCTATATGAGTATTTTGATGACAAAAATAACTGCAAGAAAGTATGTTTAGATATTTTTAGCGATTATCATGTTTTTTGTTTGCTTTTTTTTTCTAGAGATAGAGTCTTACTCTGTCACCTGGGCTAGAGTGCTGTGGCTTTACTCACAGGAACCTTAAACTCCTGGGCTCAAGCAATCCTTCTGCCTCTAAAGTAGCTGGGACTATAAGAACCCACCACACTGCCCAGATACTTTCTCTATTTTTAGTAGAGACAGGGTCTCACTCTTGCTCAGGTTGGTCTCAAACTTCTGAGCTCAAGGGATCCACCTGCCTTGGCTTCCCAGAGTGCTAAGATTACAGGCGTGAGCCACCAGGTCCTTCCAACCAGTAGTTACCTTTCGTGATAGCATTATGGATAATTATTATTTTCTTCTTACCACTTTTCTTAAAAGTAACAAGCTGTTTTAAAAAACAAACCATGTGAAACTACAGTATTTATACTGAAACTTTATTTTGTAATTTACAGATGTAAATATACTTAAGTGCTGAATACCCAAAACACTTCACAAATTTGGTTATTTCCTGTATAGTTGCCCAACATTAACAAGATTAGGTAAAATTGGTTAAAGTCAATAAAAGTTGTCTTTATTGTCCTTATGCCTTTTTTTCTGCCCATGAATGTCTCCCTTAACACTTTTTCCTTTCAGCCACCTGTTGACTTTGTTTTTTTAATGCATCCCCCTTTATGAGAAGATGAAATATAGTTGCCATTTGTTAGAAGTGTAAAGAACCACACCAAATAAATTATAATATCTCCTTTTGTTTGTTTGACAGGCTTATCAAGTAGATAATTTTATCCCACTTTTATAGAAAAGTATGTTGAGATGTAGGAGTTATGTATCTGTGACCAAAGCCATACTAAGTCAGAGACAGAGCTGGGGCTAAAAATCAGGCAAGGTAAGTTAGTCTCTAAATATAGTCATCAACAATTCTTCTCTCTGTACAAACTTGTAGTTTTTAAGATCTATGAAGACGTAAGAACTATTACATCTTACTTAAGAACTATTACATCTTACTTATTTAAGATGTAAGAACTATTTCTCCACCCTTTGCATCAAGGATAGCCTTGTAACTTGCTTTGACTAATAGAATAAAATAAAAAGAATGACTTTCTGTGATATTGGAGTCTAGGACTTAGGAGAACTGGCCATTTCTGCTTCTTAGAACTTGGAATCTGGCCCCGATGGTGTAAGGAAACCCAAGATAGACCACTGAATGGCTGGAGACCATATATAGAGATGTTAGGAAAAATTAGGTCATAGTGCTGTACTTATAAACTCCATAGCCTACTGGGGGAGATAGTTTTATAAACCAAAACCCACAAAGCAATGTGACATGAGCTGTAACAGAGCTAAGTAAAAAATGCTGTAGATGCCAGAATAAGGAATGACTAAGCCTTATGGGTGTGTGTGTGGAGAAGGCAGCTTTGTGGCATGATGACAACACTTGACCTTCACCTTGAAGGTTATATGGGGCTTACCCACTAGAAAAGGACATCCAAACCTAAGACAACAACATTTGCAAAGGCACAGAAGTGTAACAGAATAAGAAATGCTCAGGGCACAATGAGTAATGAAGACTTTCTATAGTTTATAGTCTATAGTTTCTTTAATGCTTTTATTTCTCAACTTTACATACTCTAAAAGCTATAAACTCATGGCCATTTCCAGGCTGGTTGGTGTGGAGGGTAGATAGGAGGATGGGCTTCCTTCTCCATCGATTAGTGGAGAAGGGTTTGTCTTTTAAACATTCATTCCTTTGAATTCATCCTTTTATCTGTGATCTTTGAATGTGCTGCATTTATTTCCTAGACTAATGTAACAAATTACCACAAACTTGGTGGCTTAACATATAGGAAATTTATTCTATCCCAGTTTTGGGGGCCAGAGGCTGAAATCAAGGTGTTGGCAGTTCCACGCTTCTTCTAAAGATGCAATGGGAGAACCCTTCCTTGCCTGGCCAGTTTCTGGGGGCTCCAAGTGGTCTCTGGCTTGTGGCAATGTTGCATCTCCTGGTCTCTCTGTTCACATAGTCTCATTCTTTGGGTCCATATCTTTTTTCTTATAAGAATGTTGTCCTTGGAATGAGGATCACTTGAATCACTGAGGAACCTTAACTTAATTACATGTGCAAATGCCCATTCCTCAAATATGATCACCCCCGCACAGGTTGTAGATGAACTTACATTTTGATGGGCATCACCAACAACCCACCATAGATACTAAACCAAAATGTCCTTTTGCTAATGGTTTACATTTAAGGATAGATTTTTCTTTTTCTTTCTTTCTCTCTCTCTCTCTCTCTCTCTTTTTTTTTTTTTTTTTACAAAAACTCCTGTTTTATTATTTATAAATTTCAAAAAATTTAAAACTCTGAAACTCTAAATGTGACTTTCATTGGGTCTCTCTTCTGGGCAATAGTGTCATCGATTTTCTTAGGCAGAAATCTCACAAAGCCTACATCAGAGCAGATTAGCTGTGATTAGCTATGTTAGATTAAAATCTGATGAAATACAGTGTGACTGCATTAAATGATAGTTATAATGCAGGCTAGACTATTACACACTAATGGCTTTCATTATATCTTGCTCTCCGCTAACATTGGCATAAAACTCATTGCCGTTCCTCATATGATTGCTGTGAGCAGAGTCAGAAAACACACCAAGATCTTTGTGTGGATTATTTTTGGAATTCCAAAAACTCTAAACTCAATTCAAAAAGACATAAATGGAAATTCCATGGGCTTTTAGTCGGACTTTTATCTTTGGCTCCTTTGTCAGTAAAGAATGACTATCTTGAAACTCGAGATTCTTGCTAGAGCCCAGTTGTCTTCTTTATTTTTAAACTCAAGTTTCTATTCTTAATGAAAGCCTTTTGGTGGGAAAATTCTCACCCACTGCATAGAATGATAGACTTACCTGCCAAGGAAACATGCATAAATTTGGATAGATTTAAATGGCTTTTTCAATGAAGAGAAAGAGTTTTTAGGCTTATAAGAGCTATTTCTTTCTTTTATCAACCTCTACCTCTGGAAACTGTAGTAAGTTTAGGTGTTTCCTTTAAAAAGTCCACGTCTGCAGGAGGCTCTGGGGAGTCTATTCCATTAAAGTCTCCCAGTGAGTATTGAACAGCTCCTAATGTCTTGATCATCATCATCATCACCATCTGGAAAATTCCCTCATTGAACTAACAGTTGGTAATCATATTGTCTTGGTTTCCAAAACAAAACAAAACAAAAAGGCATTCTAGAAAATCCAAGTAGGCTATTTGTCTGACTGCTCTCTCTATTGATTTCATTTAAATGTTGCAAACACTCACTGACTCTAAAATGTTGAAACAGTTTGCCCCAACAACGAAGAATGAGTGTGGCCCACCTTTCTGCATCCTCCTGTTTTTCACATTATATTGGTTAATTATCACAAAAGAGTACAATATTTGTATAAGAACTTTGTTGTTTTTTAAGAAAATGAGAAGCATAACCCCTATTCAAAGTAGCCTTTGGAAAGGTTGCATACACTCTGAGATGGGACAAATGACCTTATACCTTTGTCCCTGGATAATTAGTTGATCATTGGATCTAAGTGCAAGGGAAAAAAGCTCTTTCTTTACTCTCTTATATTCTGTGGCTGGGCATGCAAATTAAACTGACAAAAGACAGATGGACAAAAGAAAATCATATGCATTTTAGGTGATATTAGTATTTTTTCAACCATAGCAGCTTCACTTTTATTCTGTAAGATTTTGTTTGAAAATTATATGTCTTCACATGATATGAGGGCATAGGAGATATAATTTAGTCATTAAAGCAGGTGAAATGATTCTACTTACTGTTTCTTTTTTTTTTTAAATTTCAACTTAATATGAGGGTACAAATTTCTGGATTACCTTGTTCTCACTTTCAAGGTAAAGTTCCAGTTGTAAAAGAACTCCTCACCTAGGGGTTGTGGTAACCACCCACACATTGTGCAATTAGGTGAGATCCCGCCAAATGCCCTCCCTCTTTCTGTCAATCATCCTGCCCCCTCCTTCCCTCTCACTCCTCCTCTTGCCCCTGTACTAGACTACATTTGTGTTTTATTGTCAGTGTAAGCAAATTGTTTATATATTGGTTTCATATTAGTATTGAATACTAGGTACTACCCCAAAGAACAAACATCATTTTACCTTAAAGACATTTGCACCAGAATATTTATTGTGGCTCAATTCATAATTGCCAACTGTGGAAGCAACCTAAGTGCCCATCAACCCATGAATGGGTCAACAAACTGTGGTATATGTATACTATGGAATATTTTCAGCCATAAAAAGATGGAGACTTTACATCTTTTATGTTTACCTGGAGTTGCTATTAGTATTTTTAAGTGCATAGGGGCTTCAAAGAAAAGAAGTGAAAAATCCAAAGCAGCAGTTAAACTGGAGGGTTTATATACCACTTTAACAAAGGGTGATAACATGTGGAAAAATGACTAGACAAAGGAAATGGGTTTGGCTTCTAATTGGTGGTAAACAGGGGAAAGGTAAATATACAGAGAAAACCAGTGGTAAATAATGGTTATTTAGTAAAATTTGTTTATACAGAATCATCTTAGCCCTATCTCTATCTCATATAAAGGTTGTTTTCTTCCTTCTGGTAAGAATGAGGTGGGTGTGTTAGGTCTGGTGGGAGGTAAACAGGTGGCAAGGAAGTGACCAAGGATGGAGAGCAAGAACCAAAGTGTAGTTAGGAACCATATTCTCTGGTGGAAACATAGACAGTGAGGAGTTCCCAGTGACCTCTCACTGGCCTGGAGCTCATCAACATCTAATTAGCACAGCGTGAGTAGAATGTTCATGAAGGATTCTGGGAGGATACAAGTTTAATAATAGGGGAACTGTTATGTAATCTAACCTGTTATGTGTTTATAACCTGTTATATAATCTGTTATATAATCCCAAACTGTCAATCACCACCAAGGCAGGAAAGGGCAACCAATCCCACCAAAAGAAAGGCAGGACTAACCAGTGAAGCATGTAAAAATCAGTGTGTGCTCAGACTTTGTAAATCTTTCTGCATGCACAGAGAAGGCCCCATCTCTCCCTCTGAGACATACCTTTGCTTTGTGATAAAGGTTGTGTATGTGTGATTGCTTCATATCTGTGACCACTCCATCACTGGCTCAGCTCTCTACCACTACTCTTTCTTGACACTGGGAACATGGGGACCAAGGGAACACTCAGATCTAACACATGCACCTTTCTTAAATTAAATGTAGCCTAAAGCTGTCTCCTTACTTATTTTAATTTTAGCCCAAAGGTTTCTCCAAATATGGTGAACTGTTACTACATGTAAACAGACTATAACTTACTGTTGTACTAATCAAATCAGAGTTTTGGACAATCACAGGCAGCCGACCATCAACTTTTCAAAGAAGGCAGTTGCTGAGCTGTAACCAGTTCAGCTGCTTCTGCACCTCCCTTCCATTTTCTGTTTGTTACTGTCCTTTCTCTGTTCACAATTGTTATCAGACTATGTGACATCCTCAGAGTTGCTCTGAACCTGTTGTGGTTTTGGGTGCAGCTAGATTCACAAATCTTTCTTTCCTCAGTTAAACTTTATTAAATGTAATTTATATAAAGTTTTTAAGACCTACATAAGGGGAACTTTATGATATTTTGGGGAGAGAGGGAGAAAGCAGAGAGCTCTTCTTTTTCTCAATTGCCTCCAGCTCAGAATAATTCTTAAACTAAAGTGGAATATTTCAGAGTGACATATTCTAATCTCCTTCATTGGAAAGCAGCCCCTGGGCATGACCCTATAAATACTCCCTTCTTAGAAATGCTTCCTAATTCAGAACATAGTAGCTAAAGTCCAAAAGCCAGGTCACTGGACATACTATCTAGTTACTTGGCACACAAAGATTTGTCAAAGAAAAAGCAACACTTTAAGAAACCATGTAAGTCTTACCTAAAGTTTCACAGACTTAGAGAATGTGTCTTTCTACCTGATAACTATTCAGAGCTGTTTGGCTGCCCCAGCTCCTATCCTGATATTCATTATTCAGAATCTAGGAGACTGATAATTGAGCCCTCCTGGAGGACTCTGTCCTTGAATTTAATGATTTGGAAAATTGTTGAGTATATGTAGGAGCTAGGTGGCGCTGGCTGCCACGGCTGCACAAGGTAAACTACATGTCAGAACATGTCCTGTGTCCAAAGGACACCCAGCTGTGAAACTTTTCTAAGGAATCTTGTATTAGATACAGGGAGACTGATTGGAAACAAAAAAAGAAATGCGGAATTTCCACTGCATCATTGTCAGACTATCCCCTTTACCCGTTCTCTAAACATTGCCCATTCATTCTGAGTAAAAAGTGAAAATCCACCAAGCACAATTAGTATTTAACTATTTTCTAAATACAATCCTCCTGGGCATTCGCTTTCCTAATGTTCTGTTTGGTCTTTTTTGCTTTTGCAATCACCACTGACTTGGAGTTCCACAGGAAAGCCGGAAGTTCTGAAATAGCCATGGGAAGCGAACTTGGGTTCAGCCCCTGATTTTTCATTAATCCCTGTTTTCCACGACTGCATAACTTGTGCATATGGAATATTTTCCCAATAGCATTGGCTTTCATAAGCTGTAGTGACCGTCAGGAAATAAAACTGCTTTGGTGGAAAGACCGAAATTATAGCTGAGAACGCAGGAATGGTAAGCCAGCCCTTCACAGTTCTACAGAACTGGAGAGAATAAATGTGGGCTGTATCTGTGAGGCAGGTTGAATAGAAAGAGAACATTTATAAATCACTAGTCACATCTTCTGGTCCAATAATCTCAGTGTAAGCACAGGAGATATTAATCTTGCGAGTAGAAGATAACCACCCTTAAATCCAGATACGTGTATAGTAGTCTAATAAAATTTCCTGCTTTGTGTATGCTCATGGAAAATGTTTTATAGGTAGAAATATTAAATCACATTTATATATATGTTTAATCAATTCCATTCATGGAAAATACTACAACTACATAAAAATGAAAAATTCATTAAGAATATGCTTTTTATTAATATTTCCAACTCTCCTGAAAGATACGGAACCCTGTTGACATACATCTGTAATCCCACGGGGTTTATTGAACAAGAAAAAGCAGGGCAACTCTGCTGGGTTTTTTTTTTTTTTTTAAACATATTGCTGGTGAAATGTTGATACTGATTAATCCTGAAGTGGAAACAGACTTGCCGCCTGGCAAACGGGTTATACACCTATTTTTCCACTCCTTGCAGAATTGCAGGATCCTTGTTCTAACACAAATTGCCCTGGTGCAGGTTACAATTTCTACTTCCACTTAGCGCTGCTCCATCCACTCCCCTTCTCCGTGTCAAAGAAACATGTGGAAGAGAATTTCTTTAGCTGGAAAAGCACACCATTGTCTTCTACCATTTCCCCTTCCCCGCCTAAGCAATGAACATACATTCATAAACTCCAGTTTCCACTGGTTAGCATGGAGGGATGGAAGCCTTCATGGGAGAAGCTAAGAGTTGAGAATTTCAGGTTTAATTCTGTCCCAGGCATGGGCTTCAGCCTCATCTGGATAGTCATGGCCAAAATAAACTCATAGAGGAGAAAATAGGTTGAAAAACATTGAGCAGCACTCATTTTATTTATCACTATATTTCTGGCCCCTGGTGCAGTACTTAGTATACAGTAGGTGCTACTTAGCTAGCTTCCTGTTTGCTCCTGCTTCCACATTCTGAAGGTACAAGATCTCTGTCAGTTTAGATAAAGTATGAGATAGCTTATAAAATAGTAAACCTGGGGTATTGAGCTCCAATTACATGCAGAACTGTAGTTGCTATGGGGATTGCAAGGAATGATATATTACTCCATGCTCCCTGCAAGGTTACCTGTTAGTACATAACTATACACTTTTAAGGAGGCATTATAGCATGTTGCCTGTGAACCACCTGCCTCAGCATCTAATGGTGTTTCATCTGGCTCAGTTTGCTAAATGCCTCTAGAAACCACAAAGCCAATTTGTGTTCTTGGATAATTGTGTGCAATGCCCATCATCTTTCTATGAGCAGGATTTGGCTCATAGAATTCATCTGTTGCCAGTGCTCTAAGAAAGTCAGGGATTAAATCAATCTATTTCTGTATTCCTACAGTGGTGCCTATGAATCCATGCCACAGTCACGGTGGCATACTTGGCAAGTTCAGAGCACGGTATGTTATCTTTTCAATTAATTTTAGTGACTGGTTTAAGTTCCCTTATCATATTTCAAGGGCTTTTTGGTCATTAATTCCAATGTTGTAAGTTTTCTTGTATAATGTTCATGTCTATGTTAACTTCTTTTGTTTGCTGTAATATGTCACGTTACTGCCTCCCCCTCCTCCTGGCATACATGCATTCAGAGGTAAATTATAGAGGGAACAGGGTTTCTCAATCTCAGCACTCAGTGACATTTGGACCAGATCATTCTTTGTTGTGAGCAGCTCATTTATGCATTGCAGAGATCTAGGCATTGTATTTGTAGACAACACCACTGTATTGTATACTTACACATCTGTTAGGAGGATAGATCTCAAGTTATGTTCTCACCTTGACAAGATTGAAATAATAAAAAAAAATAGTATGGATGATCTTTAAAAAAACACACCAAACACAAAACTTTAGGTAAGAGAAATCATTTTTTTTCAGGCTTATCTGATAATTGGGAATGGAAATGACTTTGAAAGATGGAGCTATGTATCTTTTTGGTCTATGCTGGTCTATTTCCATAGTCCATCATTATAAGCCTGAAATACTGAGCCACACAGAGATAGATAAGGAAAAACAAAATCAAGGTGACAGGGTGAGGGTTGGAACAGAACTAACACTTGCTGACCAGGTTGTCAGTTGATATTTTTTTATATATTGCTTAAAAAAATGCTGCATCTAATTCTTATTGTATTAATCCATTTGTATTGCAATAGGGATTAAGGCTGGGTGATTTGTAAAGAAAAGGATCATAGTTCTGCATACAAGAAGCATGGCATCAGGGTCTGCAGCTGGGGAGGGCCTGTGCTGCTCACACTCATGGCGGAAGGCAAAGGGGAGCTGGTGTGTGCCTGTGTCTCATGGTGAGAGAGGAAGCAAGTACAGAGGCAGAAGGTATCAAACTCCTCAATCGCCCAGCTCTGCGAGAACTAATGGACTAAGAACTTACTCATTACTCTGAGGATGCTACCAAACCACTCATAAAAGATCTGCTCTCGTGACCCAAACACCTCCCCAAAAGTCTCTGATCACATTTCAACATGAGATTTGGAAGAGTCCAATATCCAAACTCTACTACCTGTTTATAAGTGAGTAAACTAAGATGACACAAATTAATATATGTGTCTAGGAAGCTGCAGAGTTGATGTTCACTTTTCCCACTGAAGGACTCTAAAACCCATTTTCCTCCCATTATATTGTGAACCTTTTGGATGAGATGAAGTGTCTGTCATTTCAGCTTCTCGTACTGATGGCAGCACTGTGGGTAGGCATTGTCTTTGGTGAGATTTGAAAGGTCAGGTCCATATATTATGATTATAAACTATACAAACTGTATTTATTACAAAGTGGCTAGAGAGCATAATATTATAGTCATAATATAAGTCTATAATATTTGACTTCCGAAGATCAGTTGGAGTGTATTTCAGTTGCTTGCTACTTAAAACACACAATGCTTAGCAAAGACCCATTACATCTT
>NW_003852413.1:11469223-11478600 GCF_000181295.1 Otolemur garnettii | reverse complement strand
AAAAAAAAACCAATATTTTGTTTTGTTTGCAGTTCCAGAATTTTATTTCATAATATTTCTGAAAATGTGTTACGAAAACATTACCAAAGTGAACAGAGTGGTGAATGACTTATGAATTGATGAAATGTAGAATTTTTTCTCAGTGATAGATTTCTTATTGACAAGACTGAACTTGTCTTCACTGGTGCTCCATTCCCAAAACTATTAATCAGACACTCAGGGCTGTTACGGAATATGTTAATGTGGTCATCTATACAGCCCCATCCACTTTGTGGAAGCTACCAAGCCAAGCTCTGTGGCCCCTTCACCTTCCTTCATCTCTGGCCCACACATGGAACTTCCTCTGAAATTCTTAGGGTAGCGGTCCCTGTCCTCATGCCAGTGTGCACTCCTGATAGCCTTGGTTATAGGCGTCTGTTCTCTGGAATTTCCATGGAATATGCTTTTTAGTGGATCTTCAGATTCACATAATTTATTCATTTCAGTAAGTTTGTGCCCTGTCAGCTTCTTTATCCCTTCTTCTTCCACCTGCCAAGGCAATCTAGCCATTTCTACATTGCTGAAAGTCAACCGTTGTTTTTTTCCAGGTTTTTAAGAGCCACACCTGAACCCAGGTTGCTCCATTCCCTCAGTTCCTTGCTAGAATGTTGTGAAACATTGAAAACTAAGCCTGATAGTCCAGTGCCCTTGATCAAGCATCCTCAAATTTACTTCCTGGGAGAAATCCCCTGACTTTCGCCAGTTCATACAGACACCATTCTTTAGGAATATCATCTCTTTCTGCTCCTACAAGATCCAGCATATCCATAGCCTGGTTACACTGAAATTTAACCCAAGTTAGCAGCCTAGAAACCAGAAGATAAGATTTGGGCAACTCCTGAGTGGAGAACTGTGTGAGTTTCCTATAGATGCTGCACAGACTTAGAGACATAAAACAATAAAAATATATTACCTTGTAGTTCTAGAAGTTCTAAATTCAAGATGTTATCAAGGAGAATTTGTTTCTTTGCCTTTTCTAAATTCTACAAGTCATCTGGATTTTTTGATTTGTGGCTCTCTTCCTCCATCTTCAAGTCCTACAATCTCTCTCTCTCTCCTTCTCTCATTGTTTTGCTTTCCTCTCTGACATCGACCCTACTCCCTCCCTCTTATAAGGACCCTTTTGAGCCCACCCAGATAATCCAGGGTAAGCATACCTCATGAGTCTAATTGATCACACAGCCAACTTTTTTTCCTTTAATTTTACTATGTAAAGGCAACGTGTTCACAAGTTACAGAGATTAGGGCAAAGACATCTTTGTTGGATGGGGACTATTATTTCATCTATTGCTGGCACTTGTTTTATGGGAGAGGGGCCTCTGCAGTGGAAAATGCTAGTCCTTATTAGAGGAACGGTGAGCAAACTCATGCCAGCCAGTGTACACACTCCTCCTACCAGACAAGGTGCTATCCTCGTCCTCTGCTGGGTGTGAGTTAGCCAGACCCAATTCTCATCTCATTGTTTGTTTCAATCACTCCTGGAACCAAGTCCTCTGGGAAGCAGATGCCAAAATGTGATAAAATACACAGGGAAACAGCTATAAACATCTGGGAAAGTGCCCTATAAATGATGATAGGAAGGGATCTGGGATAGGCTAAGTGAGCCTTAAGACTATGAAGAAGTGTGACCCCCAAATGGAGATTCCTCTCTTTCTAAGGAAAGTTCATCAACTCTTGGGGGGTCCTTAGTTGGCCCTTAGATGGTCAAAGTTGGTCATCAGGGAGCGTCTCCCCCAACTCCAGTGAGTTGACCAAAGTATCCATGTTGTGTCTTGTTATCAGCCAGAAGCAGCCTACGGAATGTATGTCCTTGGACAACAGATGTGGCACCCTTGGGGGCGTACCAGATGGGGGCCCTTGTCCATTTATCCTCCCTGTATTGGAAGATCTGTAATAAACTTTCTCATGCTGCTATTGACACTATTTTGGCTTAGGACATGTAACTTAGACAAGAAACGTGTTACTTTAAAATTGTCACATGAAGTACTACATAAGAGGGTGTTATAAAAGTGTTGTCCAATGAACCTGAAGCACCAGGTGTCTGTGGGGAAATGGTGACTGATTTAGTGGTTGGCTGAGGTCATATGGTGGAGGACAAGGAGGAACAGGATGGGTATGAATTAGTCATATAATGAGGAAGGAAAGTGTTCTGGGAAAGAAAAATTAAGTGCAAAAAGTGGCACCTTTGAATGAAAAAGAAGAGAACAAAGAGAGAGGAGTGCGAATGGCTCTATTCATGGATAATAAAGAATCACTAGAATTAAAAAAAAAAGGGTCTAGGAATTGTGAGACCAAAATGTTAAAGTTATTTTAATATAGTAGCTGATCATATTAGGGAGTCATGGCCAGAAAAGAGTGGACAAAAGACTCCAAGCCGTAAGTTTTTGGATGAGGAATGAAGGACGTCTTGGAATTCTATAGATTATAATGGAGAGGAAAGAAAGAGGCAGATGGAAGTAAGTGGCATAAATTGCTTTAGATAAGATGTCAGGCCAGGGAAATATCCCTTTTTGTGCTCCCAGACTATGAACATCTATCATGGACCAACCCAAAATTGCAACAGGTGTGTGACGAACACTATCTCCCTTACCAGATTGTGAGTATCTTGAAGACTCATTTGTCTTTGTATCATTAGGACCTGGCTCCCAAATGGGAGCATAAAATATTCAATAAGAAGCTATTGAATAAATGAATGAGAAGTGGACATCAGGAAATGGCTATCAATATCAGTTGGGAATGTGCTGAGTGCTAAGTCTTGTCAGGTACTTTTTGTCTGTATCATTTCACTAATTTCCAACAATCCTATGAAGTAGGAATTGATCTTATTCCCATTTAAGAAGGGACGATATCGAGGTTTTGGGGGCTCTAATGTATGGCCCCAGTTCTCATCATCGGTATTAATGACAAAAACACCAAGCAAGATGCTGGAATGGGGTAGCAGATGTCAGCAGGAGTTCCCTCCACAGAAAAGCCTTTGATGTGGTTTGAAGGAAGCCTGGTTTTGGTTAACACAAGGAAATTGAAAGGGGTTATAAATAAAAAGGTACAATTTAGTGGTAAGACAATGAACTTCCAGATGTTGCTGTGACAATGAGAGTAGGGAGCCATGAGTTGGGTTAGAAAGGTCCCGTGATTGAATAAGTCAATAGGGATGTTGAGAGTTTAGAAAGATAGGGCCCCAAGAGAGGATTTGAAAACCCAGGATTTAGGAACCATTTCTTTGATATTCCTTTCGGTTTGTTGAGGAACTATAGCACAGAGTACAAAACAATAGACAATCTAGTTATACCATGGGTTAGCTGTCTAGTGCTGTGCAATAAACTATCCCCAAACTTGGCTGATTAAAAAAAGCATATGTATTTTCTCACACTTTAGGTAAAACAGAAGACTGGGAATGGCTTAGCTGGGTCCTCAGCAATTCCCACAAGGCTACAGTCAAAGTATCAGTCAGGGTTGTAGTCACCTCAAGGCTCACTCTCAAGGCTGTTATGTTAGAATTCAGTTCATGGAGGCTGAGGGCCTCCGTTCCTTACTACCTATCCTCTCCATGGGGCTGCTCACAACAGAGTGGCTGGCTTAATTAAAATGAGCAAGTGAGAAAGAGCCGCAGAGGCTACCGTGATGGAAGTCACAGTGTCTTATACTTTCAGAAGTGACAGCCCATTGCTTCTGTAAGTTAGAAACACGTCCCTAACTAGGTGTAATCCACTTGCTACCAGGAGCATGGATATTGGGAGGTAGGGGTTATTGAGGCTATTTTTGAAGTAGTATATTACAAAGAGATTTGCCAGAAATCAGATGGTCTCTTCTAAACAAAGAATTAGAGGTGATGTTGTTGATGGGGAGCTTAACAGAAGATAAAAGAGAAATCAGTTATGAATCATGCCCCTTGCATTTAGAAGGAAATAGAATGATTTATTCAAATTCAGATTGACCTTTCTGACCCACCTTCTCCCATGAGCTTTCTGGAAAGAAATTACCTGCAGCCTTACCTTATCCTTCTCAATTTGTTGGTTAAGTTAGAAATGCCCCACCAATCTTTCAGGGTATTATCTTTATTTGAACACTTATTCATAGAAAATAGGTTAGTGGTGGCTGAGGCTGAGGGGAAGGGGGAGAGAGGTATGATATTTAATGGCTGTGGAGTTTCTTTAGTAGGAAAATGTTCTGCAATTAGATAACAGTGATCAATGCACAACTTTGTGCATATAAAGGAAACCAATGAATTATACACATTAGAAGGTTGACCTTTATCATATGTGAATTATATGTTTACATGAAACTGTCATATTTTTGTAAAAAAAAAAAGACTCTCCTCCTGTTTCATCTCTTCTGAGTCTTGAAATTTAACAAAGCAAATACTAGTCTGGATTATATTATAGAAGCCTGTGAACAAATACAGATTAATTGTAAATTGGTTTCACAGTAGTACTGAGTACATTGGATATATTTTTTTCCATTCCTGAGATACTTACTAAAAAAAAAATAATAAAAATTAAGGACAACTTAAAAAATGGAAATGTTATAAGTAAACAAACAAAAAAACAAATACAGATTAATTTAAACTTCTAGCCACTGACATTCCATTACATGTTCCCCTGTTATTATATCTTGTTGAATGTTTGACTGTATCAGAAAAACTCATTGCATTGACCTAAGTATATATCATTCAGAAAACCAGGGAGTTCTATTCAGCATGAATATAAAAGGCCAGTAAAAAAATCCATTTTTTGTTACTTGTCTTTTGAGTTTTCACTAACATTTTGTTTCTAAAGATGAGTATTCTAACAAATGTAATTAGATGAGATACTGACACTTGTCACATAAAATCTAAGACAGAGTTCAAGTCCTAACACCTCTGAAATCTCTATTCTGTTTTTAAAAGTGGAAATAATTGTATTTTGGGCACAGAATCAGATGTATTTAATATATTTTAAAGCACAAGATGTACAAAGAAAAAATTTAAAAATGCCCTCAAAGAGGAAATTACAGCACACGACAGCTTATTTTTTTAATTTGGCAATTTTGTGCTAAGTTCAAAGTAGCTGGGGAGAGTAACAAGTAACAAAATAAGACAGATTTATGGAGCCCACACTTGGCAATACTTTTGTGTAAAATTAGTCAAAAATCATTATACTTGCAGATGAAGAAATGGATTCCAACAAGTTTACATTTTTTAAAAGAGCAATCATATTTGGTCTAAGTGAACCAGAAGAACTGAGCAATTTTATTGGATTAGTTGATCACCAGCATTGTAACTCACAATAAAACATGAAGGAGTGTGCCAAGCATTGCCTCTCAGAAGAGGAGGATAATGATACACTGATTTTCAGTAAGTGGAATTCAACATATCACAGCCTATCTGCCTATCCACGAAACTGGGTGGAAATAAACCATTAGAAGAATTTTCAACAGAAACTTTTTGTTTTGAACTTATATGCTACTAAAATTTTATGATAACACACGTGCCTCATTTTAAGAAAACACAATTGTAATACTTCAGTTTTAAAGTGTAACAGAGAGAAATGGCTGGTTCCAAGGCTGGGAAATGGTGGGTAGAAGACAGGTCAAAAACATCTTATGCTATAAAGTAAGAAAATGCACGCGCTCGCTCTCTCTGTATCTCTCTCTCTCTCAACCTGTCACAAAGATAGAAGATCGAGCTTGAAGGGGCTGCCACTAGCCATGTCTGGGATGATTTGAGTGTCAAAATAATTAAGTCTATTAATTATAAATTATTGGGGGGAGGAGCTCATGAATTCATACAAAAAATAAATAAATAAGAGAGATGGGAGGGATCTTTCTAATGTTAGATTCTCAAGGGTCAGCTGGTAAGTGTGGGAGAGGCATTGGATTTGGAAACTTATTGTACAACCATCTGGGCACAAATCGGATAACACAGGGATACTCAATGCACTTTTAATCTCAGGAAAAGTTTTAGGGAGGACCAAGATATTTGTATGGTCTCCAAGAGTTTCTCCACAGATGGCTGATGTGCTGTGAGGGAGACCAACAGTGCAGTAACTATGCAGTGGAGAATCAGATCCCACCTAGATTGTGCCCTGACTGATGATCCCAGCTACCGCCATCCATGGAGGACAGGTAGACTTTGTGTGCTTCCAGGAGTGACACTCCCAGAAGGGCACCACCTTGCCTGTGCAGCATTGCAATTGAGAATGATCTCGACGTAGTCTTGAGGAAATGATCACACTCCAAGCAAGGAACTGTCTGCTAAAGAAAAAAAGGACTGTATTTTCCCAAAATATCAATATCATAAAGGGAGGAATGTTTCAAATTAAAAGAGGTCCAAGATTAAATATAAGTTTTGGTGAAGTTATAAAAGAAAAAGGGACCCTGGTACACTGTTGTTACAAATGTAAATTAGTACAGGCATTATGGAAAAGAGTATGGAGGTTCCTCAAAACATAGAACTACCACGCGATCCAGCAATTCCACTATGGGGTATGTACCCAAAGGAAATGAAATAAGAATGGTGAAGGGATATCTCCTACATTCATTTCAGTGTTACTCAGAATAGTCAAGATGTGGATTTAGTCTAAGTGTTCATCAGTGAACACATGTACCCCAAATGTGGTATATACATATATGCAATTCTTAAAAAAGAAGGAAAGCCTGTCATTTGCAACAACTTGGATGAACCTGGAGAACAAAATGTCAAGTGAAATCAACCAGGCACAGAAAGAATACCCCATGATCTCACTTACATGTGGAATCTCAAAAGGTCAAGTTCATAGACACTTAGAGTAGAATGGTGATCACTAGGAGCTAGGGACAGATGTGAACTGGGCAGCTGTTGGTCAAAGGACCAAAATTTCAGTTAGACAAGAGGAATAAATCTGAGAGATCTATTGAACAACATGGTGACTACAATTAACACCAACAACAAAAGAAGTAAAAAAAAAAAAAGGCAAGTAAACACAACATCTGCCCTTGGGTTGAATTCTGTTAGAGTAGGGGTGGGGCAATGCAATACGTGACACCATGAGGTCAAGTGCAACATTGGGGTGCAAAGTATAGATTGGAGAAAAATGTCTGCTGATAATAAATTTGCCAAGGTTGAAAACTCTTCTTTAGTTTTATAACAGAAAATATCTACTCATAGGAAAAACACATTGATGTATTTACAGGTCAAAGGCCATTATCTATTTAATTCATCATCAGGAGGTGCACAAAAAATACTTGATATGGCTAGGTACATTGAGAAATAGTATTAATGATACAATAAATGGAGTAAAATGCTATAAGTAGGGGAATCTGAATAAATGGTATGTGGCTATTTTCATATTATTCTTTTATTTCCACCATTTATCTATAAAGTTAAAGTTATTTCTGAATAAAAAGTTAAAAATCTATCATTGAGTTGGGATTTTTTTTTTTCCTATTGGAATGGGATTGCTTGCTTCTAAAGAACTTAGCAAATGAATCCCTTGACTTAGGAAGTCCACCAGTACTTTTCAATTATGATGACTTTGCAAATTAAAATTTGGATACAAGTTTGGGGTTATATTGAGAAGGAAAGGAAAAAAGGCTGATTTTATTTTGTTTAGAGATTATTTGGTTGAAAGAAAAACGAACTCATGTTAGCCAAAAGGAAATTTATTATAAGGAAAGAATTGAGATGTACTACTGGGCTCCTGGGGACTACAAAGGAATCAGACACTTCTCTGTCTCTTTCTCCTTTTCTCTCCTATTTAGTTAGCTCTGATCAGGGTGGAATAAAGAAGTAACTTCTTCAGCAAAAGTTATAAAGGCATTTCTACATAGGAGTGCGTGGGCTATGTGGATATCCCTAATATTTTATGTTGAAAATAAAGAACAATAGCTGACCATTGATTTTTTCATGGATAACTTAATTTTCATTAATTTATAATGAATAACTTATTTTAAGGCCAATGTAAGATTAAACAATGCTAATTTTAAGGAATGATGTGCTTACATTTTCCTTTCATTAAGATCTCATTGACATAGACTAGATTTTGGAGAAACCAGAGTGAAAAAAGGATACAGTTTACATGATAGTATCATAATACAAAAAACGCCAGTGGTTTGGACTGGTAGGATAGTAGCCGTGTAGATGGAGCCATGGATTGTAGATGAGGCACATCTTTAAGGGGTACAGCTGACAAGCCTTGATGTTAGATTGGATGTGAGTGATTGAGGAAGAGAAAGTTTTCAAGGATGCCTCCCAAGGTTCCCAGTAGGACTGAACGAGAGAGCCAATTAAGAAAATTGAAAACAATAGGGAAGGAGTAATTTGGGGAGAAAAACATCATGAATTCAACATAGGCCTTTTTTAGTTTGAGGAACTAGAAAGACACAAATGTGAGTAGTCAGGTGTATGAGTTCAGGGCTTGGGGCCCTGAAAGAAGGGCTGATGTAGAAATATAATCTTGAGACACATTGGTACATGTGTGATCTCTGAAGCCCTGAGAATTTATGCAGCAATTTCACAGGAAGAGAAAGGGGGAGATGAGATGAGGCATTTGAGCCAAGCCCTGAACAGCTGCATTTAAGGAATGGCCTGAGATGTAGGTGGAACATCCAGGAGCTGGTGGTCAACAGTGTTGTGTAGTCACAAACAAACAAGTGAGATGGAGCAGGTGTGATTCTTACTCTCTTTTGCAAATGAGATGTGTTGAGGCTCAGAGAACTTAAATGACTCACTCAAGATCCTGGACTGTTAGGCTATAATGCTGGAAAATAGCCTCTAAAGCCTGTATTTTGAAGCACTGTTTTATTCATTTAGTCAACACATTTTTATTTCCTACCTACTATGCATAACTGATACACTGGTGATAACATGATAAACAAGTCCTATGCAATTTGGAGCCCGTATTCATTAAACTGCTATTCACTGCAGAGGAAAAGCTGTGCCTGGCAGGGAAAGGGAAAATGAGCTGGGTTATTTCCTACTGCCTCGTAAGAGACTGCTGCAACCTTGCAGCATGAAAACACCCCCATTTGTCATCTCCCAGTTCTGTAGGTCAGAAGGTCCATCACTGTTGGGAGGGCCTGACTGGGTTCTGTGCTCAGAGTCTCACAATTCAAGGCTGGCTTGAGCTCTTACCTGGGGACTCTGGGGAAAGGCTTATTTCTAGTTTCATTCAGGGCGCTGCTGCAGGATGGAGATCCCCATTTCCATGCTGGTTGCCACTTGGGGCCTTTCTTCAGAGTCTTTCTTAGAGCGCTTTGCTGTGGACTTTCTCACAGCCCGCCTTACAAAATCACAGCTGACCCCTCAAGGCTGGTATCAGGATCCCTCACACTGAATTCCTCTCAAGCTTAGAATCTCTCTGACTTTTCTTGTGCTATCAGTA
>NW_003852413.1:11466526-11468964 GCF_000181295.1 Otolemur garnettii | reverse complement strand
ACTTCATTGCTCAGAATTAACTGCTTTTAAAGGGCTCACATGATTAATTTAGGCCCAAATGTGCCATCTCCTTCGCCATCTATAACCTCTCATCACTCTCATCATCTTCACATGTTACACCCACAATGAAAGGACAGGGAATTGGATCATACCTGGATGAGGTTCCATGATGCTCATCTTAGAATTCTGGCCACCACACAGGCATAAAATCCTCATTGCTTTCTTCTGCCCAAGCTCTCTGTTCTTTTTAAAAGTGTCATTGCCTAAGACAGAAGAAGGCATATAAGTCAACAGTCCATTGACTTGATAATAATACAATCAGCATTCTAAAGTAAAAGCCTCACCTCTCTCTCCTCTAGGATGGAGCTCCCAAAGTGGAAAAAAACTAAGAGGATTCTGTGGCAAAGGGGATATGCTTCATATTCCAAAACACCACAGCTGGGAAGCTCAGCTGCCTTTCTGGGAAGAGAGACTGCTCTCTTCTGCATGGAAGGCCACCCACGAGGGAGCACATCCACGTGGGAATGTGAAGAAACAAAGCAACACCATGAACACGACATCAAATTCTACCACAGCTGCTTTGCCGCCTCTCCCAGAGAGATCAAGACAGACCACTGTCCAGAGAATGAGGTGATTAAGGGGAAAATAATGCTCCGGGTATGAGCAACACCAGGGACTTACTGCCTATCCTCTCAGTTAGTTTTCAGCTTGCTGCTTTTCAAGTTGTACCGAGATGTCCTTTCTTTGGAGAAAGCTAAGGGAGAGACAGGGATATGAACAATGCAATTAAAAGGTCTGCCAGCCTCTGAAAGTCTGGGGGCCTGGACTCTTGGCTTCCAGGACTACAAAGCCTTCAAATGGCTGGGGAAGCGTCAGTGAAAATGAATGGAAAGCCTCTGACAAGCATGGTATGAGCTGCGGAAATTGCAAACAGATTTGGCATGCTTGCTCAGGAGCCCAACAGAGTCTGAACATCCCTCGGTGTTATAAGTCATGAGACAGCAGGCACTCGTTCCACTGGAATGGGATTTGGCATTAAAAAAGAAAAAAATCACCACTTGCCGTTTTTTTGACTCATTCAGGGCCCCAGGGAGGGACTTTGTTGTTGTGTCTCTGTCCTGCATCTCTTTTGTAGTACAGAGGGATCAGTTGGCAGAATAGAATCAGTGGCTGTCTCAACTTACTGAGGAACAGAGAGAATCAGAAGTCTTAATGGGAAGACTGTTGGGATAACAGGGCTTCAAGCCCAGTTAAAAAAAGCCTTATTCTGACATCTGTGATCTTGATAGATGTTGCTTTTTCCTTTGTGGTTCCCAGTTAGCTTCCCTGACTCCCATTCTCTCATCGGAAAAATGGGGGTGGGGGGAATAACATCTACGTCAATTTCTAAAAAAGAAAGAAACTGACATAGAGTAAGTGTTCAATAAATAGTAGAATCTCAAATACAGGTGGTATGCCATCCTACTTTCATAGGGCCTACTGGCTGCCTACTTCACAGCTGTTCCTCCTGCTTTTTGTCATGACTATGAGAGCTTGACTCTTAGTACACATGATGAAAAGGCACAGCATTTGTTCCTTTAGCTTCTCCTATAGCCAGGGTATGGGCACGTGATCAGCTCTTGGCCTGGGTCTGCTACAGCCACCTTGAAACTTTAAGGTGACGTATCAGTGGTCAGCAGAAAAAGGAGAAATGAAAAGAGGGAAAGCTTAATGGGCCATGACTTTGCAGAACTGCTGAGTTAATCCTGGAACTTCCTTCTTGTAGGAGTCAGGATCATCTGAGATATGCTGAATAAAAGAGTAAGACCTAAATCTTAGTGGCTTATAAAAGCAAAGGCTTACTTTTTGCTCATGCTTTATGTACATTGTGGATTGAACGGGGGCTCTTCTCCATGCCACCTCGCTCTGGAAGCCAGGTAGATAGAACAACGGTGTCTTCAACATTGTAATTTATTGTATCAGAGGAAGAAAAAACTCTCTTTGGGAGCATCTGTGATAGTCCTGTAATTTTTTTCCTGTCTCCAGTTCATTCCTCATTTAATCATTTGGTGAACTGCTCTAAAATTCACTTTCTATTCTTATTAGATAGTTTCTACTGTTACAGTGCTGTGTAACAAACATCTCCAAACTTCAATGACTTATAATAACACTCGTGGGTATGTGGGTCAGTTTCTCACTGATGAGTATGTGGGTCAGTAGTGATTTTGTAGGGCTTAGCTGGATAGCCTATGCTTGACTTGACATGTGTATTGAATTCAAGTCTGCTCTATGCAGCATCTTATTTGGGATCATCTATTACTTGGTACACATGTATATTCTTCTCATGGCTAAAGAAAGATATATGAGCAAACTCATCCATGCAAACATATTAATATCTTTGCTGGTGTTAACATTTCCTTTTTCTAGTCAAGTCACATGGCTAATCTTGAAGTTAAATA
>NW_003852413.1:11461964-11466302 GCF_000181295.1 Otolemur garnettii | reverse complement strand
TACCCATCACAATGAGCAAAGTAAAGTTTAAGGTCCTGAATTTGGCATGTTAGACTTCTGGCTTCTTCCTTCTTCTTTATCCTTTTCTACCATGCCTCTTTATTCAAACCAAACTGGTCTATTTTATTAATCTCTGGTCATCCAAGTGTTATCGTATCTTTCATTTCTTTTTTTGATTATGTTCTTCCTTTGAGAGAAGTCATAGCTTTCTTTCCTACTCCATCCCAGAGCCTAGGATGCCCTTCCATGCTTTCAGTATCCTTGTGATTCTGCAGTATAACATTTGTTTGGACTGTTATTTGGGGCTTAGTGATTGTAATCTTGGATAAATGTTTCTTTTTAACCCATCTAGGAACCATAATTTTGAGGCATAGAAAAAACAACTTGAACATTTAAAATTGAAATTCTTGGCTTCACTATAAGGGAATATCCACAGACATGTAAGGCAGTAATCATTTTCACTTCTTGAGATACAACTTTTACTGGTAACAGGACCTCCCTTTTTTTAAATTAGCCCTGGGCATTTAGAATCCTTAGATACTTGAACTAAAACAAAATTCAACCCTGCTCATATAATCTTTGGTGATTTAATTGATTGTATGACATTTGGTTGGACAGAATCCTCTCTCCAAAACTGAAATAGATGAAAAGTGCTAATGTAAGGAAGGAAAAAAAAACCTTTTCTCATTATAATATTTTATATTTAATTGTCAGTTATCTCCCAACATCCAGAAAAAAATAAGAGTTTTGGAAATTTTAGGCCACTTCTGCTACCCTCATTCTTAACATGGAAATCTTTGCCATGCGAGGGGCCTTTCCATGTTCTACTGTGAACATTCAGTGTCTGGAAACATTCAGCTCCACAGTTTGGTGTTAGGAAATCTCCCTTATGTCTAGCATCACTTAGTCAGTATTCAAATACTTAAAATTACATAGATTGGGCACTGCCAATATCTTCCAGGGGAAAAACATATGACAGAGGAAATTGAAGTTATCCCAGGGCAGCTGTCTTTGATAAGGATGAGAATGTTGTTAAATGCTATGATATTGCTTAACCCTGAAGAAGTGTGTATTAGTCAGGGTTCTCCAAAGAAACAGGGCCAATGGGAGGTGTGTGTGTGTGTAGGTATCATATATATACACATATAATAGGATCTATGTCTTTATCTATCAGTAATTGATTTTTCTAGAGATTTAGCTTATGAAATGACTTTGGAGGCTGGCAAGTCCAAAATCTGCAGAGTAATCTGGCAGACTGGAAATTAGGGCAGGAGTTAATGTTGTGGTCTTGATCCCAAAGGCAATCTGGAATCTGAATTCCTTCCTTTTGGGAGGATCTCTCTATCCTCTTAAGTGCTTCAACCACTTGTATCGGGCTTTCTCCCTTTGTGAATGGTAATGTGATTTATTCAAAGTCTATTGCTTTCATGTTACTCTTCACTAGAGCAAAAAGCTTTCAGAGAAACATCTAGATTTATGTTTAACTGAGCAACTGGGAGGTACAGCCTAGCTAAGTTGACACATAAAATCAATCATCACACACAAGTTTTATTCCAGATCCCTGACATTGAGGCTAAAAGTTCAGAATTAAACACTGAGAATTGGATGAAGCCACTCCCACAGCCGGAAAGTATAGGTTTCCTAGGACTCTGATAAAATTGCACTCTAATATATTTGATCTTTGTACTCGAACTTCAGATCCTGAGTTCACAAAAACCCTTCTTATTCCCCAAATATTCAGCTATTCTGAATAATCAATAGCTATTCTGAGAGCTACATATAATTTGCTTTATTTTTTATTATGTCCTCTAAGAATAATATTTTAAGAATAGCTTCACTGGGTCCATTTGCCACTCCCTTCTTTTCCTTCTTCATCCATTCTGATCATAATCTTACCTCCTTCTTAACAATCATGTTTTTCTAATATAGTTCTAATTTTCCATAGATGTGGACTATACCTTTAACTTTTTATACAGATTGTGAAATAAAGAGGGTGTTTGTTAAAGGGAATAGTGACTATGTCCATTAAAGACATGTCATGGTTTGCACAATTAGTAGTCTGGATAGTTCACCAAATGTTTAAGGGTATTTGAGGAGAGGACAGTTTCAGGGTAAGATTTGAAATAGGCCATTGCCAGGATCAAGCCAAATTAGATAGTTTTTTATATAAAATTAAAATTTATTTCTATTTCTTCCTTTTTTTTTTTTTTTCTTTTTGAGACAGAGTCTCACTATCATGCACTTATTAGAGTGCCATGGCATCATAGCTCACAGAAACCTCCAACTTCTGGGCTCAAGTGATCATTTTGTCTCAGCCTTCTGAGTAGCTGGTACTAGGTAGGCCCACCACAATGCCCAGATAATTTTTAGAGACAGGGTCTCAATCTTGCTCAGGCTGGTCTTAAATTCCTGACCTCCAGCAATCTACCTGTCTTGGCATCCCAGAGTGCTAGGATTATAGGTATGAGCCTAAAGTCTATTTCTTAAATCATAATTTAAAGAAGTGAATGTTTTATTTCAAATAAATTATAAACAATAGTTTTTCTCAAGTAGCATTGATTTTGAAGTAGAGTTGATCCTCTGAAGAGCAGTATCATCACTGTGGAAAGACAGCATGTACAGAAGCATTTCCTGTATCTTAAAATTCTCCCTTTTCCCAAGCTATTCACACATTTGTATATTCTAAGTCCTCCCTTCTCTAAGACCCTGTAATATCTGAATACTTTGCATTAATCTAGTCCAAAACTCCCAGTGTGTGCAATATTTCATATTTATTTTCCTTAAAATCAACTTAATTATGACCCATAGCTCATCTTTCTCCTTGTTCTAGGAAAGTTATACCTCAGTAATTACTAGAATGCCTTCACTATCTTTTCCAGTCTCTCATTTCCTCTCTTTCCCCCTCCCCACTCACATTCACTGACACTGCATAAAGACACCAAAGTCAACACACCATCCAATGGTCATGGAGAAAGGAAATGGGTTGTTTCTTCCCATTTTTTTGTCCCAGTCTTTCTGTTTCTTTCAACACTTGTCTTCTATTTCTGTGTCACTTTGTCAAGACTGGCAGACTCTCTAAGGTCTAATATTCCTAAAGCATATGAAGCCACATCTTCTGAGGTCTTTCTGTCTGTCCTCAGTGTTGGGCCCAACCACTCGAAGGACTGTTGAGTGGACTGTGAAGAGTGGACCTCATCTCAATTTGGGTGAATTTTCCTTCCCTTTCCTGAGTCACACAGCCTTCTGTCTTTGTGTTCATTAGATGGAAAACCTGTAGCATAATCTCATCAAAGATTCTCAGCACCAGAAAAACAAGAACCAGGCGGGGAATATCTGCTGGTAAGAGAGATCCAAATGGGCCAGCTGTCCTTCTGGAATGGGGAAGAAGAAAGCTTAAGGAGAACTGATTTGAATGAGTGTACCTTGTGACACATGAACATGTCCTGGTGCATTTCTGCTGTATTTATTTTCACTATTAGACTGAAATGATATCAGGTCTGTGTTAATTTAACATGATCATACACACAGCAAGCACTCAAAAGATAATATTGAATGACTTAATTCAAGAAAGGAACAAATATGAGTATTGGCCAAGAAAATCACGGGGAGCTTCTATAGATTTTGCTTCTGGGCCTCAGGATGAGAAACCCAGTTTAATAGGACTTGAGGTGGATCTCTAGTGTCTGTACTGCTGAGCACCTGGGGGGTTTTCAGTTAAAGAATAATCAATCAAAATAAATGATTTTATTTTATGGAAGAAAAAAATGTGGTCCAGAAACACTCAGTGACTTAGCAAAGAGTCAGCTGGTGATGAAAGAGAGAAAGGGACCCAGTTTTGATTTGTAGGCCTTTTAATAAACATTATCTTCATTATAAGGAAAATATATATTATGGTAGAAAATGTAAGCAGTATAGAAGTTCTGAGATATTTGTTTTCACCCCCAAGAGCTAATCACCAATTGTATTTTCAGGCAATTTAGATTATATTAATATGTAAGTATTAAGAATATATCTGTGTATATAAATCATGTTTTACATAAATGAGATTATAGAGTATATAGTCTTGTGCACATATATAACTGTAATAGTTTTTCAATTTTGAAAATCAAAATATTTTAAAATTAGTACTTATAGGACTACTTCATTTCCAAAATAAGTATCAATCTTTTTCTTAAGGCATGAAAACACTCACTATAGTGACCATCTAACCTCTGAAGCTTTTCAATTATAGGGGGCTTACAAATACTGGTTTACTGATATTTACCATCAGTGAAAATATCTGTACCTTTTACTACTTGTCCAAAAAATGTCCTTGCTGAACTTTTTTCTTTTTTTTTT
>NW_003852413.1:11398494-11461651 GCF_000181295.1 Otolemur garnettii | reverse complement strand
AAAAACTTTTATCTTGAACAAATTTGGTAGAATTTCCTTCAATTTGGGTTTGTCTGTTTTCTCATGTTTGGAGTGAAATTCCTCACTTTTGGCAAAAGTACCGTGGAAATGATGTGGTTTATTATTTTATTTTATTTTATTTTGAGACAGAGTCTTACGATGTCACCCTTGGTAGAGTGCTGTGGTGTCACAGCTCACAGATATGGTGTCACAGCTCATAGCAACTTCAAACTCTTGAGCGTAAGAGATTCTCTTGCCTCAGCCTCCCGGTAGCTGGGACTACAGGTGCCCAGCACAATGCCCAGCTATTGTTTTTGTTGTTGTTGTCCTTGTTGTTTGGCAGGCACGGGCTGGGTTTGAACCTTTCAGCCCTGGCACATGTAGCTGGCACCCTAACCACTGAGTTATGGGCGCCGAGCCACGTGTATTTTATTAAGCGTATTTTATTCAGCGGTTCATGGTGTTGACTAGTCTTGTTGCTGGTGATGTTGATCTTAATCACTTGGTTAAGGTGACGTCTACTGGGTTAACCTGCTGTAAAGGTTATAGTGTATATAGTCTTGTACACATATGTAACTATAATAATTTTTAATAACACCAAACCCCTACTTTTTTGGTGTTAATCCATATCTTGGAAAAAGACACTCTGATACCATATAAAATACTGTTCCTCTCAAACTTTTGCCTGTCAAATTTAGCATTTATTAGTCTTGCCATATTTTTAGCAAGGGTCACTGTTAAGGTAAAATATATTCAAATAGCCCATTTGCCAAATTGTATTTGATATACTTTATTCCATAAGTTTTAATGCCTTCTTATGTATAAGACATTGTGGGCAATCCTAAACAAAATTATTAAAAATGACAACAGACATGTTTTCAGTTTTTTCTACAGGTACCGTGCTTAACCCTACACATTATTTTTTAATTTAAGGATCACCTGTCAGTAATTATGATGAGTCTCATGAAATAGATGAAGAATTTGAGGCACAAAAAAGAAATCTCTGCAAAGTCACACTGCCACAGCTTTGCACAGAAAAGGGAGGAGCCTTGTCCCCTTGACCCCAGAGCCTTGTTATTGCTATGGCCACGGTACTCCATTCTGCCTTTCTATGTAGTTAGTGGGAATTAGTATTACAGATCCCCACAGAAATAGCAGTTTGAATTGAATTCAGCAGCATATTACATTCCTACAATATAACAAGTATGATCATACAAATAACTTTCCTTCGGATTCTAAGGGAATCCTTTCCAATATCTTACTTTCTTATTGTAAAGATGGTTTCTGTCTAGTTAATGCTATGGCAAAATATGTCAGCTATCTTTGGATGTTCTGGCAATTATTTGCTTATAAAATGCTTTTGCATGCTCTATGGTGATGACTTATGCCAAAGCAGAGTTCACTAATGCTGTAATGTCCATCATAGCCTGCTCGGTCTTCTTGGGCCGGAACACCTATGCTATTCCTTTCCTGGGAAATACAGATAAGAAATAGCCCTGCAGAGATGCTTTCATCATCCCAAGGGGAGGATTCCTAAGAGGGTATGTTAGTACTCATTACAAAATCTTTCTGTGAGTGACAGATAATTCAAAGTAATGTGACTTTAGTAAGAAACAGGCTCATTCTTCCAAACAAATGAAGTCTGGGAATAGATGGGTTAGCAACGGTATGCAGCGCAGCCACATGGAGTCTTCTGTCACAGATTCTCCCAGATTTCTACTCTCCGGTCACTAACATGCAGCCTTTGTCTTTAGGGTCCAGAACGTTCTGTCTGTGTCCCACCGAGGTCCCTAAAGACAAAGCCTGCAGATTGGAAAAGAAGATAGCCAGGAGTACACCGCAGCTATTTCTTGAGGCAGGATCCTACATCCCTTTAAAAAAAAAAAGCGTTCTTGAGGTATATTTGCTATACAAAGAACTTCACATATTTAATCTGTACAATTTGCTGAGTTAGAACATATGCAAACACCTGTGGTGATATCAACACCACAATCAAAGTAGCAGACACACCTAACTCCTTCCAAGTTTTCTTCTATGCCCCACCCCTTCTTTTGTGGTAAGAACACTTAACATGAGATCTACTTTCTTAACACATTTGAAGCACACACCACTATATTGTGAACTGTAGGCTTTATGATAGCTACACAGCAGATGGCTTACACATACTCATCTGGCAAAACTTGATTATGTCAGAGAGTGCCTTCTGCTTCGTTCCTTTAGTGACACAACAGTAACTGGCTGCAAGGTACATGGGTCCTTGAGGTCTCTCTTCTGGCTCTCACCCTCATGCCCAGCTTATTAAGGTTCTGCTCCACTGACGGTCTGACCTCTAATGAGGATACAGGTCCTAGCTGAAATGCATTATGTTTATTGGTTTCAAAGCTCCCATTTAGTTTTTATTTTTAGAGGTGAGTTCTCATTATGTTACTCATCTTTTTAAATATTATTTTTAAATTCTAATTTTTTTCAAAAGTTAGCTTTTTTGTCCTTTTTGTGATGGTAAAATATCCATAAAATTTACCATTTTAACCATTTTTCAGTATGCAATTCAGTGGCATTAAGTGCACTCATAATATTGGGTCATCACCATGCCCCATTTCTAGTACTTTTTCATTGTCCCAAATAGAAACCACATATTCATTACACAATAATGTCCCTTCTCCAAGCCATGGTAACCTCTGTTCCCCTTTTGCCTCTGTGAAGTTGCCTATTCTAGGTAAACTGCATTTAAGTGCAATTGTATAAAAGTTGTCTTTTTGTGTCTGGCTTATTTCACTTACCTTAATGTTTTCAAGGTTCATCTGCGCTTTTGGGTGTATCAGAATTTCATTCCTTTTTTTTGGCTCAATAGTATTCCACTGAATGTACAGTCATTTGCCTAATGACTGATGATATTTAGCATCTTTTCATGTCCAGTAAGTGCATGAAGTGGCCGTGCTCATATCTTCCTTGGATATTCAAGTCCTTTGCCCATTGAAAAATTCAAGTTCTTCGCCCATTGAAAAATTTTTGTTGATATTATTGTTATAGATTTGTTTAATGTTCATCTTTTTTGTTAACTGCTTCTGGCTGACCATTCATCCTATCAGGAAAATACACATCTGATTTTCTAGGTCAGGCGTCCTCAAACTTTTTAAATAGGGGGCCAGTTGACTGCGGGCCCGGGATGAGTCGGCTGCTAAGCAGGACAGGCAACAGTGGCAAAAACACCCAGCAGGCTGGATAAATGTCCTAGGTGGGCTGCATGTGGCCTGTAGGCCGTAGTTTGAGGACGCCTGATCTAGGTCATTAGAGAGCTTGTGGAGGGGGTGGGGAAGGTCTTGAGAAAGCTTCTCTGGCTGTAGCATATTCTGTTAAGCCTGGCCTATGTTCCCTCAGGCCTCACTAAAGTATTGTACCATAGCTTACTTCCAACTATTTGACAGCTGTCTCTGGTGCACAGAACATTCTGGAAGTGTTCAGGAATTAACCCCCTACCCTAACAACTCTCAATCAATGACTGATGGGAGTCAGTGTATAATTAACCAACTGGGTGGGATGACTCTAAGGCAGGAGTTCTATGCTGAGTCCCAGAGTTCCCCTGCAGAATTACACCTCATTTACTCTCAGTAGTAATGAGTTTAATAATGCCCCCTTATTTCTTTCCCTGGCTCGCTGTCCCATTTTCCTGGTGTTTCCTAGCATCTCCTGCCAAACAAACAACTTCACTTGAATCCTTGCCTCATAATCTGCTTTAGGGCATCTGAGTTAAGACAGAAGCACAGGCTATGTGCAGGGCACAGACATGTAGTTGGGGTGGGGAATGTCAGAGCCTTCTTTATGTTCACTACTACTCTCCCCTGTGATCTCTCAGTGGGCTGCTAAGATAATTCCTTTCCTCAGTAGGGTGCAATAGGAGGCACTGTTTGAAACTATTAGTGGGCGATGAAGCAGTGGTTGCCACTCTCAGTGACATAATAAAGCCATTTGCTTGTTTTCCATGGCTAAATTGCTTTTGGAGGACTAATTTTACTTTCTAGATACTTTTCCAATATGCCTTGGTTAGATGAGCCAGTGGCTTAACATCTAAGTTGAGCCAAAATTTTGAGTGCTAGATAAACATGACCTTACGGTCAAGAACGTCACAGGCAAGTTGTCATTTGCTTGTCGGTACTGTTAAGATTTCCATCTTGACAGATGAGAAAACTGGGATTTAATATCTGAAAGGCAGTGATCATACAACAAAACTTAGCCTTTATTTTTCTGTTAACATTTTTTGATTCTGTAAGTTAAATATCACCTTAATCAAGAAACAGGGCAAAGACAAAGGCTCACTTATCAGACCTGCATTTGCAACGATAGTAGAGGAGACAGCTAAGATGCTAGAAGAGACTTAGGTTTCAAATATCCCAACACTTTTAATTGAGGCAAAAAAAATTACAGCACAAGCATAGGATATGGGAGCCCTGGCTAGACAGTAGTTGACCACAAATTTTATATGAGCCAGCAGTGTGATGTGGTTACTCTAATGTAATGTCCAGCATCATTCTAAGCAGGCATCTGTCCAAAAGATGGGCATACTCCTGCTTGGTCAGATTTAATGTGTTCATCGGAAGGACCAAAATTTAAAGAGGAAGGAAGTACAGTAGGAAGCCACCGAAGACTTTCAGAATGGTGACACCCATTCTGGAAGCCCTGCTGTGTAAGGAGCACTTGAGGGCACTAGGGTTTATTTATCTGGGTTTGGGAAATTTAGTGCAACCACAAGCTTGGGATTCAAATAGATGCCAACTGCACTTCAGCCCCTCCCTTTGAAGCTTTGTGACCTTAGACAAGATACTTTTTGCAGTTCAGTTCCTTTTTTTTATTAAGATGGGGATACTAATGTGTGTCCACATATGTCCTACATGAGACTGTGTGAAAAAATATTTCATGTATATGGGGTATGTAGTCAACTTTAGTTTTACTTCTTTGAATGATTTGGAGGACTTGGGGGCAAGAAATTAACCCCTTCCTTGAAGACAAAACTAGGACCATGGATAACAGTTACATAGGGAAAATTTCAGGTCAAATTAGGATTAGGCTGCTAATAATTCAATTGCCTTACAAAATGCGGATGCCTCAAAAATCTGTCCTCTATGTGTAACATCTGACATACTTAGCCAAATCGCTACATGGAAGACCTCTCAAATATAACAAGATCAAAGCAGGATTATTAGGTTTTCTACATTGCGTGGAAATCTGGTCATCCCATAGTTTTCTACATTACCCATAACTTTGTCCAAGTGTCCAAATCGGGTATCTTGAAGTTGCCTGGGATCCTTCTTTCTCTTACTCTTCTCCCCATCCCATGACATATAGTGGTATAGACAGTCTTGTCAACCCTAACCCCCAAATGTGCTCTACACCCATCCACTTCTCTTCATCATCTTTCCATTACAATTCAAGCTATCAATATCTTTAATCTACTACAATAGTCTTGTAATCGTTTTCCTTGCTTCTACTTCCACTGCCTCGGATTCCATTCTGTACACATAAATAATATTTTAAAATTTGCTGTTTAAAACTGCTTATTATCTTCTGATTGAGTTTAGAACAGAGCCCACAATCCTCATCACAGCCTGCAAAACCCCACATTGGATGGCCTCTGCCTATTGTTCCAACTTTGGCTTCCAGCACCCTCCATGGAGCTACCAGTCCCTAGTCAGTATTTATTTATTTTTCAAGGCCAATCTGATTCCTATCTTCTCCCCACTCTTCCTTCTGCTTGGAATACTCTTATTCCTGAACCTCAGTGGCATACCCTGTAAGAGGCCATCCTTGAACACCCATTATTTAGTAGCAATCTACTCACTCTTGTATTATTCTGTTTTAAAGCCTTGAATTGTACTTGTATCTTATAATTTTCTAGTGCATTGCTCATACCTGTGGAGGTCTTTAAACTATATATTTAATGCATCAATGCATGGGCAATGGATCTAAATGCTCCACAAATTAGTGAGTCTCTTATCATTGGAAATATACAAGCATCCTTTTTTTTTCTTTTTTTTTTCTTTTTGGTGACCATGTATTACCAGATGTTACAGAAAGATTCCTTCCTTGGTCAGAGTTTCAACAGGATGACCACTGAAATTTATTGTAATCTACAAAATCTATGATTTTATGGACCATTTCCATCTTCCGCAGCTCAAACATTGTCTTAAGTGTGAAGAAATCATTGATGTACTTTGGAAATTTTTATAAAACAGAAAGACCAGTGTAAGTTTCAATGTGAATGCATTAGCGCACACAAAATATGTTAATTAGCTAATTTTTAAATTTTTTTTAGCTGATCGGTCTGAGATAAACATCACATAGATTCATAAGCTCTGTCAGTTGTGGGTATTTGTCCACACACTGGCTTGTACCATGTGAAATTTTCTTTCTGCGTCAGCCTCAGTTGTTGGAATTTGTGCTTTTCTATAAAAATCACAAAGCAGAGATTCATTCTCTTCCACAGACTTCATCTGTTCCTTGTTTTAACTGTATAATAGTTATTTACAAGTCATGGGGTTCTGACCTCTATTGACGGAGACCAAATCGATTACCCATGAGCCGTTCAATTTGCAATCGTTTAAAATTCCAGACTGTCTCTCTTTCTCTCTCTGGCAGCCCAAAAAGAACAATGGAAACTTAGTGCTCTCTCTTGATTGATTTCTTTTCCTTCATTTTTCTTTTTATTTTCCCTTTGCTTCTCCACTAGTTTCTCTTTTCCCTTTTTCTCATGTTGCAGGAGTCCTGAAGGGAATCTCTGATCTTCTTTCACCAGTCATCTCATTTGTGATCACCAAATTAAAATGGTGGATCTTTCCAAGAATCTCTCAGAATTGACTAGGTCAGTAAACTGAGTCCGTGAGATGCAGGTGCTCCAATCTCAAAGGAGGGGTTGAAGGGACTAGGGGAAGTGACTTTCACGCAGGGCATATGTGGTTTATCTACCAAGTGGCAACATCCCTCACTCTCACTGTCCCTGCGCCACTCTGAGGGCAACCTGATCTGTCTTCAATCTATTCCAACCACAGAGCAAATGTTTTAAATAAAATCTCTGCATGAGTGAGTCACTATTCTCTTCTGGCTTTTATCTGGCATACTTAGGAGAGATGGTTTACTTGGCCTGAGTAACAAAATTAATATAAGAGAAACATTTTTGTTATGTGGTATCCTTAAAAAAAATTATAAAAATAAGAGAGAAGAGACATATGGACCTGGGCAGTGAAATTTGGATGAGAAAGTTCCACTTGACATGAGGAAAGTAATGAAAAAAATATAGTAGGTTTTTGTTTTTTTGTTTTTGGCAGAGAAGAGCAGAAAATCAGCAGGAAGAAATAGAAAAAGCCACTTTCACTGAACAGCTGCAGGGATTCTAATCGTGCCACTTATGTAAGGACCTCGTCTCTAAGAAACTTGTGTTGTGTTATCATTTTAACTGAGACCAACGGTATTTGAAAAGCTTTAATCTACAGGGTGCTTATTTACTGGTTATCTGCACTACAATGGGGGACATGTGGGTACTTTTGTGTATCCCTCCCCAGGAAGACTGCTTTTTGGAGATACCTGCAGGCAGGTCTTGGCTGCCTTTCTCTGGCTTGATGGGGATGAGGCATGTAGAAGTTTTTGTGCTATGTTTTCTGATCCCAAATGCCTACTTTTCTTTTTTCTTTTTTTTTTTGAAACAGAGTCTCACTTTGTCACCCTTGGTAGAGTGCCATGGTGTCATAGCTCACAGCAACCTCAAACTCTTGGGCTTAAGCGATCCTCTTGCCTCAGCCTCCTGAGTAGCTGGGACTACAGGTGCCCACCACAATGCCCGGCTACTTTTTAGAGATGGCATATTGCTCTTGCTTAGGCTGGTCTCAAACTCCTGAGCTCAAGCAATCCACCCACGTTGGCCCCCCAGAGTGTTAGGATTACAGGCATGAGCCACTGTGCCTGACCCAAATGCCAACTTTTGTAGTATTAGTTTACATGGGTTCTGAAGCCCAAATCTAATGATTCTACATCTCATGATAGGGGCGTGGCAATTATTCAGTTTACACGGGTTCTGAAGCCCCAAACTAATGATTCTACATCTAGTGATAGGGGCATGGCCTGAAGTTGGGCAAAGTTGGCTTTGAACACTCCATAGTGAAGAGAACAGGGCTTGCACAATAATTTACATTTTTCATGAATCGATTCTGATTACAAAACAAACAAAAAAATCATCTTTTGGCCTAAATTTTGCTTTTATCCAAAGTAGACACAATCTATTAAAACAAAGATACTTTTGCCTAGCATGGCAAATCTTGTAAGGAAATAGCCCCATGGTGATGGAAATAAGATCAAAGAGATATAAGCTTAGTATTATTAACTGACATCCATATACTAAGAGATATAAGCCACAGTGTGTCCGGTCTCTGTAGCCCTGGTTGGGTCTACTGGCTTTTCTTTCTGCCAGATGCTAGCAGTGCGCTTTTTGGCAAGTTATTTTTTCTTGGAGACTTATTTCCCCCATCTCAAAGTGGGGCTAGTCATGCTTCCTTTCCTCCACAGGATAATTGGGATCCTACATGCAAAGTTCTAGCATATGTCTGTCGTATAATCAATTAATGATGACGTTCTATGGAAATTGTAGGATTTTTTTTTTTCTGTAGGTGATTGTTGATTTATAGAGGGAAGTTTCCAATTAATGATTCAGTACATGTTGTTTTATTTATTATAACATACTTGCTAAGAGCCTCTTTCCGGAATTTTTGTCTTTTTTCCCACCTGGTAAGATATTTACAAGAAACTTTTCCTTCTTCATCACAGGGTGTGGTGTCTGATGCTTTATACTTGGTGAAGCAGATGCAAGTCTCACTCAGCAAAATGGTAGGAAAAAATTAAGAGGTTTTGACAAAAATTTAATTAAATTCGATTCTCAGTTTCTAATGCACTGGCTGAGGGAATTGAATCTTAATTAAAATTGAGGATCCTGAGGAGTTGAAAGAAATCTCCTGATGTCTGAGGCAGTGCAGAATATTCAGGGGGTAACCTTAGCAGGGACATTTGCAGAGAGCTTTATGCTATCTGTCAGCTTGGGCACTGCATCGCTGGCAACGCTGCCAACATGTTGCTGGTGTTTTGAGTCCAGCCTTCCTTCCTAGGCTGAACCACGCTGTCCACTGAGTTCTGATCATTTTCTAGGAAGCTTAAGGGAAACAGATTTAGGGTCCCTGCTATTCCCAGGGCTACCGGTCTGTATAACATACCTGAGTTTGGGGAACCACTTTCTTGCCTTTCCCTGTATTCCTAGCAGCTCAATTTTCCTTTCTTTTTTCATGCAGTGGGAAGAATACTAACCATAATTTACTGAAAAAAAAAAATAGAATTTTGAAGACAACAGCTAAAAAATGAAGTCACCTCCAGACAACTTTAGATTTTTCCCTGTAACACAAACTCCAGAAGGTAAGAGAGCATGAAAATCTTTCTTGTAGGAAGAAAGACAGAGTTAGCCACGCACACGTTTTTATTACAGTAAATTAACTTACCATGTGCCAATTTGATGATGATCAAAACAGGCATTTTGGAACCATCATTTTCAATTTACTTTTTACAAATCTAAAATTGGTGGATACATTCCCTATTTAAGATTGGTTGTGGGCAGTTGGAAAAGAAAACTTAGTCTCGGTTTTTTATTTTTAGCAAACTTTTATACGTTGGAATAGGTTTAAATTTTCAGAGAAAATTGGGAAGCTGGTTCAGTAGGTTCCTGTATACCACACACTTAGTTTCTCCTATTAACTTCTTACACTAGCATGGTACATTTACCACAGCCAATGAACCAATAGGTTGGTAGGTTATTACTAACTGACATCATCTGTTATTTAGATCTCCCTCATTCTAACTGACATCTTTTTTAGGATCCTATCTAGGACATCATGTTACATTTAGTATCATACCTCCTCTGGCTTCTCTTGGCTGTGACAGTTTCTCATACTTATTTTTTTATTTTTAATTTTTGGATTGACTTTATTATCTTATTTTACATTCCCAAAAAATCACCAAATTACCACATCAATTCCATTATTATTCTTGTTATGATTTTTTTTTAAATTTTATTAAGTCAAATACACATAGATCATGAATACATTCATGCATATGTGGGGTACAATGTGCTGATTTTTTTTAATACAATCTGATGTGGTTACATCGAACCAATCATCATAGCTTTCACCTCATTTACTTGATTATTGTGCCAAAACATCTATGCTCTACACGTCACAGATTTGACTTGCACCCTTGTCATAGGCTCCATAGGTGTGGTCCCTCCTTTTACCCTCCATCAAGCCTCCCTGCTCCCTCCCTTTCCCACTCCATTTCTCTCCTTCATCCTGGGCTATAGTTGTGTCCTATCTTTCATAAGAAAGTGTGAGTAAATATAAGTTGGTTTCACAGAGATAGTGAGTACATTGGAACATATTCTCCTGAATAAAATGTCTCATATTTGTTTTTTAATAGGCTTAATGGTTTTGAGGAGTAACTGGCTAGTTTATAGGATGTATTGCAATTTTTCAAAATAGTTATACAAATATTATAGATTCTGGGGAGCAAGATCATCCAGCAGAGTTTTTCAACCTTTTGTAGCTCATGGCACCCTTGAACCTATAGTTAAACTCCAGGGCACAGTTGAATTACGTTGATCAAAAATAAAAAAAAGAGTAAAAAAATGAATTACAATTACTGTGCTTTTAGTTTCTTTTGAAAATAATTTAATTAATGGTCTTTAGAAGTTTTTGTGGGACACTGGTTGAAAATCCCTGCCATAGAGGTAAAGGGGCTATTCTTATAAAATTGAATCAGGGTAGCTGGTAGAAACATGACATGTTGCTGTTAACCTTGATTACCTGGCTGAGATGTGGTTTATCAGGTTTCTTTGCTTTTAATTTTGCTTCTCCTTCTACTCCATTCCCTGATTTTTATTCTGTACTCTTTGGAAGGAAGTTGCTATGCAGAGCCCACATTTATGGGGTGGGTGGTTATGCTCTTTCTCTTTTGAGAGAAAAATATCTACATACATTATTTATAACGCTTTTACATCCAAGAGTTGTCTAATATCCTTTATTTATTTATTATTATACTGTGATTTCTATTAGACCTATATATTTTGACTTTATCCCCATTTCCTGACATATAGTTTCTAAAGCTATGAACTCTTTGGGAGCTCCCAAATGGCAAGTGTCTTTTTGTATGCTACTGGGATGGCCAGTGGCTGACAGGAGGCATCAGGGCAGGGGATGGTTGGAGGGAAGGCACCATGTGGATAGAGGGTGGAAATTCTCAACTCTATCTCCTGACCTCCAGGGAGAGGAGAGAGCTGAAATTTGAGTTGCTCACCAGTGGCCAATAATTTTATCAATCGTGAGTATATAGTGAAGCCTCCATACGAATCTTCAAGGATGGTGTTTGGGGAGCTCCTCAGTCAGTGACAACACAGAGATTATGAGAGGGTGTTATGTTTGGGCCCCTTTCTCCCTGAGTGCTGTTCTGAGTTGTTTCTTTTGTCATAAACTGCTCATCTAGTAAGTAAACTGTTCTCCCGAGTGCTGTGAGCTATCCTAACAAATGATAGACATGAACAGGGCATGGTGGGCACCTCAGGTTTATAGCCACATTGGATGCAAGTTGTTGATAACCTGGGGACGCATCACTTGAGATTGGTGTCTCAAGTGGAGGGCAGTCTTGGGGGACGGATCCCTGAACTGTGGGATCTGAGCTAACTCTGGGTGGATAGTGTTAGAATTGAATTAAACTATAGGACCCCTAGTTGGTGTGTCAGGGGAACTAGAGAATTGCTTCATGTCATAAAACCCTGCATAGTTTGGTGTCAGAAGTTGTAAGCATAGAGAAGAAAACTTTTTATTCCTTTAATTTTTTTGTTTTGTATTCATTTATTCAATGATATATATATATATATATATTAGTCTGGACTCGTGGCAGTTATTTTAACATGTTGGGGTACAGTCTGAAGGTGTTGGCTCTTGAACAACGCAGGTTTGAACTGTGCAGTTCCATTTAGGTGAGGGTTTTCTTCTATTTCTGCCACTTCTGAGACAGCAAGACCGTAACCTCTCCTCCTCCTCCGCCAACTCAGTGTGGAGATGAGGAGGTCGAAGGACTCATGATGATCCACTTCCACTTAAGGAATGGTAAATACATTTTCTCTTCCTTTTTATTTTCCCAGTAACATTTTCTTTTCTCTAGCTTACTTTATTTGAAGAATACAGTATATAATACATATAACATACAAAATACATGTTAATAGTTTATGTGATAAGTAAGGTTTCTGGTTAACAGTAGGCTAGTAGTTAACACTTTGTGGAGTCACATGTCATATCAGATTTTCAACTACATGAGGGGTCGGTACCTCTAACCTCTATGTTATTCAAGGGTCAACTATATTTTGTTACTCATTTTGCTCAAATTGTTTCGGTTTTTAATTTAACAAAATTTCTTATGCTTTTTCCTCAGTCCTCATCCCATCCCTTTACTTTATAAAAATGAGATTTATGAATACCTTTAAGAAGGATGAATTCTATTTTCTGTAAATGCATGTAGTGTGAGGTGATTTTTTAGGTCTGAAGAAAGCAAATAAACAAGTGTTGCCAAGTTAAGAATGTACCCAGGAACTGTGCATCTGATGCTGTGAACTTAGTGTGACCCCATTAACATTTTCAAGTAACTTTACTCTTGATAAATGACCACTTCCTGTTTTTACAGGGGGAAAAAAAACAACAACCTCTACTAAGGTCTGAAATATCAAATGGGTTTGAAAAACAACAGTGGGTTGATAGCAGTTTAAGGAATTAGATGTAGATGGATTGGATTACCTTCAAAATACACAAAATTGCAAAATTAAGGTATAAGGGAAGGCTTAAGGAACGGCCTACTTTAGATTGTTGTGTTTTTTTCCTCCTCAAAACTTTTGAAAATGGTTCAAGATATTTGAGCATTACCAGAATTGTACTGTACTTATCTTCTAGTAAGTTCTTATATTGTCCTCTGGAATTTATATTTAATAACCATGATATTAAACATTTGCAATAAAATTGTGGGTTCAGGATCATCAGGGTTTAGTTTTAGAAATAGATTAAGGCAGATAATTACATGACATTTCATGTGTTACTGCATATATTAAGTTTTATTTATAGATTCTCCTGGCTTCTGGTTCTGTCCAAGATGGACTAATGTTTGCTTAGCTCCCCAACTGATGAAAACTAAAAATATTTGGGTAAAAAAAGAAAAAGTCATCTGCCAAAGGTACTTACAAGTCACCAGAAAGTAAAAGGCTGTGGAATGGAGTAAAACATTGGAGAAGTGGCCCATGAAGAAATGTGTTTTCCTTTTCATTTATTTATTTATTTATTTTTTGTTGTTGTTGTTCTTCATTCTGATGGCACTGCACTGTACAGTAATGGTACTACAGGTGAACACTTCAGTAGTAACCCCTTGTATTTATCCCAAGGGAGTAGAAAAAGGTATAACTATCATATGTATCATGTAAAAGGATCCCTGTTTTTAGGGACTATACCTAACAAATGCAAACATTGTAACCTAAGTCTTTGTACTATCAAATTAACCTAAAATAGAACAAAACAAAACAAAGCAAAAAACCCCAGAAGAGTCCTTGTTTTCTTTTCTTCTTTTTCTGTATTGTTTTGCCCTGAGGGCAGCCATCATCACGAGAAGCCTGGTGCTGTTAGCGCAGGCCACTGACACTCAGGAGAAGCCCTGTCTTTATGGCCAGAGTAACTGGCCATAAAGGAAGGAAGGCCCATGGGAGTTGGGTCATAACTAAGGTGACCAGATTTTAACATTGGTAAATCGGGACACCATTGACGCGGGTGGGGGTGGGGTGGGGGGGGTGTTCTTAATTGAACATTTGGTCTATATGGAGCAACAAAAATTTTCATAGAATGCAAAAATAGTATTGTAATATATATGTATTTAATTTCAACATAAGTACAATTTACAAATATAATACATTAAAAAAAATACGTATAGGGTGGCACCTGTGGCTCAAAGGAGTAGGGCGCCAGTCCCCCTGGGGGACCTTGCCCAGGAGGGGAGTAGGGAGTTTATATTAACCTTTTCATTTCCAAATGAAGTTACATTAACCTCTTCATTCCCAAATGGAGTTACATTAACCTTTTCAGCAGCTGAAAACTGTATATTCCCTTCCTGTTGTCCCGCTATTCCCTAGCTTGTCATGAATTCTTTCCAAAAATTGGGACATTTTTAAAATGCTGTGGGACGTGGGACAAATTGTTAAAAAATGGGACTGTCTGGCCAAAAGCTGGATGTCTGGTCACCTTAGGCATAACCCCTGACTCTAAGTCTAGAACCACACAAGTCCAAGGTTCACATTTGTGAGATAGACTCTCAGGCTTTGAGGATTGAACCACGATTTAAATCATCACCCAAGTTTCAGGCTGACTCCTGACTAGTACATTTACTGGGCAGACCCAAAGCAATGTAGCAGAGCTGTTGAACAGAGAACTGAGTTTAAGATCACTAGCACAAGTAAGCCCAAACATGCATTGTTAAGTGTAATGGCATGTATTTCCTGTCAAAATAAATTAATATAACCCAATAGATTTTTAATAGGACTTAGAGTTTACCCAACATAATATTCAGGATGGACTCCAACGTTAGGCCATAAAGAAAAAAGCAGAAAAATGTGATTAACTCTCAAGAAGGAAACCTCTAGCTTGAAGAGATGTTGGAAATATTATATAAAGTTTTGATCAACATCTTTGAAAAAAAGAAATTCTCATCGGATATATAGAAATGATTAAAAAGGCAATGGAAATTTTGTAATTGTAAAAGGCAATACATGACCCAAAAAAGCCACTGAATAGACCTAATAGCAGATAACTTAGGAAAAAAAGATACCAGACTTAGTGAGTTTCAAGCTAGATTAATAGAAATTATTCAATATGAAGAACAGGGAGCAAAATAAATTGGAAAAAAAGTAAACAGAGTCTCTAGACAAGCGGTGCTCAGCTTGTGGGTTGCGACCCACATCAACTGTAGTAAAGGGTTGCGGCATTAGGAAGGTTGAGAACCCCACTCTAGACTCTGATATTATATCATATCAAAAGTTCGAAAGTATCATTGGGGTTTTGGAGGGGTGGGAAAAGATTGATGGAAAGAAGATGTGTAAAGGAAAAATAGCTTAAAACTTAAGTAAAGGTGAGGGCAAAGTTTTACAGATCTAAGAAGATCAGCACAGCCCAAACGGAGTAAATATACAAGAATTCATACCCAGACATGTAATAGTCCAAATACTGAAAAAAAGACAAAATCTAGAAGAAAGCTAGAGAAAGTGACACATTATATACAGGAGAAAATGTGATCTGAAGGAACAGAAATCATGAGACGAGCAGCCAATAGAATATATCTTTAAAATGCTGAAAAAACAAACAAATAGTCAACAAAATCCAAACCTGTCAATCCAGAATTCTATTTCCAGGGAAAATGTCCTTTATAAAGGCAAAATAAGACATATTTGATTAAAAAAAAAAAAAACTAAGAAAATTTGTCACTAATAAATCCAATCTAAAATAAATGCTAAATAAAGCTCTTTAAGGTAAAGGGAACAGTAACAAATGAACAATAAAAGTGGCAAATATCTAGATAAGTATTAAAACTGTTTTTTCTTTTCTTGAGCTCTTTAAGATTTATAGTACTGTTAAAAACAAAAATTATACCACTATCTTGACTCGATGCATGTAGATAGATATATTTGACAAATATAATGAGGATGGGTAAAGGCATCTGTCTATTAGAAATGGTTCTACATTTACTTGAAATGTCAAAATATTAATATTAATTAGACCATTAAAAATAGATGTGTATAGTAAAATGTAGAACAACTTCTATAAATTTTACAAAGAGATATAACACAAAAGCTAGTAAGTTAAAATGGAATATTAAAATATTCAAATAGTTTTTTTAAAAGGCAGAAAAAAAAAACTAGGGGAAAAACAGAGTGAACAAGAGAAAACACAATAAAATTGTAGACCGAAATTCAACCATATCAATAATGACATTAGATGGAAGTGATCTGAACAAATTAACAGAGCTGGTCAAATTGAATCAAAAAAGAAACAATTGTTAAGTATACAATGTGTACATTTTAAATGTGAAGACATAGGTTAATTATTAAAAAGAAAACTTATGACAGGTAGGTTGTTACAAAAGGAAAAAAAGATTCACACTCATGATATTCTTTTCCCAGTGATTGCTAGAACCATTAGACAGAAAACAAGTAAGGCAACAGAATTACTGAATAACATATCAATCAATTTATCTAATGTTTATTGAATACTCCACCTAACGACAGCAGAAAACATATGCTTTCCAAGTACATGTAAAACAGTCACCAAGATAGAGCAAGATGGACCAGACAACAAGTCTTAACATATTTAAAATAATGGAAATTAGTCAAACTGTGTTCTCCTGTCATAATGGAATTAAACTACAAATCAATAACAGAAAACTATCTTGGAAACTTAAAAAGACACTTAATTTGTAAAGAGAATTAGAGAACATTAGGAATGGAATGAACCCCAAAACATTGCATATCAAAACTTGGAGATTCAGGATCAAACAGCAGGTCTATTTTTAGTTCTCTAAGTGTTCTCCAAACATCTTTCCAAAAGGGATGTATTAGTTTGCAATTCCTCTTCTAGGTATATATCCAGAAGACCAAAAATCACATTACAACAAAGATATTTGTACCAGAATGTTTATTGCAGCCCAATTCATAATTGCTAAATCATGGAAGAAGCCCAAGTGCCCACTGATCCACGAATGGATCAATAAACTGTGGTATATGTACACCATGGAATACTATGCAGCCTTAAAGAAAGATGGAGACTGTACAGCTCCTTCATGTTTACATGGATGGAGCTGGAACATATTCTTCTTAGCAAAGTATCTCAAGAATGGAAGAAAAAGTATCCAATGTATTTAACCCTACTATGAAACTAGTTTATGGCTTTCATACAAAAGCTATAGCCTAATTATAGCCCAAGAATGTGGGGATGGGGGAGAGGGAGGAGAGGGGAGGGGGGAGGATGGGTGGTGGGAGGGTGATTGGTGGTACCACACCTATGGTCCATCTTACAAGGGTACATGTGAATCTTTCTAAATGCAGAATATGAATGTCTTAACACAATAAAAAAAAAATCCTAAAATAAAAAAAAGAAAGAATTAGTTACAACAACAACAACAACAACAACAACAAAAAAACAAAACAAAAAAACAAAAAACTTGGAGATTCAGGGACAGCATTGCTTAGGGGGAAATTTACAACTTTACACACTGTATTAGAGAAGAACAGTTTGAACTCAGTCACCCCGGCGTCTGTACCTTAGGAAATTAGAAAAGCTAACTAAAATGAAAGAGATGAAAGGAAATAATGATTAGGCTAAAAAAAAAAAAATCAGAGAAACAGAAAACAGACAAACAATGGAGAGAAGCAATGAAACTGAAGGAAAAGATCTATGAATTGGCAAACTTGTAGCTAGAATGATTAAAAGAGACAAGACACACATTGTCAAAATCAGAGTGGGAAGAGGAGATACGGGGAACTGACATCACAGAAATTAAAAGGATTATCAAGGAATGCTGTGAAAAGCTCAAGCCAAACACTTCATAATTTTTAAAAAATAAATTCTGTTATGTGTATTTAAGGTACCCCCCCATGATGTTATGGGATATATATGCATTGTAAAATGTTTATGAATGGGAAACTAACCTACCTATTATCTTACATAGTTGCCTATTTTGAGAGAGAGAGAGAGAGAGAGAGAGAGAGACACCCTATTATCTACTCATTTAGCAAATAGAGGAAGGGACCTCGAACCAAGAAAACCAGGCAACTTCTAGAAGATAGAAAAGGCAAGAAAACAGATGCTTTCCTGAGCCCTGAGGTCGCGTGTCTCTGCTGATAACTAAGTGTCAGCTCAGTGAGACTCATTTGGGACTTCTGACTGTCAGACCCATGAAAACACAAATTGATCTTTGTTGCAAGCCGCTGAGTTAGTGATAACTTATTGCAGCAATAATAGGAAACTAGTTCATCATCCGATAAGACATTTTGTTCAATATAATCTTATTTTGGCAAAAAAGCATTTTTTCACAGGAACAAATACGGGGAAAATATACACTGAAAAATGTCCGGTATTTATCAATGAGTTCATGTCATTTCCTAGATTTTCCTATAATCAATCCATATTTCTTCTACAATAAATGAGTTTTTGAAGAAGACAAAGTGTGGTTTCCGTGAGTTTAGTCAAGATACTTAAAAGGAATGATGGAATGTATTCACTCTGTGTATTTTCTGAAAGAAAACTGAAAAAGAACCCTGGTGGTTGTAATCGAGTAACCCTTTAGAACAGAACAAATGAGACAGGTTAAGCTTACATGGATTAAATAGCAGCTTCGGATAGAGCTAAATTATAAAACTCGACAATTTACTAAAAAGACACAAATTATTGTTACTGACTCAAGAAGAAACAGAAAAATATGAATATACTTATAAGTCTTGAAGTTGAATTAGGAATGAAAAAATCTCATGAAGAAAATTTGATTCATATATGTTCACTCATGGGTTCCACCCATGATTTAAAGAAAAAAAGTACAAACTCATTCAGAAAATAAAGTGGTAGAATACGTCTCAACTCATCTTATGAGGCCAGTTTGCCCTGATACCCAAAACAGATATAGACAGTTAAGAAAACCAAACACAACAGACCCATTTCACGCATAAAGATAGACGTAAATATTGTCAACTAAATATTAGCAAACTGAATCCAGCACTATATACAAAAGATACCATATCATGACCTAGCGAGGTTTCTACCAAATATGTAGGCTGGTTGAAGATGCAAAAATCAATCAGTAAAATTCACTATATCAACAGACTGAAGAAGGAAAACTACATTATATTGTAGGTAATATTTAACATCCATTCACGATTAAAAACTCTCATACAAACCAGGAGTAGAGGGGAACTTTCTTATATAAGATAATGAGCTTCTCCGGCTAGTGTTGCCTCCTACAGTTTGAATTTTCCAAGGGCATCAAATTGTGTGCCTAGGAGTGAATATTTATGTAGTAAGGGTTATCACAGGAGTGGTAAGATAATTGACATTCCTCTTCTACATTTGACACTTAATATGTAGACACATCTAAATCCACATTTAGTATCAACCATGGATTCTACTAGTCAAGATCAACAGATGAAATGTTCCCCACGGAAATATTGACAGTTTCAAGAAACGATATTAGAAGCATATGATTACCCTTTTGCATTTCCATTTTCCAACTTGTATAATTTTTGAAAGCTGTATGTACAGTAAAACCATAAAGGTGGAAGGAATTACCCAAATCATGTGTGGTTTAGAATTTTCCCATAAACACGGCTTTATTCTAAGAAAATTTACTATAAATACCAAACAAAATATCCTTTCTGTGGCTTAGGTTATTGTTTCTTATTTAATTTCCAGTTTACTGATATGTTTCTGTGTAATGAAAATATAAAAACTTACTTTAATAAACAAACAAACAAAAAAAAAGATAATGAGCTTCTGCAAAAAAGGCTGACAGCTTATGTTGTACTTACAGTATAGAGTATATTCCTTCTTAGGAAAGAATGCTGTTCCTCTAAGATTGAGGCCACGACAAGGATGTCTGCTCTTACCATTCCTCAAAGGATATCTGCTCTTACCCTTCCTAATTCTTTTCCTACTGGAGGTCCTAGCCAGTTCAATTATGAGGCAAAAGACATAAAAGGCATGCAGCTTGGAAAGGAAGATACCATAGTGTTAATATTTACCGAAAACATGATTGCCTGTGTAGAGAACATCAAAGAAACTTCCAAAGGGTACTGAGAGTAATAAATGAGCTTAGAAAAACTGCAGAATGCAAAGTCAATACACAAACATCAATTATATTCCAATATGTTATCACTGAAAAATTATGCATTTAAATTTACAAACGGTATACTTTATCATGGTACCCAAACATTAAATACTTAGGTATTTCAGTGGTATGTAATGCTTTCTAGAACTCTAATTTGTTAGTTAATTTTCCCAGAGAATATGTATGAGCACAGGACAACCCAAGATTGATAAGTGGTTGTTGAATGGGCCTGACTACAAAATGTTCTGATGGGAATTTTTACCAAATCCATAAAGTAAGGAAGAACGGGAAGTGTGAACATGGGAGTGAATTTTATTAGTTATTTTTCAAGCAGAGGCATTCAATGCTGTACTTTGTTTTTAATCATATGTATTTTTACCATATATATATTTGACCTCTTTTTAGTATTTCAGAATATTAGGGTGTGTACATAGTTTGTTTATATACTTTGTTTTTGTGCAGATTGAGCCAAAGTTCTAAGTGTGCCCTTCACCCAGATAATTCTGTACTTTTGAGTGCAGAGTTAATGTCAGACATTCAAACCTAGGAAGGCAGTGCAAACATACGGTAGCCAAAAAACTGGATCCGTGACCCAGAGTAGAGATTTTCAGAGTGTGCTCCATGGATCCTTGAGGTTCTGCAGAACTGACTCAGGATGTTGTATATTTGAGTGTGTTTTTGTGTGTGTGTGTGGATAAATATGAGTGAAGGAGGTGTGTGCATGTGAGTTTATGTGTATACATGGGGACATGCTTGTGAATGTGTGTGTACAAATGTGCATGAATGGAGATGTGCACATGTGCATACGTGAGCAAATAGTTTTGTGTGTGCAAATGAGTGAACGGTTGTGTGTGTGTGTGTACCAGCGTGTCTCGGGCAGAGGGAAGAATGTCTAGGTAGGTTCTGCCTGAATTCCCGTTCTCCCACTCATTATGTAAGATTTTTTCTTGAAAAAGTTGCATGGTGAGAAATAAATATGGAAACCTCTGCCCAATCCAAAAAGAAAAAGCCAAGGAAATGGACAATAATCTCCAAGGCAGGCAGCAGGAAGGAAGAAAAACTGTGCTCAAGAAACTGGTAATGGATCACCGAGCCTGATGGGTTTTTCCATGATCTTATCAGGAGTAATTTGGGCTTTGAGGACAGGATCCTTATCTACTGAGGAGCTAGAGGATGGGTAGGGAGTTCAACTGGTGATAGGAAAATTACAGGGAGAGTCACTGAGGCAAGAACGCATTGCGTGTTAAATTAGGCTGAAAAGGTCTGAATCATAACCATGAGAAACAGGAGCCGTTAACCTATGACCTGGGAGAAGATTTGGTCCGGAGTCCGTAGTAGGGTCAAACCTGCATTAAGTAATCCCCTCATGCGACACCCTTCAGGGGGCGGTTCTTGGAATATTTCATGTAGCATCACCTGGGCAATTTGTTTAGAATGCAGATCCAGCTTCTCCACCAACCTGTTGAATCAGGACCTTAGGCTGGGTTCCAGAAACCTGCTCTTTTCTTTTTTTTTTTTTTTTTTTTGACAAGAGTACATCTTGGTGAAGCTGACATCCCGTCAAATAGAGAACAACTTGCCAAGTTTTTTGAAACTCCTCGTTGGTAAAAATCATGCTGGTGCTTGTTAAGCATTCAGCATTGCAGGGCCTTTTGCTGACGATGCCTGGTAGAGATGAGACTGGGGTTGTATACCTGCTGGGTTATTCTTATCACAGATAATACCAGCAAGAGCTATCTGGGTAAGAAACAAATTTGCAGAATTTTTAGCTTCTATTAAAGAATTACAATGTTGGAGGTAACTCACAAAGAATATAAAAAAAATTTCAGATTTACTTTTTCTCACAAAAACAGTTGCATGAAGGCATCATCATGAACAGTTTCATGGAATTGAGAGAGAAATCATTTGTGATATAAGATATGGGTTTTGTGGAAAAGACAAGAGTGCTATTTGTCATTATTTGCATAAATATGACATACAATTCAGAAATTAAATTAGTGCACAGGAAATGCCATTGCTTTCCGTTTTTGCACAGAAAACCACTTATTAACCTCAAGGGATGCTTCCCTTAGATACAACCCATACATGTTAGAATGTTTCATCTTGCATTTCCTCTGGAAGTTTATTGGATAAAATCAAGGACTATTTCTAAAAGAAGTCTGGGTGTATGCCCTTTTGTCTCCCAGATGAATGAGTGGTACGTGCAGAAATAATTATTTGCCGTGCTTCTCAACTTAACTCTTCACACAAATCACCTTGATAAATACAGATTCACCTGAGGTATGAGATGAGATTCTGCATTTCTCTTCAGTCCCCAGGTAGTCCCAATGCTGCTGGTCCTTCTGACCACCCTTCAAACAGTAGGGGCTAGAAAACAGAGAGGTGTGAGTGATGAACTCTGTAATGCTGCCCTCTGTGAAGGTCCTTAAGGAAGTATGAGTTTCACTCAACAAAAGATGAGTAAAAACTATACCTTGCCTTGAAGAACTCCAGATGGGAGCAGAAAGTAGTTAGAAAGTTGATGCAATATTATGCAATTTCCCAGAGCTTTGATTAAGCGCTTAGAGTAAGCTCCTGCCAAGGGAAGTCTTAGCCAGGCAGCAGGTGCTGCCTCCAGAGATGGTTTGGAAGAGAAATGTTGGGCTATGGAACCTTTGACTATCCTGGGAACTTTGCAAATGGTTGAGAGCTACCACCAGGAACTGCGGTCGAAACCCCAATGCAGAGATCTTCACGTTTAAATTTCCCAAGCATTATAGTTTTCTCGGGAAGAGAAGGAAGTCAGTCTTCCATCTGGGACAATGGGAGAAGAGAGATTTAGGACTTCTCGCTATTCCTGAATAACTGAGAGTCTCGAGCAATACTTTCATCCACCATGAGACTTGGGTTGGAAGTCTACGAACACTTATATATGGGAATGGGGTGGTGACAGGTACACAGGAGAAGGTTGTGTCTATATAGAGACTCCTGATAACCCGAGCTTTGGATTTCCATCCTGGGAAAAGAGGATCACAGAAGCAATACTCTTTGAACACATTCAACCAATTGTAAAATTTCCCTTAAAGATTGTTGTTGTTGGCTCGGTGCCTGTGGCTCAAGTGGCTAAGGCGCCAGCCACATACACCTGAGGTAGCGGGTTTGAATCCAGCCCTGGCCCGCCAAAACAACAATGGCAGCTGCAACCAAAAAATAGCCGGGCATTGTGGTGGACGCCTGTGGTCCCAGCTACTTGGGAGGCTGAGGCAAGAGACTCGCTTGAGCCCAGGATTTGGAGGTTGCTGTGAGCTGTGATGCTACGGCACTCTACCGAGGGGGATAGCTTGAGGCTCTGTCTCAAAAAAAAACAAAAAACAAAAAGATTGTTATTGTTGTAAATTTGACTTGACCTTGTTTCCTCTTGACTCCTGCTAAACTCCAATTGTCCCTCCTTCTTTCTGACTAGGTAGGGTTAGTTTCATGCAGCTGTTTTTTTTACTGTTGTCCTTTTGAGTGAAAAAAAGTTTTATTTCTCTTCTGCAGAATGTAAGTGATTACCACCGTGTCCTTGCAAAAATTAGATGAGTTTTTTATCTCAACAGAATATAAGCTTTTCCATATAAATTATTAATTCAAATTCTGCAGAGTGAAAGGGACTACAAAAGCTGAGAAAATGTAATGAGAAAAAGAGTCCATATTGAGATTTTCTATTATCTAGTAATTGTAAGTGCATGTTAATGGAAGAATCTTGGATTTTACATTGTCCTTTTCTAATAGAAACTTGAATACTTGGGATAAAAGGACTGAGGATTGGGAGTCTGAAATGGGATGTCACATTAAAGTTTCTTCAGCAGATGTAAAAGTTTTCATAATTTGCATGTGAGAATTGTTAAAGTTTCTCTCTCGGTCACTTCTTCTTAGTCCTTTGGCAGAGAAAAGAACCAAGCAGTCTGCAAATAGGAACTTCAGGTTTTGAGGAATAAAGGGCCAAGTCTTTGACTGTGAGAAAATGGTTTCATGGTCTTACATTTAGATCCTGCAAAAGAGTTTCGGAGGCCATGTACAAATCTCCGTCTCAGAGTAGTGAAGTGACATCCTCCAAGTACACAACGTGGGGGAGCCTCTCTGGAATTAGCCTGGGGAGGTTAAGGTAAATGGTAGTGCTGATGGCTTATCAATGTCATAGCAGGAAAATGTGTTCCCAATGAGTAAGGCTTTGGGCTTGTTCAAGGCATCCAAATTGGCCCAGACAGATGGTTAGTGGCAGATAAGATACGGTCAGAAGGTGCTGATTCTACTACCTTGGAATTTTTTGAAACAAATTTTGTGTTCCAAGGGAAAACAAACAGGCAAGTGAACAAACAGTAAAATGAGAAACAAGAACAAACAAGTCCCTCAATATTACAAAATCAAAAGAAAATGGCTCAAAGGGATGAATACGTGCGTGGATTATTTTATTACGACTTCACATCTGCACATTTTGTGTTACCAGCATGCAGGGCATGGACCCACTGAAGTTATATCCCACAAGCAGACTTCAAGCTCACCAGGACACCCTAGCAACACCTTTTTTCCAGGTGACTTTGGTCGACTCCACTTACTCAGACATGCAGCTAAAGGTTAAACATAATATATGAGGTATGACAATTAAGTTTGCAAACTCATCATAGAAAAAGTGCCCCACACCTCATTGCAGTCACCTTTGAAGTACCCCTCTTGGGAAGCTAAGCACCCACACCAGTGCCTAGTCCATCCCTAAAGCAGTTTTGGAAGTCCTTTTTGGAATGTCATTCTATGAGGTCTGACTATTAAGTTTGCAAACTTACCCCTCTACCGTGAGTGTCCTTTAGCAGCACTGTAGAGACAGCTCAGTAAGGTTGTATAACCTTAGTATATCAGTATTTCACAGCTGTGTTCATGTCAACATGTGGTGCCATCTTGCTGAGAGAAGTTCATTGTCATTATCACATGCTTTGGTGTGCTGTATGATGGCAGCTCTGGGGGCATTCCAGAAAAAGAGTTCCAAAATTGCTTTGAAGGGTGGACTAGGCACTGGCTTTGGTGCATAGCTTCCCAAGGAGAGAACTTTGAAGGTGACTGTAGTGATATTCAGCAATGAGGTATGTAGCACGTTTTCTACAATGAGTTTGCAAATGTGATTCTCAGACCTCATATAAAGAGTCTTTAAACAACAATCTAAAAGCTTATAGGAAAATAATACAGATATCCAGTAAGTGTAAAATGGCTATTCAACATTTGAAAAATGTGTTCACTCTGACATGCAAAGCAAGCTAAATGAAAATAACATAACTGCCTTATTTTTGAACCTATTAAAGAAATCAAAAACAAGGAGAATAAGCTCAGTGATGGTATCTGTTGAAATCAAGTGCTCAATTAATGGATTGGGAATGCTTCCAAACCTCTTGTGGCCTTATAAATTGGTGTAATTTCTAAATGACAATTTGGCAATGTATGTATTCATAGCAACTGTTCATATTATTTGACTCATTCTGAAATGTAAACAAGTTAATGATTTTTCTGCATTATAATCCTCTATTGGTTCCCCCTTAATGAAAGTCAGGGTCATCAAACTTTTTCTGCAAAGGGCTGGATAGTAAATATTTTAGGGTTTGTGGGCCAGATGGTCTCTATTTCAATTATTTAACTCCGCTGTTGTGCCCAAAAACAGCCATAGAAAACAGGCAAATGAGTAAGCATGGCTGTGCTCCAGTAAAACTTATTTATAGACACGAAATTTGAATTTCATATAATTCTCACTAAATATTATTGTCCTTATGATTTTTTTCAACCATTACAGAATGTAAAAACAATTCTTAGCTTGCTTATTGTTCCAAAACAGGTGGCAGGCTGAATCTGGGCCTCTGGCTCTAGTTTGCTGACTTACAGCTGAAAGCATAAATCCCCCAGCTCTGTGACTACATTTTCCCCGCAGAAGTCATGCACTTTGATGCCCCTTGTCGCTGTTTGCTTGCGTCTGCCTTTTTCTTTGTCTAGGATGTCATCTCTACTTGCACTGTCCTGAACTTGTGGTCAGTGCTTACGATGATCTAGAGATGAGCTTTGTCTCAGCTACCTGGGACAGAGGGTCCAGGCCCACATAGATCTTTTTTGATCCCCAAATCTCCTCAGAATCAAAGGAGAGACGTGCTTTAATTTATTCCCCCACAAAAATAAAAATAATTAAAAGATAGATACTAGATTAAAGCAAGGTTTGGGGTATGATTTAGTGTGAATCAAGGTATAACTCATCAGTAAGCAGAAAACCACTTAGATCTCTTTTGATAGTCTAGGGACTTGAAGACTGAAGGTTATCGCTGGGCATCGTCAAAGAAAGATTATCATCCAGGATGTGGTAAAGCAGGCACAGAAAGGGACAGTTGGCCACGTGAACAAGCAACAATACAGTGGCACTTTGCAAGGTTCATCTTCTTTATTTTCAGCTGAACTGGGACAAATGAAAGCTGGGATGAGGGACTGTTTATGCAATTGATCAACAACCAAAACCATTTCTGCTCATCACTCATGGTTTAAAAAAACAGAGTTAATTTACCGTAAATACTTAATAAAATCAGTTGCTTACTTTCTAATGTAGTGATTTGTAAAATGTGCAATGTTTTAATAAATAAATCCTAAAACATCTGGTTGTATGAAGTGGTTTGCTAATCTTGAACTCAGTAGCCCCTACTTCTGGAGAACCCAGTTGGTTTTTTTTGAGACAGAGCGTCACTGTCGCCCTGGGTAGAGTGCTGTGGCATCACAGCTCACAGCAATCTCCAACTCCTGGGCTTAAGCCATTCTCTTGCCTCAGCCTCCCAAGTAGCTGGGCCTACAGGCGCCCGCCACAATGCCTGGCTATTTTTTTTTGGTTGCAGCTGTCATTGTTGTTTGGCAGGCCCGGGCTGGATTCGAACCCACCAGCTCAGGTGTATGTGGCTGGCACCTTAGCGGCTTGAGCCACAGGCGCCAAGCCGAGATCCCAGTTGTTTAGGAAGTGATATAATGATCATAATGGTAGCTTGTGCCCTAACTATATACATATATACAGACACCACACTGCTTTGTACTATGTGTATTGTGCACACACCCACACACATACTTATATATGATTTAAAAAGAAAATAAACGTCTTTGGGAAAATGAACCTGGTGAACTCTAATCTTACAAAGTAACAAAATATTATTCATAGCTAATTACAAATGACTAACTGAATCCTACTTATGTGCTAGGTTCTGTCTAAATATTTTATATTTGATATCTTTTTTCTTCCCCTAAATATTAATCATAGAATATTCCAGACATACGCAGAAGAAAACAGACTTCGAGAGGGAACTGCCCGGTACCTATCCTTCAGCTTCAGCAATCAGCAGACCACAGCCAAACTTGTTTTATCCATACCCTCACTGAGCTCCTCCTCTAATAGTATTTTGAAAGAAATTCTAGATTTCACGTTCTCATATTTTATTCATGATATTTATTTTTGCATTTCTAAAAGGTAAAGACTGGAGAGAGAGCGACCAAGATGCTGTTATCAACTTAGACATAGTTAGCAGCTCTTCCTAGTATCAACAAATATCCAGTCAGTGTTGAATTTTCCAATGTCTCCTAAAAGTTATGAAGATATATTTGTGTATATTTCTAATTTCTAATTCAAATAAATTATTGGAATTGAGATCCATTATGATTGGATGAAATATCTCTTAAATAACTTTTAGTTTATAGTTTCTCTCTTTCTCTCTCCCCTCTCCCACAACTCATTTATTAAGTCAACTGGGCCACTCATCCAGAGTCTGGATTTTTCTCTTTCTAAATTTCAGTATGTTATGGCAATCCATGGATTGCTTTTGTGCAGCTTGAGTCAAAGTCAAAAGTTTGCAAATTGCATTCCAACTGGCTCTGTCTCCTGAGTTTCCTACAAATTAATAATTATATCTGGAGCCTTCATTAGATAAATTTGGCAATTAAATTCCTAAGGAAAGAAAAAGTCTTATGGATGGCATTAGGTTCCTCCAGAGGGAGGTTTGTTTTTTTCTTTTTGTGATGTTTGCAGTAGCTTTAGCCACCAAGATCAGAGGTTAATTCATTAGGGTGTCCAAAATTGTCATTGTCTAATTCTAACAACTGTTTTTTTTGTTTGTTTGTTTTAAATCATGTCTTAGCTAGAAACTTCTAAAAAGAGAAATATCTCATTTACAACTTTTCTCCTGAGTGGTACAATGTCTGTAGGAAAATCGGGATAATTGCTAAAATATTTTCCCACCTGTACTTGCTGGTTTTCAAAATAATATGTTAGTAAGCAACTTCTGGCTGTGATCAGGTAGTGTGGTTATTTACCCTGGGGAGGTTATTATGATCTCATAGCTTATGCATATATGTATACATTCATGCAGACAAACATGCAGGCATTCATTGCCACTGTGCTCCACGTTGCTCAAATCATCCCCGTTTTGACCACTGGAAGCTCATTCAGGTTGGCTCCCGATTTCTTTATAAGACACCCATAGTCTTTTATGGAGCCCTTTCCATGTGGTAGAATTCCAGCTCATCTGCATAGTTTTTTGTCCGTATCTGTAAACAGCCTTTTATTATTATTATTACTGAGTTATTTGTACATAGATCATGAATACATCTATGCCATTATGGGATTCAATGTGTTGATTATTTGTACAAATTGGAGTGCTTACATCCTACTAATCAACATAGTCTTCACCTCATTTACCCAATTATAGCGTTAAGACATTTGTGTTCTACACCTGATAGATCCAACTTGTACTTGCAATATGCTCCATAGGTGTGGTCCCTGTACCAACCCTCCCTCTATAGACCCACCCCCCTCCCTTCCCTTCCCTTCTCCCTCCCCTTCCTTCTTTCAGCCTAGGCTGTAGTTGTGTTTCATTTTTCATATGCAAGTGTGAGTGATTATAAATTGGTTTCACAGTAGTACTGAGTCCTTTGGATATTTTTTTCCATTCCGCAGATACTTTATTAAGAAGAATATTTTTCAGCTCCATCCATGTAAAAACAGCCATTTCTACAAGAAGCCCTGGTTTGTTTTAGTAGGACAAAAATGTTTGGATATCCCCACCTGACCTACAGGGGTCATCACAGTTACTGGATGGCTTTCTCAGTGGATGATCCCAGGAAATATACAGGTATGTTTTTAAAGCTAAAAAAATCAATAGTTTGTTTTGATACTTCCAATTCAAATTCAGAACTATTCAAAGTTTCTGCTTGGCCTACTTCAAGACTACATCATGTCTTCTTTCTCCAATGCAAGAATCTCATTCTCAATAATACTGGGAATTATGGAATTAGAGTATCACAGAAATACTCATCTCTTTTTGTCATAAAGTCCCCACTAAAAGCCTGGAAATATTGACAATACCGACGCTACTACCAACAATACAGAAAAGTGTATACACCTTGTTTTTTCATTTTTCTTTATTAGTCTTCATCCTCAGTATGTTATAGTATTGGAGTACACCCTTCAGAAATGCACAAATTATAGCATTTTAAATTTACATAGTTTAGTTCCTCTGTGTGTGACTACGCTACCACTCGGATCATTTACTTTATTTTTAATTTTTTTGACATTTCATTTTATGAATATGTGAAACATTTACATAATTTCAAAAGGCAGATATCTAGAATGAAAACCTTCTTTCCCTAGTCTGTCTACCTCAACCCTTTACCTTCTCTGTTTTAAATTTTGCTTTCTTTAAAACATTTGAGTTTTATTATTTTATTGCTTGTTTTAAGCCATAGGCAGATGGTTCAGTAGGCTCCTACACTTCCCTGTCTTAGCTGAGTGGCAAGATACAGTAACAACTCCCTTCATTCTGTTCTTGTTACTTCATAATATATCCCCAAACTTGTCTCCAGAGATAACAATGTCCCTTTGTGCAACCGTGCAGTTCACTGTATAGATGTGTTATAGATTATTCGATCACCCTCATAATGGGCAGCTGGGTTATTTCCTGTATTTTGCTACTGCAAAAAGTTTTGCAATGTACAATCCGGTGCTGGACCCTTGGTCTTGTACAAACGTAGCCTTGTGGATAGCTTCCTAGAGACAGCATTGTTGGGTAAAATGGTAGATGCACATATAAGTTTGCTATATGCTGGGCGTGGTGGCTCACACCTGTAATCCCAGCACTCTGGGAAGCCGAGGTGGGAGGATCCCTTGTGTTCAAGAGTTCCAGACCAGCCTGAGCAAAAGGAGACCCTGTCTCTAATATAAATAGAAAAAGTAGCTGGGTGTTGTGGTGAGCACCTATAGTCTCAGCTACTCCAGAAGCTGAGGCAGGAGGATCACTTGAGCCCAGGAGTTTGAGGTTGCTGTGAGCTATGAAGCCATAGCACTTTACCAAGGGTGACAAAGTGAGACTCTGTCTCAAAAAAAAAAAAATGTTATATACTGCAGAACAAATCCTTCTTCATTTTTCATTCCCATCAGCAAATTAGAAATTGCCTCCTTCCTCATAACTTGTCCACAAGAGCATGTTTAAAACTTTTGCCTTTTGACAACTACATAGGACGTGAAAAGAAGTAGCTGCCAGTGTTTTGATATGTAGGATCCCTTTGCATTTCTCTGGGAACTTCCTTTACTTTAGTCTCGTCGATTTTTCTATTGGTTGCGAGCTTTTTACTCCCCTATGTTGAGAAGCTTTTCATGTGTTAGAGATTTTAGAAGTTTATGATGAGAATTAGAAATATTTTCTAATTTGAAATATTTTCTAGTTTATCATTTGTCTTTTAGTTTACTTCTGTGATATTTTCTTGGCAAACATTTTAATCTTTAAGTTATCAAAAACATTTTAATCTTTAAGCTATCAAAGTTATCTATCTAATTCTTTGTTGCTTTGAGACTTGAATTGTAGAAAAATTTCTTTTACTTTCAAGTTATGAAGGAACTTGCTTTTAGTACTGCAGGTTTTAATTTTTACGTTTCAATGTTTTATCTGTTTGAAATTTATCCTGGCATGGGATGTGTGAGAAAGATCCAGTTCTGTTTTGTTTGTTGTTTGTTTTTCATACGGCTATCCAGTTAGCTCAACATAACTTATTAAATAATGCACATTTTACTCAATGATGTGATATGCTGGTTTTATTGTATTTTCAATTTGCACCTGCAGTGGGGTCTGTTTCTGGATTTTGTAATATGTTCCATTGGTCTATGACAATTTATATACTGATACTACACTGTTTTAACTCTAGGCTATTCACAGTACGTTTTAATCCTGACAGGGCTGGCTCTCGGACATTACTACCTCACATTCTTCATCTCCCATGATGTTCTTTACTATTTTTGCTTGTTTGTTTTTCCAAATGATCTTAATAATCAGCTGATAAATTCTGGCTTTAAAGAAAAATCTGGCAGTATGGTTGGGGAATTACATAAATTATAAATTAAGGCAGAACAAATAGGCATCTGTATTCATGCATAAAAAATTATAACAATGTTTTTTTTTAAATCAAAGATGACAGACAATCAAACAATATTTGTTTTAACCCTAGTGTTAAGGGTGAAATTTAACATCTTAGCACTGAGAGTTTCCTCATCATAGAATATCTGTCCCTTTAAGAGATATGGTTTAACTTAGAGCATGATTGCATTTGTTTAACAATAAATGATTTATAATCCAGTTTTTCTTTTTTCTTTTTTTTGAGACAGAGCCTCAAGCTGTCCCCTGGGTAGAGTGCTATGGCATCACAGCTCACAGCAACCTCCAACTCCGGGGTTCAAGCGAGTCTCCTGCCTCTGCCTTCCAAGTAGCTGGGACCACAGGTGCCTGCCACAATGCCTGGCTATTTTTTGGTTGCAGGCATCATTGTTGTTTGGTGGGCCCAGGCTGGATTTGAACCTGCCACCTTAGGTGTATGTGGCTGGTGCCTTAGCTGCTTGAGCCACAGGCGCCGAGCCAATCCAGTTTTTCTTTCTTTTTTTTTTTTTTTGGAGACAGAGCCTCAAGCTGTCCCCCTGGGTAGAGTGCCATGGCATCACAGCTCACAGCAACCGCCAACTCCTGGGCTCAAGCGAGTCTCCTGCCTCCACCTCCCAAGTAGCTGGGACCACAGGTGCTTGCCACAAAGCCTGGCTATATTTTTGGTTGCAGCTGCCATTGTTGTTTGGCGGGTCCGGGCTGGATTTGAACCCACCACTTTAGGTGTATGTGGCTGGTGCCTTAGCCACTTGAGCCACAGGTGCCGAGCCCCAGTTTTTCTATATTTGGTTGCACTCAAGTTGGGAGGCCAAAGCGCTTCACTAAATAAAAACATAGAGGTACTTTGCAGGTACCTTTGGTTACAATTTACTGTTTGAATCATATTGACTGGTTTTATGACTGAGAATAGGTGTGTAAACATCGCTTCACAACACACATGTGTTTTCTTGCTGTTCCTGCATCCTCAACAAGGCAATTAGGTACAACTGAAATTAAGATGTGATGAGTCTGTCTGGGTTTTTGTTGTTGTTGTGAATATTATCGCACCAATGTCAAGGGTTCATATTTCAGCACTTAGTCATCACGTGGGAGCAGTGTGAGTTCGCTGCGGTGGGTTGGATTTATAGCATCTTTCATCCATGCCTAATTCTACTACCACACAAGTGACCTAGAAGATCTCAGATTCATTGTTTTTTTTTTTTTTTTTTTTTTGATTCACACATCATTACTCAAACTATCCTTGAGGGCCTACTTAATATGTCAGAATAAAATTACTGCTTTCAAAGTCTAAAAGAGAACGGGCATCTCAAAGCTGAAACTCAACACAGTGAACAAAAAGAAACATGTTTATAAAATATTTACTATTTGTCAGACTCATCCCCAGTGTTCCTCACATATAAATTCGTATTATTCTCATGATAATCCAAAGATAGATGTACTAGTAACTAATTCTATAACTGGGGAAACTTAGGCCCAAGTCATATACTCAGCAAGTGAGATTTGAGCTATCGCAGCCCCGCCCAGGGACCTACATTTGTAACCACAACCTGTACTGCCTTTACCCACCAGAACAGCTTCTCTTCACTCAAAAGGCACGCACTCATCTCTCTTGTGCTGTTGGCACACTGTGAGGCATTAGAGGACACCGCGGTGATAAAGGCAAACGTGATCTCTTCCCTCTCAGAAGGAATGGGGATGAAAAGGGAAAAGAACAGCAAGAGATAAGGCCAAGGGGGTTAGACGATCCTGGTTTTGAAGGTGCTTAATAAGCCGTGTTAGAAAGCCAGATTTCATTTCTGCCAATGGGGGTCCATTGAAAGATTGGAATAGGAAAGCGACACGGGCAGATTTTCACTTTAGAAATATTTACTTTGACTCTATTATGGGGAAGAGATTGAGAAGAAGCAACACTGCCTGCAGAGATGCTACGGAGGAACAGCTGTGCTAGTCAACATGAAAGATGAAGTCAGCACATACTAAGTGGTAGACAGAGGACGAGAAATAAATGGACAGACTTAAGGCACTTAGAAGGAAGAGTTGGGTGGACATTGGGAAGAAGGAAGAGAACATAGCCCTGATTTCTGACATAGGAATGTGGGGAGTATGAGGTAATGCAGGAGAGGGAGCCAATTGGGAGCAGAAGATGATGAGTTTACCTTGTACTGAATTTCATGGAACACATGAATGGAGATGCTTGTGTTGTTGAAAGAATGTGTCTGAGGCTCAGGAGAAAGGTTTAGGTTGAAGACATAGATGTGTAAGTCCTTAGGGTATAGGAAGTAGTGGAAACCACATTCTACAAACTGATATAATTGTTTATAATATAAACAAAAAGGTTTATAAAATAAAATAATTAATAGACTTAAAGACTATTAATAATAGAGTAGTCTAAGAATAATTAATAGACTAAAATAATTAATGGGTTTATAAAAGGTTTATAATATAATTAGTAGACTTCCTGAAGAGCTCAACAAAATTATAATAAAGGATGAGGAGAGAATGAGAAGCCAAAGAAGCTGCATGAATAGGAGCAGTCAGAAGGGAGGAAATGGGGGAAACTGAGGCATCACAGAAGTCAGGGTAAGAAAGAGTTTTCAGGAAATAAACAGAGTCAAACTGATGGTGGGCAATCTCTTGCTTGATAAATATGCATTGAATTCTCTCTCTTTTCCCTCTCCTGCCCCCCCAATGATTCATTTGTGTAGCATTGATAAATTACATTTCTTTTTTTTATGTTTATTCTTTTTTAAAATTAAATCATAACTGTATACATTAATGCATTTATGTGGTACAATGTGCTGATTTTATATGTAATTTGGAATGCTTACATCAAACTGGTTAACATAGCCTTCACCTCACTTACTTATTGTCTTAAGACATTTATACTCTACTCTTCATAAATTCAGGACAAGAACCAAATGTGGAGAGGGCCATGTGATGAGACACCTGTCGTCAGCACTGTAATTCATCATAGGTAGTAACATGAACAAGCACTCTTTTAAGAGGGCTCTGGAGTAGAAAGGTTAGGATTATAATCACAACTAAATTAAGCTGGAAGTCATGGTGTCTCAGCTGAGCATATATTGATGAGTTGAGAAGACTAGAAAATACATGAACCTTTCAAGTGGAATTCTTATTCAATAAAATGACCTTGACATGTCAACTGGTAATTAAAGTGAGAACCACAAGGAGAACAAGAAAAGCTGTTAATTGTGACTACATCATAAAACTGTATTGTGCTCTGGTTTAATACATTCATATCTTTAATTGGTCAAAGAATCAATAATAGAGGCCAATTTGCTACTCACTGATAATTCATATGACTGCAGAAGTATGTAAAGAAACCATCTGGAATTTAATAATCTTTGGCAAGAGAGAAGGGAAATGATTGGGTGAAGTTGTCAATTATCTTCAAACATCACCCCTTTGGAACAGGCAATGTCATTATTATCTTTGAGATATTCATTTGTGAGGGTAGTGGTGGGGAGGGAAAAAAACACACCAATATAAACCTCATTCAAAGCACTAATTTTGAAGCATTTTATGGTATCTGCAATTTTACTGCATAAGTAAATTCATTTCTTCCTCCTCTCATTTATCGAAAATCATAAAACTGGGAATAAACTGGACATGGAAGCGCTGTGCATGCCTAAAAGAGTTTCCAGGTTTTTAAATGTATATATAGAGTCTCTGCCTGCTAACAAGTGCAGCAGCAACTGGGCTGAATTCCCAAGAGCTGAATTTATCACTTGGCCTTGCCTGATACTGGAGCATAGAAGATGGAGCTGAACGCGAAGTGCCTCGCTCACCAGGGGTTCCTGTTTTGGTTCCCCCTTCCTGACTTCACACTCTTTTGGCCCCTTCGTCTCTGTCCTTAGATGTATATCTTCCATTTTCTTTTCACTGTAGTATCACTAGAAATATTAAAACAAATGCTCTGGGAAATGGATGTTTATTTTTAGGGCCACTGCTGTATTGGAAGGATGTTAGATGAAAAGGTGATCAACTTTTAGATTTAGTTTTTAACTGATTCAATAGATGTCTGTGATGAAACTCTGAACCCTGTAAGATTTATTATTATAGATTATTCCTTGATATTTTGTACTAAAACATTTTAGAAATTAGAATATCTGCTTTGGAGTTACTGTTGTACATAAGAAAAGTCAAAAGATCAACCGAAGATGAGCATTTGCAGGAAGTTGTATTTTTGGAGATTATCTGAAGTGTACCTTTTTATCCTAATTTTAGCACGCTAAGGAAGAGGCAGTGGGGCAGGCTACCCTTATATAAAATGCTTGTTTTTCTAGTATTAACCTCAGTATAGCTCTTAAACAACAAATGTCATGTTCAATGCTTTTTGTCCTACAGTTTGAGACACACTAAGTTCTATGATCCCGTGGAATTTAGCTGTATTGGCAGTACCTCAATGACACCAAGTTATTTATATTGAAAAATAACATAAGCATACTACATTAACCACGTATGATGGTTGTGAGGACCATGTGAGATGGTGTTTGCTACATGATTGACATAATGCATGTCTCAGCCTTTGCTGTGTAACAACCACTCCACAATTTAGTAGCATCAAACAACAGACTTTTATTACTTCTCAAGAATCTCTGAATTGTCTGGGTGTTACTTTTGGTTGGATTTGACTTCTTTGTCTACGATGGCCTCACTGCAATGTCTATTAGCTGGTTTAATTCATGTTAGGGGAAGACTTGGCCATTGGTTTCTCACCAAACAGTGATGTTCCCAAGAACAATGAGAGGTCTCGAGGCCCAAAGCTCAAGTACTTTTCAAGTCTTTCTGCATCTTATTTGACATTTCTCTTAAGTCCCTGGCCATGGTAAGTCATAGCTCCAAGCCCAGAGTGAAGGTATGAGAGAACTAACTGAGCACATAGATGCAGAGATGACAATTATTTAGACCATGTGTGTAGACTGTCTGCCTGGCAAGTGGTACATATATGTTTTATACATGAATTATCTTTATGATGATAAAGATAAAACAAAGGAGGAAAAGACATGGTTAGTAGGGATCAAGAAGTTTCAGAGCTGGCCTTGGAGATCTATAGATTTCACTCTCCTTTCTGAATAAACAGAAGCATCTTTACCAAATAGAAATGATACAGACACACTGGTATCTAAATGTATACATTCAGAATAAACCCTGTGGGCAAAATATTAATATATGCACATGAATCATATCAAAATGTATACTGCTTGAATCTGGTTCCCTTTCACTTATTAGAAGAAGTAAACAAAGATTAAGGATACAGACTCAGGAACTAAACTTCTAGATTCACAATTGACTATAACTTTCTGGCTATATGACAATAGGCCAGTACTTAATTCTTTTTTTTTTTTTTTAAATTAAATCATAGCTGTGTACATTAATGCAATCATGGGGTACAATGTGCTGGTTTTACATACAATTTGAAATGCTTTCATCAAACTGGTCAACATAGCCTTCATGGCATTTTCTTAGTTATTGTGCTAAGACATTTATATTCTACACCTAATAAATTTCACATGTACCCTTGTAAGATGCACCATAGGTGTGGTCCCACCAATTACTCTCCTTCCACCCATCCTCCCCCTTCCCTCCCTCTCCCCTTTCCCTTTCTTCTTGGGCTATAATTGGTTTCTTACATAAATTGGTTTCATAGTAAGACTGAGTACATTGGATACTTTTTCTTCCGTTCTTAAAATACTTTGCTAAGAAGAATATGTTCCAGCTGCATCTGTGTAAACATGTAAGAGGTAAAGTCTCCATCTTTTTTTAAGGCTACATAATATTCCATGGTATACATAGACCACAAGAAGCCCACGTGCCCATTGACCCATGAATGGATCAATAAATTGTGGTATATGTACACCAGTAATTAATTCTTTTGGCCTCAGCATCTGTATCTGTAAAATGAAGGATAGTGATAGAATGTAATACTTATGGCTTATATGAGAATTAATAAATGTATGTGTAGCTAGCACTTAGGACAGAGTCTATCACAGAGTAGGTATTAATTGTTAATCATTATTATAATTATTCACAAATGACTCCGAATCATGTAAACGTGAATTGGGCTATTCATGGATCACCCAGCCTTCTTTCCTCCGTGTCTTCACTGGATATGATTTTATAGAATTTAAATTTAATTTTTAATATCAAGTAATATCCTAATATCCAATAATCATAAATATTGAAAGGTGAAGTTATTCAGAAAGATCAGCTCTATAGTAATTTCCTCATCTGTAGGTACTCAGAGTGAATGATTATTTGAAGACATAGAACAGGTGAATTATCTGCCTGGGACTAGAATATTGGTCTTGGAACTTCTAAATCAGTGATTTTCTAGTACGTCAAATTCTAATGTCATGACTATAGCAGGAATAAATACATTTAACTAGTGATTCTTTGAATAAATGCAGAAACTTGAAGTTTATAATGTTCCACTCTTAAAATATTGGTTCTGGGATGTTTCGGAGATACAGAGTCGGCTGCCTATATTTTTGTTTTTAATTTTGGATAAGATGTAATTGAGATATTGAAGTAAATTTGAGACATTGCATTTATTTAAAATTTGCCCTAAAGTTAAGTCTCTCCAATACAGGGCCTAAATGTTTTGGACCCTTCTGGGCTGATATCTGGAATTCTTTAAAAAGGCACGTGTACATGTTGGGGTAGTAGTTTTGTGTCTTCACATCTTGGATCTTAGGGAAGAATTAATGTTGTGAAATAAATATGATCCTTGTTTTAAGTCTGTTTTCGATTTAGAGGTCGTTCAGTGACAAATGGGCTCACAAAGATGGCATAGCAGCTCGGTAAATATTGACGATTCGGGCAGCATTTGAGCTTCTGAATAAAATTTCAAATTAGCAAATGAAATGAAATTGAAAGTGGGTGGATAGTACCCTCGGCTGGAGCTTCAGATGTCACATTCAAGGTGACATTCTGTGAACTGACCAAAGGGCAAAGTTAAGAAGACAAGGTCTGTAAAAGATTGTTTGAAATCCCATCCTAAAAGACCAGTTCTTCAGAAAGAGAGATTTTCATTTGTTTTTGCAGTTTCTGAATCCGTGAAACCTAGGTGGGGAATCTGGGCTTCCTCTCCCCCCACTCACCATCTTCACCCCATCTGAATTTAGGGTTTCTTTAGGATGGCTTCCACAGCGAGGTAAACTCTAGGGCAGAAGGGCTGCTTCAAAGCAAATGAGGCCCTTAATTTATCACAAATATGAAGACTGGTTGTTAAGGTTTTATTGGATTACAATAAAGACTCCTAGCACTAGGAGTCTGTGGTTTGATTCCCGGCATCACTGGGGGAGCTTGAAATCATAACCACAGATTATAGCAATGAGCTTCCAAATTTCCATATCCTAAGCAAAGATGCTGCTTTCTTGGAGCTGATGTGGAATTACATGCTCTGTGATTTTGAGATATGTATTGGAAAATTTTCTGTTTGGATATCATTTCAGGAGGGCTGTGATTCTCCAATCACCTCTGTGGTTACAGCTTCAATGTTCTTAAAAACGAAAAAGAAAGAAAAAAAATAATAAAATAAAAATGAAACAAAAGATGATTGTTGTGACTCCCTCCATCTGTCCTCTTGTACAACTTGAATGTTTTCATTAATTTTTTTTTGCCTTTCAGTGAGTTCAGTAAGAGTTCTTACGGGGTCATTCTGGGTTGTAGCAGAGGGTGAGGCAGATTTGCTGGGTCTGTCTCTCTTCCCAAGCTTCCAATGAGGAGATTGTATGTTAACAAAAGATAAATAGACTCGAAGACGTGGTATGTTTTATGTAAATTGTACATACATACAGGGTGAACATAAAGTTTGTGTGCAATGTAAAATAGTTTAATGTAGTAAATTGCATATGAACTTTCTACCACCCTGTATGTAAATACTCCCATACATACATCACATGTGTATTACCATTATATAAATACTCACATATATACATATATCACATGTATGGTATTACCATTATATACAGTGTGGACATAAAGTCAGTGTGCAGTTTAACATAGTTTAACATAGTAAATAGCACACGAACTTTATGTCCACCATATACTTAGGGATATACATCACTACACACAGTAGAAATTCTATAAGTTGACCATCCAAGGGACTGTAACAAATGGTGAACACAGGGAGTTAGGCCTGCTGTACAGGCACATACGTACATGTGGTGCATGTCTATGAAAATTAGGTCAACTTAAGGAGGTGATCAGTGTAGGGAGGTGGTCAACTATGGAGGTTTTGTTATATATACATGTTCCCTCCCACCCCCCGCAGACAGACCATATTGAAATGAAGGAATGAACCCACATCACACCCTATTTTCTTTTTCTTTTATATAAGGTATATCTGATTGAAGTGGTAAAGGAAAATAACATCAATTGGAGTTCCTTTTTTCCCCTCAGATTTATTGGCACATCTACATGTATTTAATGGAATGAGGGAAAAGACCTGTAAAAACTCAGGCATCCGTTTACCAAAGCTGCAGCTGCTGATGCAGACGTGGAGAGAAGGAAACACTTTTACACTGCTGGTGGGATTGCAAACGAGTACAGCCACCTTGGAGAGAAGTAGGGAGAAGCCTCAAAGAACTCAAAATAGACCTTCTATTTGATCCTGAAATTCTGTTACTAGGCATCTACCCAGAAGAAAAGAAATTATTTTCTCCTTAGGACATTTGCCCTAAATTGTTTACTGCAGCTCCATTTATAATCACCGAGCTATGGAAACAACCCAAGTGTCCATCAGTCCACCGTGAAAGGATTCACAAGCTGTGGTATATGTACACCATGGAATATTATTCAGCTATAAAAATGATGGAGTCTTGACATCTTTTGTATTAACTTGGATAGAGTTGGAGAACATTCTCTGTATCACAAGAATGGAAAAGCAAATATCCAACGTACTTAACTAATACGAAGCCAGTAGATGAATTAATACAAGCCCCCTGTCAATTTGGAAGGGAATGGGGATCAGGGGAGGAGGGAAGGGATTGATGTGCTCCCACCTCATGGGCACCAGGTAAGAGCATATGGCACACCTTTTGAGTGCAAGACAAAACTACATCAGGGACATTACTTAATAAAAGCAAACATTGTAACCTAAAAAAAAAAATGAAGTAATGGGAAAATATAAAGATACACATTTTATTTATTTTTTATTTTTTATTTTATTTTTTTTGAGACAGAGCCTCAAGCTGTCCCCCTGGGTAGAGTGCCGTGGCATTACAGCTCACAGCAACCTCCAACTCCTGGGCTCAAGCGAGTCTCCTGCCTCCGCCTCCCAAGTAGCTGGGACCACAGGCGCCCGCCACAACGCCCGGCTATTTTTTGGTTGCAGCCATCATTGTTGTTTGGCGGGTCCGGGCTGGGGATTCGAACCCGCCACCTTAGGTGTACGTGGCTGGCGCCTTAGCCGGTTGAGCTATAGGCGCCGAGCCTAAGATACACATTTTATTTTTCTTCTTTTATATAAGCTATATCTTATTGAAGTGGTAAAGAAAAATAATGTCAATTTGAGTTCCTGTCTTTCTCAGATTTATTGGTGCATGTACATGTATTTAATGGAATAGGGGGAAAGAGCTGTAAAAACTCAGGCATCCATTTACCACACCGCCTGAAACTCCTGTCTGTATTTGTTGTTCCCCATCTAGACACAGAGCTCTCCTGGCATCATAAGACGCCTCATCTTTTCACAGTTAGAGAGAAAAGTGTTGATCTGTTGAGAAGGAGAATTGGTACCTAGGGACTTGTCTTCTGCCCAGATCATTGACAGTTTCGGTTTTCTTTCTCCACTTCTAAATATAGCAAATCCCTTAAAGTTCTGTCTGCATGGTTAAGATGCCTTTTTCTAAAAAGTGTAAGTCTTAGAAAACTCAAAACAATAAGAAAGTATGTTATCTCACGGAAGTGGGATCCAGAAGTAGGGTACTTAGGGATGATTTTATCTGAAGCTCAATAACGTCACCAAGGACTTCGGCAGATTGGATTTTTGTTCCTAAATATCCTTTTCTTCCCCATAAGAGGATTCAGTGTTTCTGCCCACGTTCATGTGACTTGCCCTGCTCCTCTGGGGAAGAGGTACACCCATCCCTCCACCCAGATGGCTTTTACCCCTCATCTTACTGACTTTGGGGTTAACCCATAACATGTTTTGGACACTGAGGAAGGAACAAGCCTGACACACCCACACAGAAACTTGAAAGGAATGGGTTAGCTCTGGTTCCCTTTGCAGGTCACTGCCTTGAGCCAGAAGAACAGCAGGTTTCAGTAGCTGCTTAGCCTGGGTCTGAAATGAGAAGACACTTGGGGATGACTAAAGGCCCGACGTCCCACAGCCCTCCTATGACAAAGGGAAATAAAAATGTGTTGTCTCAAGCCACCGGCACATTGGAGTTGTTTATTGCTGCAGGAAAAGCTGACTAATTTTAGAAGCCAGTGTCCTTCCATCTCCGACTCTGTCACTGCCAGTAAAGCCTGCTTTCTAAAGCTTGTTTTCCCTGTGGTTGGAGAATGGTGGTGGCGGATCCCAGCATCACCTCCAGATGTGAACAGCCAGAGGCAGAAAGGGGTGGGCTCATCCTCTTTCCTTAAGAGTAGAGACGTGTTCTGCAGAGGCATGGCAAGTTCCTGCTGCCGCCTCACTGAGCAGCAAGGGGGCTCAGGCTCACCCTTCATCACAGGAAAGGAAAAGCCCTCACGGACCTGCATCAATCAGGGTTCACCTCTCAGCAGGATTAGCTGACTCTCATTTGAATCACAAGGTGAGGTGGGCTGGGGTGGCAACAGTTAGATCCCTAAACAAACCCAGGCCTTTGCCAACCAGCAGAAAGGGAGGGGTGCAAGCCAACAAGCTACCCCAAATGTTTGTACACCTCCCCTCTTCTCTGACTTTTCCGACACCTCTCCTGGGCTTTTTGTATTTCTCCTCCCCTGAGCTGCCTTTTTTTCTGTATTTTAACCTTTTTGACATCTGAATTTTGCCTCATGTCTTGCAAAGTGTGGGATAGTCAGAGGACAGAGTCTATGCTCAAGGTTTATGAAGGAAAACTAGTTCAATTTTTCTTTTAAAATAATGGATACAGTTCATGGGGGGGGTACCTTCAAGATGCTAGGCTGTTGCCATACATTATTTCATGAAGCTCTTAGCTCTTTTTTAAAATTTCAGGTTAGTGTGAGGGTACACATGTTTAGGTTTTATTGTTTTCATTCTAAGGTAAAGTTCAAGTTATAGTTGAGCCCTTCACCCAGGGGCCGTGCTGAACACCCTCACCTTGTGCACAGTAGGTGAGATCCCGCCAATCCCCTTCCCTCCTCCCACTTCTTTCTCCCTCCTCCCTGCCAATTATTTTAATTTTTAAAAAATGTTTCTTGCTTTAAGTCTAGCAGAGAATCAATTCACCTATGTACTGGTATGACCTCTTGTCTTGGTTCCTGAGAAATTCTGAACTCACACATACCCAGTGGAGTGTCTCCATTCAGTCGCACAGATTTCCCAGGGGATTCTGAGCATTCGAGAAGAGAGGCAACCATTTCTTTGTCTTCAATTTGTGAGATTTAGAAGCCAGAGCTGGGATACCAGCTGGGAGGTGACTGTCCTTTGTGAGAGTTCCGTCTGTCTCTGGATGGTGCTGATATTCTGAGCAACACAGTCTCTAAAATGTCTTGTTTCCCAGTTTCCAGCTAGAGTTCAAGGCCAAAAGCAAGGTCAGGAGGCTTCACTAAAAGGGAGACAGCAGGAACCCAAACAGGTGTCAAGTATTCCCTGTATGACACAAGGATTTTCCAGAAGGATCACGAGAGGCAATGTTACAGTGAATATTATTTTTTATAAAAATACCTTTATGTCATGAAGCTATTTTACAAAATACATCTTAAATGTTTTCTTTTTTTTAAGGCAGGTGTGGTGTGACTTCTTTGCCCTGATATCAGATACGCTGATTACTTTGATCTTTAGGGGTAGAACTATAGAGAGATTGTCAAGATTCTGGAATCAGACTGCCTAAGGTTTATCCCAACCTGATCGTTTAATACCTAGTTCCTCTGTGCCTCAGTTTCCTCATTGGTAAAAGTGGGATATGAATATTTATATTTATTTAGTAAGAAAATGTTATATGGTATGTCATAAATGTATAAGTATTATTACTCTAGATCAATTATTTCTCTTTATTTCTCCTTCCTTCTGTCTTATTTTTTTTTAACCCTCAAAGACAATATATATTTTTTGAGACAGAGTCTCACCATGTTGCCCTTGGTAGAGTGCCATGGCATCACAGCTCCCAGCAACCTCAAACTCTTGGGCTTAAGTGATTTTCTTGCCTCAGCCTCCCAAATAGGTGGGACTACAGGCACCCACCACAATGTCTGACTATTTTTTGGTTGTAGTTGTCATTGTTGTTTGGCAGGCTCAGGCTGGGTTCAAACCTGCCAGCTCTGTTGTATGTGGCCAGCACCCTAGCTGCTGACCTACAGGCGCTGAGCATGAACAATTGGATATGAAAAGAGAAGCATAGCTGTGTGCAGTGGCCCCTGATATCCACAGGGGATGTTCCAAGACTCCAGAAGATGCTGAAGCCTCAGATAATACAGAACCTGATCCAGGCTTTGCTTTTTCCTACACAAACGATAACATTAAATTTATAAATCACACACAGTGTGTTTGTGCTTTGGGCCTTTATGAAGCAAAATAAAAGTTACTAGGACACAATAAATGCTGCGATGCCTGGACAGTTGATCTGATAACTGAGGTGGCTGCTGAGTGACTCACAGGTGGGCAGAACCTGTAAGTGGAGACGCTGAACAAAGGCGTGAGTCACATCCCACGGGAGACAGAGTAGAACAGCAAGAGATCTCATCACACTACTTAGAATGGCACACGATTTAAAACTTACAAATTGTTTCTGGAATTTTCCGTCGAATATTTTTAGACCATTGTTGACCAACAATAACTGAAAATTCAGAATGCAAAGCCACTGATAAGGGGTTCTACTATACAGAGACCTGGTAGTATATCTCTGAAGATTTTACATGGAAAAGAAGAACAGTGGCACACAGCTGTAGGTATAAAATAACCTTTTTGTTGTTCTTTCTTTTAAAACATTGCATATAAGCATAGATGAGTATATCTGTATATGTATAGGAATACTGGGGAGGTTTTCTCAATTGATTAGAAGTGTATTGTTCTCTCAGAGAAACAGAGAAAGTAGGAGACCTGCAAGTGATTATGGAGGCTGGGAAGTCCCACAACCTGCTGTCTGCAAGCTGGAGATGGAGAAAAAGTGAGTGGCATAGTTCAGTCTGAGTCTAGTGGGGAACCAGGGGCTTAAATGGGCTTCACCTATATCCATTTACTGTAATTATTTCTTTTCAGTCTATTTTCTTGGCTGCATCTTGTGTTGTTTGGAGGTAGAAATGAGGCATTGGTCGTTTTTCAAATGAGCATCTTGAATATATTATGTGCTTAACAGATGCATAAATAAACCCAAGATGATTAATAAATATGTAAATGAACAAGTGCAATATGGTTTATTTAGAAAGTGATCAGAGAAGCAACTAATTACTGCATTAATAATTGGCTTACATAGAAAATAAAAACAGATCTTTTACTGGAATCCACATTGTGTTCTAAGTATCAGCCGAAGTCTTCTGTTACTGTTTCATTCCTCAGTTTCTATCTGCATTTCTCGAAGGGCTGATTCTCTAGAGAGCAACAGGATAGATGTGTCCTTGGTTCTACAACTACAGATTTTATCAACAGTTATGTCACATGGGCAGGGCAAGGTCCAGGGAGGTTCCTTACTCCCCCCGTTCTGTGTGAACTTAACCTAATTTAGTTGCGTTTAACTATAATTTATTTATAGGTAAGATACTTGCTGTTATTATGAGGCAATATGGAGTTTCTTTATAGGTGTTAAAGGTACAAGATTTCATACTTAGTAACTAGCCTAAGATACAGTCAAGTTATGTGACCACCTTGTCTTTTCCTGGTTATGACGCAGGAAGGCTATTAGAAAAATAATCACTTAGAGCAACTTCTACTGGATATACTGTGTCTCCTATACTTTAAATGTCATATTGCTCCAAATTATAGTTATAAAATCACCTTTAAAAATTCTATGAATCTGGCTCAGTATCTGTGGCTCAAGTGGTTAAGGTGCCAGCCACATATACCCAAGGTGGCGGGACAATGACGGTTGCAACCAAAAAATAGCTGGGTGTTGTGGCAGCCTCCTGTGGTCCCAGCTACTTGGGAGGCTGAGGCAGGAGACTCGCTTGAGCCCAGGAGTTGGAGGTTGCTGTGAGCTGAGATGCCACAGCACTCTACCCAGGGGGATAGCTTGAGGCTCTGTCTCAAAAAAAATAAAAAATTCTATGAATCTTATAAAGGGTGGCTTTTAAGCCATTGTCGTTCTTTCTTAATTAGGAGGAATAACAAAAATAATGACAGAACATTTGGTAGTAAGTGTCACTTTCTCTTGAATTTATTCAACACAGTTTTTGAACATTGAAGATATTAAATATGAAACAAGATACATCAAGACATACTTTGTATCTATTGCATTCCAGTGTGGATTGGGGTATTCAATGAGTTAGGAAAGACTTAATCTCCTTTAGTGTATTCTTTTCTCTGCTTCAATAGGGATACACAGATGTCTTCAGTCATAAATAACAGAAAGTAGAAAAAATATTCTACAATATTAGAAATAAACTTTAGGGCTTCATACCACGTCTAAGGTCAGAGTTTAAAAATAAATCAGCTTATTGTGAGAAAGCGTGTGAATAATGACAGAAGAAATACTTAGAGAGGAATAAAAGGTTTTTGTTTTCCTCTCCCTGATGAGACTTATATCTGTCCTCTTCAACAATTCCACTGGTCTTACCGAGTTACTGAACAGAAGAAGTCTTTGCATCATTCAGCTAATAATTACCCACATGATAAATTTGGGCTTGACTTCCCTCTAATAAGAAATATAAATATGATATTTGAAATAATTTATGGATTACTTAAAGTACTTCTTTGTATCCATTTTCTGATGGGTGCCCCTCCTCCAAGTACGTACTCTCTGAACTGGCCACAGAAGAGATGGTTGTCTCCTTTAAAGCCTGGAGAGATTAAGTCTCTCAAAGTTATTCAGCTAGTAATGGGGACAGCCTTGGACCCAGATATGACCCCAGTCCTGAGTTTAGTAACCACCATTCTGAAAGCCTTCCCCTCTGTCTTTTCGCCATGAAATTACTGCAGTGGAATCTTCTTTCCTTGTTATTTGTTTTGCTTGACTAGAACAACAATTCTCAAAATGTGGACTGTGGATCCTTGGAGGTCCCTGAGACCATTTTGGGAAGTGCCATGGGGTCAAAGCTATTTTTATAATAATACTAAGACTTGATTGTCTTTTTGTTGTTAACTGTGTTGGCCTTTGCACTGATTGTGCAAAACAGTGGTGAAAAACTTCTAGTGCCTTAGCATGAATCAAGGCACCAACCACGTCTTTTTACTATTCTGTGATGAAATGGAAAGCGTATATGTGCATGCCTCTGGGTCCCAAAGCACAGGCATCATAATGAGGAAAAGCCGCTGTGACGTGGTTAAGGTAGAACATAAACTAACTGCTTTTATTGTTATGGAACACATGTTTAAAGGGTATGGACAAACTCTGAGTGTTAACTTGGATGTCAATGGGTAATTTTTGAAAATGCATGTATTGAACTTGTTAAAGAAAACAACTAGGTCACTTTTCTTTTTGCCTCAAAGAGTTTTGAATTTTGGGAAAAAAGTATGTGCAATTGAAAACAGTTTAACATAATAAATTACACACAAATTTTACATCCACCCTGTATAATTATTTATACTTTTTGCACTTCGAAATGAATGCAAGATGTATTTAAAATAAGTTGAAGTATAAGACTTGACTTAGGGTGTGAACAGGAGAATGAAAACAAGCTAAATTGATTCTCCATATTTTCAACAAATCATAGTTATACTTCCATATACAGGAGACAGAAAGTGGCTTTTATGATTATTGAGTACAATGTGAATGATTACATTAAGTAAACTAACATATTTATCAACTTAAATATTTCACCTGTTTTCTGATGAGACCATTAGAAATTTACTCCCCTAGCAACTGTGAGAGGCCCAGCACTCAATTGGCAGCTGGATCCCGCATGCCGTGCTACTGATTTGAAAAAGATCACACTTTTGGCTTTTTACGATATGACTGAAAATTAATTTTTTCTTCATACATGCAAGTACACACAAAAATTCACATAAAACATAAATGTGGAAACTATTCTCATATGTCCTATCTTTGTGGCTGTCCGTGAGGAAGCCCCAGTCAAATAACATTTTAAGTCTCTAGTGAACTGTCCCATCCATTTACAGGGGGTGATTTACAGAAGGTGGAAATCACTGAGCTGAGATTAAGTGGAGTCATTTTACGAAAGCGTCTTCAGGAATAGCACCAAGCGGGAAGACAAATCTTCATCAATGGAGCTGATTGCAGAACCACAACCAAATAGGCTGCACATGTTTTTATCCTGAGCAGCTCCAAGGGGGAGCTGTGACCCTTCTTTTGTGTATAAATTTTACAGGATTTACGGCATCATCTGTCTCTGTTCTTGCACAGTAGGGCTACAAACAACGACTTACACAGTAGCGCATGATGGATGATCCGGCCAGTGAGTGAGAACTCCAGGAGATGCAGACTCAGTGCCTTTTCTGCGGGTTGTGGATTCTTTCCCACGGCCTGTCTCTGCTCTGGCCTGTGAGGGACGTCAAAGCAGAATGCCCATGCTAAGGGGAAAAAGGAAAAGAACTCAGAGAACGTGCTGGATGTCTTCACTTGCAATTAAATCAATTCAACTTAATGATAGCACCAAGATGCCCCCTCCCCCGAAGAAGGATAATTCAGATCACTTTCAGAGAGCTCATGTTTTCTCTAAGTATTTGTGAGGTAAGACAGCGACTCGATTTCACAAGGAGAAAGCCCTGATTATGGCTTTGCAGAAAGTGAAAAGTCAACCCTTCCCCCCCCCCAACATTTCATGTACTAGCTCCCCAGGGCGGTATGATTTGCCATGTCATTTGACTTTAGATGCTGAATTTTATTGTAATTTTTATGAGAGGAGGGACTGTGTTTAATAAAACTGCATTTTTCTTCAGGAGACAAATAAAATGGAATCAAGGATCATTTACTGAAAGATGTGTCCTGGATTTCTGGTGAGCTTGTTACGAGCAAAGTGAGAACGACCCAGAAGTTTTAGGCACAACCTAAAAATCCAGGGGAGTTAGTGTTTTTTTCTCCCTTAGTTTTCACTTTGCCTTGCTCTTGGAGAAAAGGAGAATAATGACGCAAATCTGGCTGTGGTTTTCTCTGTGACAAAGGAGGAATGACATTGCTCTGGATTTTTATTTTTCACAGTGAAAAAGAGGGTTTCCTAAGTTTTCCACCACGTAGGGATTCATCAACCTTTCATAAAAGGAGTCTTGAGTTCCTCACTCTAGCTTGTGTGAGGGAGGGATGGGGGAAGGCTGTGGGTCGGACGATTCCCTCTTCTTGTGCAATGACCCCTGAGAAGATTAAGTCTATTAGTCACTGAGATTTTACTGTGAATTGCTTCAGTCGGACCATTAAATTGCTTTTATCTTTACAAATGACAAGGATAAGAACACTTATTAAAACTTAATTCAACAAATATTGTATTGCGCTATTTGGCCTAAGGCATTTCACCAGGACTTAGGTATTTTGGAGGGAGGGGTAGGTTGGGGAACAGATAAGGGAGGGAAAGTCTGGGAGAATGACGGACTCTGGTGAGTACTCTGGACAGCTACAGGACAGCAGGAAGAGCGGGATATTTAGGAGTGCGGGAAGGCGAGGTGTGGCTGAGTGTGCACAGGTGTGTGTATTTGGGAGGTGGCATACTCCTGACTGTTTCTGGTGCCAGGAGCCACCGATTGTAAATATCCTCCAGCTGCGGTGGATAGGATTACCCAAACACCTGTTGCCCTAAGTGGGCTGCTATCAAGAAACCGGTCAAAGATCCAAACCGAACGGAGGAATCCAAACTGTCTGTACTTTGTAGTTTTGCTCAGAGCCCTGGTGGCAGCAACAGAAAATCACTGACTAATTTATCTAGCACTGCTAACCTTGGTATTTTTGTAGATTGTTACTGCCTTCACTGGAGTCCACAAATCGATGGTGAGTCGATTGAGAGGTGAGTCAAACCCAAAGCCAACAGCAAAAGCAGGCTATTAACTGGTGCAAAGGGGCATAGATTAAGCCCCAAATAGCAGATCTATGTATTGTAAAACTTAAAAAAACAAAGTGTCCTTATGTGTTTGGAGCAAGCCATCAATACCTATCATCTCCCAGCTTCCTTTCTTTTATTTTTCCACTGACCAGCTCTACACCGTTTCTTTTTAAACATTATGCAAATGGATGTTTTAACATTTTTTAAATGCTGTAGTATTTAGGTAATAAATCACTGATCTATGGATTGGGCACTTTCCCAGTAGACTCTAGACACTAAACTATACCATACGTGAGTGATAATGTATTTATATATAGTATCTCAAGTACCTACAGTTAATGAAGTGATTTTAATCATTTATTTCATAATCTTAAACAGGTTGAAACCAGAGAAGGCAGCAGATGTTTTCAATTCTGGGCCCTTTGCTGTAGCTGATGCACCTTCGCTGAGCCTGGCTGTGGACTGGATGGCCTTCACCGGGTTTGTCAGCTTTAACGCTGGTTAGTGATTTGTGTCGGGCTCTTAAGCATGAAAGGAAAGCAATGTGTTCTTTTTTTCAGGGAAAGAATAGATGAAAATGTCCTAGAGTAAATACTAGAAGGGCATTATGACTTTTAAAAGTTGGCTCAGGCCAAGTTTCACTTAACAATGCCTGGGAGGCCCCTCGGAGTGGAATAAATCATGGGTAATGATATAATGTTTTTATTTATTTATTTTTTTTAAGGTTTCAGGTTCACTGAGGGAACAAAGAATTAGGTTACACTGTTCGCATTGGTTAGGTAAAATCCCTCTTACGGTTGTATCCCATCCCCAAGAAGTATGCCATACACGTAACCCCCCACCTCCCCTCCTCCCTTCCCCCCACTCCCTTGTTCCCCCCTAATTCAAAGTGACTTGAATGTTTCTCTTATGTGGATATTAGATCGTCCTTTAATCCCACTACTAGTCATCTACCCAGAAGAAAAACAGCATTTTATCATTATATAATATATTTTTTAAAAAATACAGTGTGGAAAACCAACATCTATTTGCAAATGTTATCCAGTATCTGAGAAACCAGCACCACTACTTTCTGAGAAAAAACTGTATTTAAACTAAAAATAATTTTTAATAACCTTTGCTAACCTCTGAGGAGAGAACCTCTGTAAGTGCTGGTCATGGAGGTGGCCAACTGGGCCTCCTGTACTGGTATGTACATGGGGGTGCATGTCCAGTCTATGAAAATTAGGTCAACTTAAGGAGGTGGCCACAACACGGAGGTGGTCAACTATGGAGGTTCTACTGTAATTTGACAAACAGCCTGGCAAAAAAGCAGAACAAGAGAACAGAGCAGTTTTAAATTTTGATTTTAAGGATTGGTTTTGGTAGAAAGAGCTGATGAGTGAATATTCCATGCATTTCCTGGGATAGGTCACTATGAAAGTTTTGAGACAGACTGTGTTCTGGGCCATTATTTCACTTTCAAGAAACACAGTCGACAGCATCCTTTCTGACTCAGCTGTGTAAGTTTCAACTCTCTGGGCTTATCCGTGGTGCTGGGAGGGGACATCATTTGTTTTTGTCTGCAAGGATTTAACGTTTCTTGATTTTGGGGTATCTCATAATTTTCGTAATGACTTCACATATTTGGTTCCAATCATTTGATGTATAAATGAATTATAGTAGGGTCGGTATAATTACCAAAAGAAATTTTAAGAAGGCATCCTTTCCGCTACCACTACAACCATCAATCAAACAATAACATGTCACAAAAGGGGAGACATCTTTCTAATTAATTCCTTGAGCAGTCATTCTAGGTGGAGAATATTTGGTAGAGACCTGGAATGTGGTCCATTCTTGGCCTTTATCTGCTAGGAAGGTAACAGGTGAATGAAGAACAGTAGCAAAGTGTTCAAACTGTGCGGCAGTGACATAGAAGCCCAGGTTTCTGAGCAACCTTGAGGAACCAGGTGAAAGCAGGCCACACAGAACCTCCACCAATGAAGCCAATACGGCATCTCTGTATTTTCACTGGTTTTTAGATCATGTCTTTATTCCTCTCTGACAGCAGAGAGCTCAACTGGGATATAGTCTCTTTTACACACGATATGGGTGATTTTCTGCGACTTCAACAACGTGTACAAGAAAAGTCATGTCTTTATAACAACATCCATTCTTTCACAGCGCTGGGGCTACCAGACAGGTGAATATTGTTTAAACACAAAGCTGGCGATCTCATGTCAATGGAGTGATTCTGTGTCTCCACTGATTCAGCTTCTTCCCTTGGGCATAAAGTCAATGGAAAAGATTATTAAAGGTGTGAAAAGAATTTCCCACGGGCAAGTAGAGTCTGGAAAAATGTCTGTAAGAGCTGCCAGCAGCTCGTATTTTTCTTCACCCAGCAGGATGAGGACTAAGCTTATCAACTTGAGCTTTGTATTTCTGGGGGATTAATGAAACCAGCAGATTATAATGCTCTCTCAAGAGAATTATGATATGAACCCCTTTGATAGATGTCCAATTATTTCGGATTATAGGGAGTTTATGAGTTTCTCAGGAAATTAGGTGTGACCCTTATTTTGTCAGAGTTAATTGCCCTTTGCAGTCTCGGGATTGCAGAGCCTGTACCCAGTAGGAATTTGATTGAAACGGCCGGGCCGGGAGCTGTTTGTGCCGATTGTGATTTGGGGTTAAGAGATTAAAGTGGCAGAAAGGTTAGGGAGAAAAAAAAATTAGAAATGTGATCTGGGGATTTTACAGATTTAATTTAAGGTCTGGGAAGAAAGATGGAAACCGCAGGCTCATTTTCAGCTTAAAGGGGATTTAGAATTATCTCAAATTCCTACCAACTCTAAGGGTTTAAGATTCTATGATACTAATAGCTAAGACAAAAAGCAAAAGGCAGACGGCCAAGTTGGTGGGGCTGGCCTGAGCTGACCAGTGGAGTGGCCAGTGTGGATTTTCTTAGACCTAATCTTGCCTTCTACATGGATCCCCCAGTATCCCAATTTAACTTTGTCCAGGTGCGAGGCTGGGTGACCCATTTTCCTAGCTGCAGTGCTCGTTGGATCTACTCTAGTTCTGTCCATTTGGGGCTAGTTAAATAGAAGCATAAATACAGGGTGGATGTAAAGTTCGCACGCAATTTAAAATAGTTTAACATAGTATAAGCTAAGTGTGATGATAAGGAGTTTGGAGTCTGGAGAGAGGAAACCTACATACCAAGTTCAGCTTTGCTACTTTCTAGAATGTTAAGGAAATGACTCACCTTTTCTGTGGCCCCGTTTCCTCATGTGTCAATGGGAATGGTCAAGCCCCTACCTCATTGAGTTCTTTAGACAACTGAATTCATTTTATTTTGTTTACTGCCTGCACCGTGTTTTATTCACTACTGCAAGCCCGGTGCCAGAACACTGCCTAACACAGAGTAAAAGCTTGGTATCTGTTAAGTAAGTGGATTATTGTAGTGTTTTCAACAGTGCCTAGGACATAAGAAATGCTTAGTAAATGTTGACTTGTTGGCACTATTTTTCTTTAAATTGACTATTTCATACTTTTAATACCAGCATAGTGCTAGAACACAGAAAGAAGATACTATAGTCAGGAAAATAATACTCCTATTCTCCAAAGATGAAGGAAAGGACAAAAAATTGGCAAATGCTTTTCCTCTGTGACTTAAATTGAGATAGTATTCCACTTATCATCCTCTATGCCAGTGGTTCTCAACCTTCCTAACGCTGTGGCCCTTTAACACAGTTGCCACCCACAGGTTGAGAACTGCTGCTCTATACTAACGCTCTTGGAAGAACCTTGTATTTATTTACACTTGTTCACCTCTCTTAAGGCAATTTGACACTGCAGGTCCATTACCTGAACACTGCGAGGTCCTTTCCCCTTTTCTTTACATCATTACATTCAGAAAATTCAACACCATGATGGGAAAATGCCACGTTGTGGGCCTTTTAATTAAAAATGTCCCGAAGACCAACCCTATTAAAATATTCATCAGTTACCTCTGGGAGTTTGTTTGTTTTATTAGTTCTCTGGAGGCAGCCGTGCCTCTGAACTGGTCTGGGGAGGGAGCTGTTGTTGGTGCCCTTTCTCAGTCTAATCACTCAGTGATGTGTTTTCAGGATCTGAATCAAAAGAACATTTTTCTGCAATCTGCACAAACCTGCTTGGCACGCGCTCTTGTTTATGGAAAATCCAAATGTATATTTGTGTTCTTTTGAAAGGGGAGGGAGTTGGAAGGGAGGTCACACAGGAGATTAAGACTCTAGCTTTCCACTCAGCAAGCTGAATTTTTTGAAGCCCTATCTGATTTCATAATGTAAGCAGAAGTTAGAGTGCAGTCTAGACTCTGCCTGACAAGTAGACAAAAGAAAAGAATCCACCTTGACTCAGGGCCAGTCACAAACTCTACTCAGGGGATGACCTGGGATGAAATAAAGAACAGGGATGAAAATGCCCTGGGCTTCATCGAGTAACTACTGTTTGCTGGTCACTTTATACATATTACCTCATTTATTTCTCGTGACACTGCCACAACAGAGCTATTCCTGTGAGAAGCACACAAATGAAACAGGCTTAGGGAATAATTTTCCTGACATTCCACAGCTAATAAGTCAAGGCCATAATAACACATAAGACATCAAAACACATTGGTAAAAGTTTTCATCATGGAAAGTTTCACACGTGTAGAAGAGAGGAGAGCATATTACAATGAACCATGAACCCATCACTCAGTTTCAAAAATTATTCATTCATAGATAATTCCATTCATCTTGACCACTCTTACCCCACCCCTCCCCAAGTGGGTTACAGTGGAGCAAATTCCAGATAGTGTATTTCAGCGTGTATTTTCAAAAGAAAAATACTTATTCAAAGTATAATCAAAATGCTACTTTACATCTAAATTTAAACAATGATTTTTAAATGTCATCCATTATCCAATCTGGGTCTGAATTTCCTTTATTGTGGAGCTGCAATTTTCATATCAGGTCTACACTACCAACTGGGGGGACAGGTGTGTGATGAGGTTGGGAGATGTCGATTACCCTTCTGAAAATCTTGCCTCGTGACGATTTTGCAAGTTCTTTAAATGGAAAGCCTGACTTTGGATCCCTGGGAACCTCCACAAACCCACAACTGTTTATAGCTCCATTTTGTGTTTAACATACTTTATAAAAGTAACAAGTAAAGGAAACTAGGAAAATGTAAATTCAACTCTCCATTCCTCCACCAAATAATGGATAACTGGGGGGGGAAAAGGGCGAGAGTGGTACAGAAAGGGAAACAGAAAAGGGGTGACGAATCAGGTAGGTTTTTGCTCCAAGCCAGGAAATAATATTATAATTCACGATCACTTTGTTCTTGTCAATGTGAAGTTAAGAAATGATTATCTAAAGGAAAAGAAAAAGTGTTCTGTGCTATAGTTGTTTGGCTGGGTTTTATTGCCATTTCTAATAAGGGATTCTGCCAAAACATTAGATCAGTAGACTTTGATTTTCTAAACTTAGGTAGAAATCCAGTTTTGTTCTTTGGTTCTCTTTCTTTGCATTCCTGGAATTCATGAGTATTGCCATGAACTTTCTGGGAGCAAGGGCTGAGGTGGGGACATGACTTTTCAATTAATGCAAATAATGGTCGCTGTTTCTCCTGGATGTTGGCGTGTGACATGGCTGGAGGCTCTTATTTCTGCTTAGTGCAGTGACCAAGCAAATGAATGCATGACTATTTGACAAGCATGACAGTGTGTATGGCTGGAGCTGTATCTGGCCACGCTTAGCTTTTTAATATAGGTCAGTGGTTCTCAACCTGTGGTTTGCAACCCCTTTGGGGATCAACCCTTTCACAGGGGTCACCTAAGACCATCCTGCATATCAGGATGCGACACTTTCAGGATGCAGGAAAGCTAGAGAGAGCTGAGAGCCTAATTTAGCTTGGTCCAGAATTTCAGGAGACAGGCAAAGTACCCACTGGCCAAAGATGGTCCAGTTGAGAATAGTGAGAAAATATCTCAGGACTTCTGATACTCTTTTGGCCAAGTACGTGTGCATGGTCCCTCTAATCCCTGTAGGTTAGAGAGAGCAAGATCAGCAGTTACCTGGTAGCAAATTAGAGCTCAGGTAAAAAGTGAAAAAGTGAGTGCAAATGCCAGGGCCAAGAAAAATCCCTGAAGGAGAGGGAAAGGGGTAGCAAAGTCTGTCCTTCTCATCCACCTCGCTTTCTGGCTTCCAGACCTTTCATCAGTTTCCCTTAGAGAGAAAAAAAAATGCTCACAGTCAAACAACAAAAGACCCAGAGCAGATTTTTCATAGTCTGTGAGCTGATCTTGAACTTTCCAGGGGCTTGCACTTCATAGAAAAAACATTTGGGCACTTCCCCCATGTTTCTGCATCTGGAAAGGGAGGCCCCTCTTTCCAAGCGTTGAGTGACATCTTAGAGCTTATTTCTTTCCAGTAAAAGTGGAAAATATCAACTAAGGTTTCAAAGAAAAGGAAATGTAATGTATTTTCTCATCAAATTTGGCATTATCTGTTTAGCAGGCAGGCCTTTAATCTTCAGTGCAGTATTTTTCCATTGTATAATTCTGAGCTTGCCTTAAATCTGTCTTACTCTTTCAACGTCGCCTTTCTGAAATACGAAATGTGATTTGCACAACTTATCTTCTTTTCTCATTTGTTTCCTTGATACTTTTTGATTATCACTTGCCAGGCGTTCTCTAGAGAAGCTCACCGTTTTGCCTCTGCAAATATTGAATGTAACACAGATAAAGCTTCTTTGTTAGTGTGAATTCGTTAATGACCTTGATAAAAAGAAATTTCCATGTCCGGCATCCTGGGAGGACTAAAATAAACTGGGGCTTATTGATATGAACATATAAATAAGAAAAGTGCAATAATAGGCCTTTAAAAAAATCTCATTTAATTTTTAAAGAAGAAGGAAAACCAGTCGCTTCTGGTGCAGGAACCTGGGACGTCAGTGAAGTGATCTGCTGTCATGCTTCCCTCTGAGAACCTGAACATGGAGTCATGAGATTTGTCTCTAGGAGTTAAACTGTAGGTCACAACAGGGACATGTAGAGACAGGAGAAAGAAAAACTCTGTGGTGTAGCCTGATGAAACGTATGAGAAAACATATACCCATCGGATCAGTGAGCAATGCAAACAGAAAATTATCAGAGGTGAATCTTGTCAGGATCCTTTCAAATACTATCCCGAGGAAACAAAGAGTTAGCAGATGGACATTAAGCACTCCTGATACACCAGCAAGGCCAACTCGGTTGTAGAGATGGCTGTTAGGTTTTCTTAGATTGATTTTACAACACATTGAAACTATCTATTAATTAATCCTTATTACTATTCTATGTTTGGCCATCAGCCCAATGGATATATATTTTTTTCCTTTCCTTTTCTTTCTTTCTTTTTTATTTTGAGACAGGGTCTTACTTTTTGGCCTGGGTAGAGTGCCATGGCCTCATCCTAGCTCACAGCAACGTCAAAGTCTTGGGCTCAGACAATCCTTTTTGACTCAGCCTCCTCAGTAACAGGAAGTACAAGTGCTCACCCCGATGCCTGGCTAGGTTTTTCTATTTTTACTAGAGACAGGGTCTCACTCTTGTTCAGGCTGGTCTTGAATTTCTGAGCCTGGTCTCCTAGAGTGATAGGATTACAGGCGTGAGCCACCCTGCCTGGCCACCAATGAATATTCTTTGGCTAATTTTATTGATCAGCTTTGAATGAGAATAGTTCATATTATTCACTTATAAGTAAATAATTCAGTTTAAGAAACTGTTTCCTTTTTTCATGTAAATTAGTAAATTAAAATTCTGGTCTTACACCCAAGATTGATGGTTAGTTGGAGTGAGTCAGTTCTAAGAGAAAAGACCTGCACTGGGGCACTGTCTTGGCCTGCTGACCCAACACCAGAAGACATGCCACCCTTTGTGAGGCAGCCAGTCAGGTCCTATTCCTCAGACAGTGTCATATGTCCTCATTCAGTTTACCAGGAAATTATTTTCTCAGTTGTTTCATCAAGCTTGATTTCCATTTTCTTCTTTTTTATGTTATTTGTTTATTAAATCATAACTGTGCACACTTATGGAATACAGTGGGCTGATTTGATAGACAACATGGAATGCTTATCAAACTGGTTAACATAACCATCACCTCACTGACTTATTTGTTGTGGTAAGACATTTATACTCTTAATAGATTTGAAATGTACCATTGCATTGTGCACAATAGGTGAGGTCCCACCAAATACCCTTCTTCTTCCAGTCCTCCCCCCACCCCTCCCCTGCCCTCCTCTCCCCTCCTTCTTTCTGGACTGTAGTTGGGTTTTATCATTCGTGTGAATGTGTAGGTGATTGTATGTCAGTTTCCTAATAGTACTGAGTACATTGGATACCTTTTCTTCCATTCTTGATATACTTTACTAAAAAGAAAATGTTTCAGCTCCATCCAGGTAAACATAAAAGTTATAAAGTCTCCATCTCTTTTATGGCTGCATAGTATTCCATGGTATACATATGCCACCATTTGTTAATCTATTCATGGGTTGATGGGCATTTGGGCTACTTCCATGACTTGGCAATTATGAATTGAACTGCAGTAAACATTCTGGTGCAAATGTCTTTGTTGTAAAATGATTTTTGTTCATCTGGGTAGATACCCAGTAGAGGAATTGCAAGATTGAACAGTAGGTCTACTTTTAGCTCCTTGAGAATTCTCCAAACTTCTTTCCAAAAAGGCTGTATTAGTTTGCAATCCCACCAGCAGCATAGAAGTGTTCCCTTCTCTCCACATCCACGCCAACAGCTGTAGTTTTGGGATTTTGTGACGTGGGCTAATCTTATTGGAGTTAGATGATATCTTGAAGTAGTTTTGATTTGCATTTCTTTGATGATTAAAGATGATGAGCATTTTTTCATGTGTTTTTTGTCCATTCACCTATATCTTCAGAGAAGTTTCTGTTCAAGTCACTTGCCCACATAGATATGGAGTTGTTTGTTCTCTTCTTATTAATTAGTTTGAGTTCTTGCGTATTCTAGTTATCAGACCTTTGTCGGAAACATAACCTGCAAAAATCTCCCATTCAGAAGGCTGTTTGCTTTATTTACAGTGCTCTTGGCTGTGCAGAAACTTTTTTTAGTTTGATCAGATCCCAGTAATATATTTTTGGTGTTGCTTCAATTGCCAGGGGCATCCTTCTCATAAAATATTTTCCCAGGCCAATATCTTCAAGCATTTTCCCTGCACTCTCTTCTAGTATTTTTATAGTTTCATGTCTTAAGTGTAAATCCTGATAAATCCTGAGGTCCTGAGCATTTGGAGAAACAGCTATGGAAATTTAGTTTGTCCTCTTCCCTTGTATCTGTCCTTCTTCTTCTTTTTTTTTTTTTTCATTTCTGATCCCTAATTTAGGTCTTATCATAAAACAGGACTCCTAAGGCTACAACCCAATCAGGTTGTAAGCTTTTTATATTGGGTACAATTAACTAACTGTTATATACATTTGTCTGAAAAAATTATGTGCCCATGATGGATGACTTTTGAGATTATTCTCTTACTAAATCTCACCATTTTCTGAACCCTCACAGGGCTGCCTTTGTCTGCCTCAGATGAGTAGCTACTGGTTGGACATAGGCACAAATCTACTTTTGCTTCATGTACCAGGTTTTGATGTGAATGTCTTTTGCCTACATCATTTAACGGCTGATTTCAGATCTGTGTATATACCATATTTCAGTTTTCTGGCACCTCTCCCACAGACAGCCTTTGTAAGCACTATATGCACTGAATCTAAGACTCTTACCCTCAGCATTTCTTCCCTGGTCCAGCTCCCTGCTCCTTCCTACTGCTCCAGTCTCTCTAAACTTCTAAAATGCTTTTGGAAGCTGGATAGATCTTCTCAGTCATATCATTCTCTTATACTGTGGAGATTAACCAAGGAATAGCAGGAATACGCTTGAGAAACCGATGAAAGGAAGGAATTGAACACAAACCTGGAAAACTCAGGCCAAAGGGATTTTGGGTTTCAGGTTGCTTGTTGGGAAGAACCAGGCAAAATTATGAGGATCTGCAGATGGCAGAGACTTTCTAATGAAATGGAAAGGCATACAAAGGTGTCCCAGTTTCAGGGAGGGAAAGTGTTATGTGATAATCCCACATTTCAGCAGTCACTATGAAAACCCTGGGGTTCCCAATGGAAAATCACTGTACACCAAGTTTGAAGTGACCCATGTCTGGAGCAGGGTACAGATAAGCCACCTGGGATGGCGTGCGGAGTTGCTGCAGTCAGGAAGCCTTGCCCGTACACCTGTTTTCCATCTCCAGCATGTGGCGACTGCGTGGTCACATTACTCCCTGCTTTTGAAAATACAGGTTGATTGGCAGCATATTTTCTTAGTGTCAGATTAGGGGTCTGGGAATCACTTTGAACCCATATAAATTCTCTGGGGGTTACAGGGATCCCAGAGAGACTTTCTATCCTTAGGTAATTTCATATTTTCTGCAACTGTAAATGAACACGTGAAAATGTAGGGGTTTGATTTTACAAAGAAAGTCTCTAAAAATTTTTCATCTGCGTGTTCCATTCCACCTCCCCAAACTCGGCTCTTCATTTATAGTATTTTACATGGGCTTTTGCAGCTGAATTTAATCCTGCCATTAGCAGCTCTCTGTCAGTCGGGACCCCACGGGGGTAAGGATGTTGATGTATTTTGTTAAACAACAACACAAATCTTTTTTATAAATGACACGTATTTAAAGGGAGGGAAAACGCCACCTTTAAGAAGGTAAAACAAGTTGACAAATGTTTCTTTAAGTGAAACTAATTGCATGGAATATTTTATGACATTTCCATGGAAAATGTTACAGGACATCCCTAGAGGATTTCAGGGGAACTTTTATAGCTATTTCCTGCTCCATCAGCATTTTACAGAATCTTGTGGAGAGCAGGGGCGGTTGCCGCTGCATCTGGTCAGTCACGGGCAAGAGGCCCAAAGCACAAACATGTTTGCAGAGACCGTCCTGAGAGGACGTCAGGAGCTGTTACCACCAGGAATAACCATGGGGTTCTAGGGCTGGGCTAATGAAGTGCTGCTGGGTCAAGGACAGCAGGGAGAGCTTTTTTTCTTAGTTTCCTTGAAGGTGGCTTCCTAAGGTGCCACCTCCTTTCTGACTACCGTCCTCAGATAAAATACCTTTTTGATAATTCTTTATGTGTAGTAGAGACTGGCTACTTTGACCTTTTTATTTTATTGGGAGATTTAAAAAGTCATTAAGTGAGGAAAAACTTACTACCTACCATTGCAAGGTCCTACTATGTGTAAGGAATAAAAACAAGTCTGTGTACAAAGCCTGAGCTCCAGAGACTAACAATCCTCAGTCAGTCACGTGGGTTATGGCTTTGATCACCTGTGCAGACCATATTCTGCTCTCAGAGTGTCCCCGCTGCAATTCATCCCACTGCCGTTTCTCTGGGGGAGCAAATGTCAGCCCATACTAGGAAGGTGCTCACACTATTTCATGAAGATTTGAAACAGCCCTTTAAAATAGTCAATTGATCTTGCACATGATTATGTCATAATTAAGCAACTATTTTGCGTTACCCTGCTCATAGGTACTATAAACTCTTTTAAACAGAATCTGTGGAGAGTGATTGGCAGTCTCAAAGGTGGTCATTTCATACGAAATTAACTCTTGAAATCTGTGCCATTGGCAAAGACTTGGCACAGTGAAGATAAACCTGGGTGTTGGTTAAGCTCTGGCACTCACTAGTCTGTGGTATTCAAAAACTCAGGTTTTTTTGATTTATTTATTTATTTTTTTTGGTGTAGTATCTTTCTCAGGCTGCATTCTCTTAAAGGGACATTATCATTGAAGAGATTAAAAATACCACTTTTGCCAATTTATAAAATTATAAATGATCTTCTAAAAACTTCCCCACCTGTGACAGTACTAAGGACAAACAGGACAGACGTCATTCCCCAATTTTTAAAGAAGAAGAAGAGTGGTTAGATGACTTGTTTTAGTCTGCAGATTTATTCATGGAATAGGTGGATAATAGAACCCAGGGATTCAGATTCCTAAATCTCAGGTATTTTCCCTTGACTGGACTATATTAATTCTCTGGATAAAATTTTAAAAGGTTTTACTTTCTCAAGACGAGTGTATACAAATGTGCTCCATGTCCTGGTGGCCTTAAGTCCTCCAGCATGGCCCATAACCCTCCCACATGCTCATATGCTGTTTTCTTTGTTCACTTGGTGGTGCGTCTCCACGATGCCAAAATAACTAATCAGTTCAAGATATTCTTTGAAAAAGTAAAACCAGTAGTGTTTAGTGTCATGGAGACAAAACAACTGGGGGATTTGATTTCTCTCCATTTTCAATCAGTGGTTTGGAGTCATGGAGAAATAGCCTGTCATTTTTCATTTCGTGAGGTGTTTTTCTACCTTCCTTTCTCTCTCTCTTTTTTTCTTTCCCTCTCCCTCCATTTCTTCCTTCTTTCCTTTTTCTTAATACATTTATTGTTTTCCATATGGGGAACAAATGGTGATTGTTTAAAAAAAATTAAATACAAAATGCAGAGAGAAGAAATTAATATGAGTACAATCGTTTGGAATACATGAAAGTTTTTCTAAATGATAAAAGTATTATTTCCTTCGACTTTCCTACAATCAGCTTGCTGAACTTCAGCCGTGTTGGACATTTCCCCTCTGTTCTGATTTATTTATTATGTATTGCCAGATCTCTGACTTCAAAGATACTTGATTAATTTTTTACAACATATTTATGAAGTTCTCTTAGATCTGGTGCTAGTTAGCAATGAGGGTGGTGTTAACCTATTTTGCTCACTGAATAGGGACTGATTTGATAAAACCAAATCCTGGGATTTGAAACAAGGACCATCTGCGGGGTTAGCTGAATATTTTTGCTCTTCAGTATCATACCATATCATGCCATGCCATTTATTCATTCATTCAAAAAGTATTTTTTAACTGCTTCCTGTGTTCCAGACACCATTCTAGACAATGGAGGTCGGTTATCAAAGAGTCAGACAGGCTGGTATCTATCTTACAGACCCCATCAACTACTAAGGAATATTTACATCAAAGAAGTCAGTGTAGCGTAGGACAGAGGTGAAATGCAGGCACTGAGCTAAAAGCCAGAATTTGACACTATCGTCATGCAGGAGTTTAGGCCTAAATCCCATGGATTTTAACATCTCATACGTTCAGCCACAAAAAGTCCTTTGGCTGTTTGGGAATCATTGCACTATGAAGTTAGTTAGGGACCATCCTCCTGCTGATACAATATAGGACAGGGGGCAGGATAAGATTAATGTTAGGGGGCTTACTCAGAATCAATACTAAACACACACCCACAAACACACACATCAAATTTCTTTCCTTCCTCCCTCCCCCTTCCCTCCCTGTCTTTCTCTTTCCTCTCTCTCTCCTCTTTTTCTCTCTCTTTCTTTCTTTCTCCCCT
>NW_003852413.1:11354727-11398474 GCF_000181295.1 Otolemur garnettii | reverse complement strand
CTTCCTTCCTTCCTTCCTTCCTTCCTTCCTTCCTTCCTTCCTTCCTTCCTTCCTTCCTTCCTTCCTTCCTTCCTTTTCTCTGCAAGAATAAAGAACTGAATGAAAAATGATGAGTGATAGTACAATTTAATCCCCTTCCATTTCTTGTCTCGGGATTTGAGGGCTATAGAGGGGAGGTACCACTCTGTAAATTTCCCATTTTATTAATCTCAGCAACATTCACATAAAGTGGGCATGAAATTTTCCTAAAGTTAGAGTCCCATGAATAATTTCTTATTAATTTTGGAGGCTAGACATTGGTGGGGAGCATCTATATGGCAAAATCCTTGAAAGGGGTAGCAATTGCCATTGAAACAGACCCTTAGAGGTCACACGGCTTAATATCACGGAATCCCAGAGTATATATTTCAGGAGGACCTAAGCTAGTCTCATGCTGGGCCTAAGCTAGAAACTTGGATAAGGCTTGGCATGTCCAAATTTTAATTTTTTATATAGTTTTGAAAATGCATATGATAATCTTTCGAAAAACACGCTACAACCAGAAAAACACTGAAGCGCACAGTAGCGAAGCTGGGTTCTAGTCTGTCCTGGTTCCATCAGTAAACCTGTAACTTTGGGCAAGGCATTTTGCCTCTTTGGTTCTCTGTTTCTTCATCTGAAATATGAGGATAACTAAATAATCTCCAAGATTTTGTGTCTGTAATTTTTTGATGTGAGAAGAACCTAAGATATATTCATGGTGGAGAGGGTTTGAGTGAGATAGCTCTTCTAGCCTCTCTTTTAACACCGGATGGTGATCTGACATGTCAGGGGCCATGTCAGGTAAAGAAAAGAGCCCTGGAGTTAGATTCGATTGACTGTCCTAAGTGAATAAATGTGTGATCCTCACACTCAATTTCTTTGTGTATTAGTTTCCTTATTTTAAAAAGAGGGCAAAAACTCTCGCTGTTGCAAAGGGTCTCACGAGGCTTGCTTGGGGTGTTACCTGTGCAAATCTGTTGCCTGGCTGCTGATGCACAGAGGGACTGGAGTGCAGTTTCCTCTCCTGCTCTCTTATTCTCCAGAATGCATCTGGCCCAACTTACTAGTTTGATCTCAGCTGCACTTGCCCCTTATAATCCAGTTGTCCACAATCTCCAGTAGATGTTGGGCTGCCCTCAAGGATTGCCTGCTATGAAATGCTACTATTTTATTTTATAATTTTACTTTTTAATTAACAATTAAAATATTCACAGGGCACATGGTAATGTTTAGGGCATATCAGAGTAATGTCCACATCCATCGTCTCAAACATTTACCATTCCTTTGTACTGAGAACATCTAATATCCTTCTTCTGGCCATTTGAGACTATATATTTTTGTCCCCAGTTGTCATCCTACAGTGGTATAGAATGCTAGAACTATTCCTCCTCCCTAGATATAATTTTGGAATGCTGCTGTTGATGAAAGTAGTTTTTAGACGGAATTCTTTTTTTTTTCTGGGCATCTTTGTTGTGGGGAGACTCTGCTGTGGCCCCTGGCAGTATAATCCTATGTGACATCAGTTTGAATAACTTCCTAAATTTCAACTGAATTTAACTGGGGGAGTGGCACACTGGGAAATGCAAGAGTAGCTACTGCTGTCTACCCCAGGACCTCACAGTGACTTTTTGGGGGCTCTCAGGATCTCCGTTCCTGAGAATGCACTTTCTTACAGCAAAAATCTAGGACAGCTATCAGCTAACTCTTTGAATGTACAGCTATATTGGGAAGGCCCACACAGTCCCATGGCTGAAGTATGGGAAAGGAGAGGTAAAAGGAAGATGCAAACAGAAAAAATGAATAGGTAGATGTCAACAATCTTTTCAGAGCTTGTAGATTGCCTTTTCCTAAGTATAATCAGGAAATAATTAACACCAGTCCTCTCTCAAACCACAAACTTTCAAAAGTATTGAATATTATATTTCTGCAATAATCCAGTAATTTGGGATTGGTTCTAAATGGTGCATCAGAATCACCTGAGAACATCTTATTACATACAGGTTTCTGGGCTTCCGACTCAGATGGACTGACTCAGACTCCATTGAGGTAGGGGCAGAGAATGTACATATTTATTCAGGTACTCACATGATGCTGATCTCACAATGAATTCAGTGTTTTAGGAATAAAATAATAAGATGTCTCATCTTTTCTTATATAACTAGAGCCATTAGCAAAAAAATGCCCTTGTTATGTCAGTTCTTTGGGATAAAACAATGCCGACAACAAAACATGGAATTGAGGTGAACATTGTAGACATGAGTCTATGAGAGGGTCAGGATCATGGGACTGGTTGTCTCACAACACTGTTCTGTACGATTATTTTTAAATTACCAATAATGAGTTCATAGGTGGTGGCTCTCAAAGTTAAGATGCCACCTCTTCTCTGGACTATAAGAGACTTCTTATTGTGGGACGGTAAAGCTGTCTCTTATCCTAGCCCTTCCAGTCCTTGTAAGAGAACACTCCCTGTGACATCATGTACAAACCAAGCAGAGAAGCTGGGGCCACCGGTTAGGCCAGCCAAGCTGCTACAACCCAGGAGTGGGGGCAGCCATGACTATTGCCCTCCTTCCTATAAGGATTCCAACCTGAATCTTGTCTCACATGCTGTATGCACATCCCATATACAAACTGACCCCACCCTCTCGTGCCTTTTATCCACGACCAGAATTGATGTACCACAATTTCTAAGTGATTAAACTTAGACATAGTGTATGTGCAGAGAAGTTTTAAACTATGGTTGGTTAAAATTGTCACACCTGTGTTCCTGTTTCTGTAAGCTCGAATGACTGCTACTGACTGCATCTTGCACGTCTTTGACACCAAGTGCAAATGACCTCTGGATTAATAACATGCTCAGAGGTGACTGTTTCTTTCCATTGGCTGCATTGCACTAGATGTGCACAGAAGACAGGACCGTTAGCCAACTCACAGCTGCTTATAGGGCGTGTTCTGTCATTTTGGTCAAATTCCTGGACTGTCATCCACCATCTATCACAAGTGTCTTTCTTCAAAGGGAGAATAGGAAAATAAACTTTGACTTTTGCAAGTAGAAACAGCAAAGAATTGGTTTAATGATATGAATTTTATTAATTATGCAACATTTTTGGAGAAGAGATAGAAGTCGGCTCTGTGTTTGGAAACACCAAAGAACTTTAACAATTTACCTCCTGATTTAAGTAAAATACACTCATAGGCTAATATACACAGTCTAGTTCTACTCAGGAGGAACTTAAAAGGAATTTAGGCAAACCAAAGGCCCAAGAAATTCAATTCGCTGTTCCACTGGTTATAATTACTAAATATCTTTATCTTTTTTTGATTGCCAAATTCACACCACTTTGCAGAAAGACAAAGACTATTCTCCCTTTATTTTACTAATACAGCCTTATTTTAAAAAAAAATTTAGGCAGCTATCAAAAATACATAAAAAATAAAAAACCAAATGATATATGGGGGTTGATTGGATAACATTTTAGTATTTATTTCCTTTTTTTATTTCAGAATATTAGGGGGTACACATGTTTTATTTATATATTTTGGGTTTTGTTTTGTACAGATTGAGCCAAAGAGTGCCTTTCATCCAGATAGTGTGTATTACACCCAACAGGTATGAATTTACCCTTCCCCTCCAACCCTATCCCCCATCTTGATTTTCTCTGAGATTTAGTTCTATATGTGCATTTAAGTGTTGATCAGTTAGTTCCAACTTGGTACGGAGTCCATGTTTTTGTTTCTCCATTCTTGTGAAGTTTCATTTAGGAGAATGGTTTCCCCTCCTCCATTCAGGTTGTCACAAAAGATACTAGATTGCAACTTTTTAAATGGCTGAATAGTATTCCATAGTACGCATATACCACATTTTATTAATCTGTTCAAATATTGGTGGGCATTTGGGTTGTTTCCATGTCATTGCAGTTGTGATTGTGCTGCTATAAATATGCTAGTGCAGGTGTCCTTTTCATAAAATGCCCACCTCCTTTTTTTCCCTTTGGGTAGATACCCAGCTGGTGGGATTACTGGATCAAATAGTAGGTCTATTTTAAGTTCTTTGAGGAATCTCCTAGTTTTTCATAGGAGTTATACTATTTTATAGTCCCACCAACGGTGTGTAATAGTTCCTTTCTCTCTGCATCCATTTCAGAATCCACTGTTTTGGGAGTTTTTAAGGTGAACCATTCCCACTGGAGTTAGGTGATATCTCATTGTGTTTTTGATTTGCATTTCCCTAATGATAAGAGATGTTGAGTATTTTTTTTTTAATAGTTTGTTGGCCATTAGTCTATCTTCATTTGAAAAGTTTCTGTTCACGTCTGTTGCCCACTTTTTAATAGGGTGTTTGATTTTTTCCTTGCTTATTTGCTAGAGTTCTTTATAGATTCTAATTCTCAGTCCTTTATCCAGTGTATTGCATGCAAATACTTATGTTTAGCAAAATTAGGTCTTAGATAAATGTTACAATTATTCTACCTGAAGCTGAGCTGGTCACACTGAAATATCTCATTGTCTGATAATTTTTTTAAATATAAAAATTTATTTTGAGTGCTGATTTAATTTCAGGTACTTGTAAAGGCCTATATACTCTGCAAATATCAGAAATGTTGAATTTTAGATACAAGATTAGATAATATGTGTATTGTTTCCATAGTTTTAGTTTTTAAAATTTATTTATTTGGTTTCAGAAGATGTGAACATTGCTATTAATTATATTATTTTTCCCATCCATATAGAAGAATTCTGAATCCTCAAGGCTACTTTTACTGTAATATGACCTTTAACTTCATTTCAAAAGAAAAGAGAAAACAGAGGACCAGTATGGCCTCCTGGCCACTGTCCTTTATAATAAAATAGCTGTCTTGAACTATAATCCCAATGACTAATAGGAATGAAGCTCTGTTAGTAGCACTCTTCTGCCACAGTGGATGAGTTTCATTTTAGTTGGGCCAATAGAATGCCCCTAGGTTCTAGGACCTGAAGCCCAGAGATCAGCTAGATTGCTTATGAGAAGCACCATTGGAGCTAGAGTCAATGCCTTGACAGGGCCTGGGGTAAATCACATCATACATATACATCAAAGCTAAAATCCTTGCAGAGAAACTAACTGCATATCAGTTAATATGACTTTGTAACAAATTATCAGAATCTTAGTGGCTTAAAACAATATGCATTTATTATCTCATGTTTCTATGGGCTGGGAATCTGGGGTAGGGCTTAATTTGGTTCTCAGCTTTAGGGTTTTCTAAATATATGAGGCTGTAACCAGGTATCATTTGGCATTGAGGTCACAGCTGAATATTGTCTAGGAAAGATCGGCTCTGAAGCTTACTTACATGGCTCTTGGTAGGATTTATTTCCTAGCTCCCCATTGTCTGAGGGCCTCAGTTCCTTTCCTTGTGGGTCTCTCTACAGGGCAGGTTATACCTTAGAAGCTTGTTTCATCAAACCCAGAAAAGGAAAGAGTATGATAGTAATAATATAAGAGTTACAGTATAATGTGATCACAAAAGTGACACCAACATTTTTTCAATATTCTGTTGATTAGAAGTAAGATATAAGTCTTGTCTACACTCAAGGGAAGGCATGTGGTTATCAGGAGGCAGGGATTATAATCGAAGACTTCTTAGAGTTTGTCTGCCATGGAACAGGAATAGAAAAATCTGAGAATGGTCTGGGGGCAGGAAAGAGAGAGAGAGAGATTAGAGAGGAGGAAGAAGAGGAAGACAGGAAAAGACACTTCCACTTACTGATTTTTCTAATTATCATGAAGGGTCAGGCTCTACTTCTCTGTAGAAACTGGGTCATATAAAAATCTCCCAGCAATATTAACAATAATGACCTTCCTTAAACATTTTTTTTTTTTTTTGGAAATGGGAATTGTGGTAAGACATGTGTAACATAAATTTTACCATTGTAATCATTTTTAAATGTACTCCTCAGTAGTATTAATTCACACTATTTGGCATGATTTCCAGAACTTTTTTTTTTCATTGTAAAATGGAACCTCTGTTTATCAAACAGTGAGTCCTCATCCCCTCTTTCCCCTAGCCCCTCGGCAGACACTCTTTTAATTTGTCTCTATGTTCACTCTGTGTGCTTTGAATAAATGGAATCGTACAATACTTGTCTTTTTGTGACTGGGCTCATTTCACTTAGTATAGTATCCTCAAGATTCATTCATGCTATAGCATGAGACAGGATTTTTTCTTTTTTAGGGTTGAATAATATTCTATTATACCTAATGTGCCACATTTTTTTATCTACTGTTCCATCGATAGATGCTTGAGTTGCTTCCACTTTTTGGTAATTTTGAATAGCACAGCTAAGAACACAGGTATAAAAATATACCTTTGAGATCCTGCAGTCAATTCTTTTGGGAATATATCTGAAATAAAATTGATGGGTCATATGATAATTATGTTTTTTGAGGAAATACCATACTGTCTTCTATAGCAGCTGTACCAATGGCACACAAAGGTTCCCAGTTCTTCATGTCTTTGCTACTACTTGTCATTTTCTGTTTTTAAAAATCATATTTTATTATCACTTTTTCAATAGTAGTCCTTCTAAAGGGCATGAAGTGGTATCTCACCGTGGTTTTGGTCTGCATTTCCCTAACAATTCGCAATGTTGAAACTTTTTCATATGCTTCTTATCCATTTGTATTTTCTTTGGAGAAATGTTATTATTCAATTCCATACCCATTTTTAAATAGTGGGTTGTTTTCTTTTAGGTCAGTTGCTTTTACCTAAGAGTCCTTTGAAATATCCAAGTCATGATAAAAGAAAGTTGTTGTCTTTATAGAACAATAATAAAATGGACCAAGTTCTCTACCTCATTTTTCACAAACAGACCCCTTCAAGAACTGAAAGTGAACCCCCAGGCTGTCAAATATGTTTAGGCACAGACTTTTCTCTGCAGAGGAGTGAGGTGGGGGCAAGAGCTCAAGAGAGTGGAAGGGACTTGTACCTTTTATGCTTCCTGAAATTCACCTTTCCCAAATATCTTTCTCTCTCTAACACTTGTCTTTGGTTCCTGAGACAAATGAGGTTAGAGCCTTTATTCTTTTCCTAGACATGATTAACAGTAACTGCTAGATGAGGTAGCATCTCCAGAGTCGATAGAGTTCAAACTATAGCAGGGATAAAATCCTTTGTACTCGGATCACTGAAGCACAGCTTGGAAAAAGTCCATGAAGGACGCGGCTTGCTGGAAGGGAATATGTTATTATTATTATTTTTTTAAGCAGGTGACTTCTAAAATCATATGTTGAAAAGTTTCTTTCTATTTTTAACTCTGCTCCTGCTATTGCACACCTATCCCCTTTCTTAGGCTGAACAAAGACCCTGATTGAGTGATGGGATCTGTACTTGGCAATGAAAGAGAATCAGGAAGCTTTTCCTCTCCTTCTTCTTCTCCCCCTGCCTTTTTTCCACCACTCTAATGGAATTTTCAGACATGGAAAAGAAACTGAGTTATTTATAGGAGAGGGAGGAATGTGAGCACTAATTGTGCTTAGTCTATTCCTAAGTGCGTAATCTGTTTGCTATTAAATTTTACAATCTTTCAGCAATATACATCTTTTTTAAAAGAGAGAACTTCATAAATCTGACAAAGACAAACCAAAGCAAACTATTCTAGGTGTTCAAATCTTCTCATTAAAGTCAGGTTTGACATTAAAAAAATATATATTTGTAGGACTAACCTCTTTTGCAGCATTGACATTGCCCTCCTCTCTTGACAAATTTATTCATTTCCTCTCTAGACTTAATGCTTGATATAGCTACTTATTGGTGACATAAATTTTTGGTGGAGAGTTCTTATGCTTGTGTGCATTGATTCACAAGGCAAAATGGCTCAAATGGGAACTTTTTGGTTTCAAGTGTTTGAGAAAGGCACCGACACCTTGGACTCTGAACATTTGACAATCTAATGATAAGGACAGCTCAAATTATCCTGTACAGCTTAACATCATTCTGAGTAGAAAACTTCTATAAATATAAAATATAGAAACTTTATGTCCCCCTTTCCCATTTTTGTTCCCACCTAATAATCCTGAAAGCCGCCTATTACAAATTAAATACTTATTTAAAAGAACTAGAAAAACCATAATCATTCCTAGGTGAATTTTCCATTGTGAGAATTATATCCTGTTTGAAATTTGTTTTAGTTTGGCTGTTAAGATCTTAGGGGATAGAAAATAACTCGAATCACCTTACAAAAAGCCTGGTTTTGCTACTGGGAGTGGGGGCTCATGCCTGTAATCCTAGCACTCGGGGAGGCTGGAGTGAGTGATTGCTTGAGCTCAGGAGTTCAAGATCAGCCTGAGCAAAAGTGAGACCCCTGTCTCTAAAAATTGCTGGGCATTGTGGCAGGTGCCTGTGGTTTCAGCTACTGGAGACACAGAGGCAGGAGGATCTTTTGAGTTCAAAAGTTGGAGGTTGCTGTGAGCTGTGATGCAACAGCACTCTATTGGGGTAAGAAAGTGAAAAGGGAAAAAAAATAGTTTATTAATAGACAACAGTGTCTTAAATTCACACATGGAAAACTATCAGGAGACCAGGCAGATTTGGGGGCCATGTGAAGGCCCTGACACAACAGCATGATTTCTTTTTTCTGTTTCTTTGCCTAACTCCTTAGGCCTCTTTCTGCTTCCTGATATCAACCAATACATCATTCACCTGTATTCTTACATGCTTTTTCTACTTTCTGCTTGCTGATATTATTTTATTCTGTGCTTTCAAGTGTTGTCATATGTAACATTTCTTCCGAACACATGCTATTATGTTGGTTTCAGCATCTACTTAGTCATTCAGTATTGTCAGCTCAAATTCTGGAGAAAGGGAATCTGTTGGATTTAGTTTGATCTTCTTGCATTCTAAGGCATGTTAGAGGTTGCTGGTCAGCTGATGGTCTGGCTGTTTTTGAGTTAGTTGCTAATTGCTTCCAATTGCTAATGACTTGAGATAGAGGGAGCCAGAATCACGTGACCCACAGAGGGCCTCCTCTTTAGTTTAGCTATAGACAAATTGTAGACCTGTTTCAAAGGGTGATTTGCTCTTTTCCCGGGAAGATGGAAAATGCCAATCAGAATTGAAATAATGATGTGAATTTGGCCATTTGCCATTTCTGAGCCTCAGTTTCTTCTTTGTGTAAATGAGATAATTATATCTACTCTTGAGAGTGTTTGGGGTGGTAACAACCCTCCTAAGCTCTAGTGGCTTAAAGCAACAAATTGTTTCCTTCTTCATGATGTTGTAAATTGGCTGGCCAGGTCTACTTTATGGGCTATCGCTGTGGGATATCTGGATAGTTCAAAATGTCTTCACTTACATGGCTGGTAATTGTTGTTAGCTGATTCCAAGGAACTCTGCTGGCTGTGGACCAGGACCCTTGACTGTCCTCTCTGTGGGCCTTTCCACCTGCCTTCTTGGGTCTGTGACAGCATGATCGCTGTGTTCTATCGAAGAACAGTTCAAGAGGACAAGTTCCCATGTATGAGCATGTTATCAATGCCCTATTGGCCAAAGCTGATCACATGACTATGCTCCACTTCACTGCAGGAAAACTCACAAAAGCACAACGCTGGGAAGCCACAGTTCACTGGGATCCTCCAAATAATAATTTATTACGAAGATGTTGTCACATTAAATGAGATGGTATATCAAAAATGGTCTTTCATGCACATAAATAACACTCAATAAACATTTGAGTAGTATTTTTGTTGAAGGAAGTGTTGACAGGTTGTTTTTTGTTCAAAATAACATGGCTATATTTCATGGTATGTTTTTGTGTTTAAAACATTAAAGTGTTTAATATAAGCATTAATATTCTATCAGACTATTTATAACTGTATTAAGGAACTTTTTCATTCTTAAAAAATATTTCAAGATTTTCAAAATTTCCATGTGGCCCAGGCTTCTCTCCTTCTCCAAGAGTCACTAGCTTCTTTCTCCAAGGACCCAATGGCAACTAAGATAACGACTGTGAAAAAAATCTTTCAGAATAGGCATTCAGTGAACCCAGACTGAGATAGTTAGGAAAAGCATCTCAGAATAGAAAGCCTTAGAAGTTCTTGGGTGAAGAGAAATAAACATTACATTAACCTGGGGAATCTCCCTGTTTTGCAGAAAAGGAAGATGAAGCTTAAAAAGGAAACATAATGTGCCCCAAATCACTGTCAATGATCAAGACGCAATTTGCTTCACCATCTTCTGATGCATTTCCCCATTAATAAATATTTATGGAGTGCTAAGTGCTATTTTAGGCTCTGTATATGTGAGAGAAAACAAGGGCCCCCAGCTTTGTGCTTACAGTCTAGCCTGGGATAAAGATGGTAAATAAATAACTATCCAGAATTGTGATAAACACTAGGAGTGAACCCAACAGAGTGGAATGATTGAGAATATTTTTGGAAAGAGGCAAAGTCAGAAAAGGCTTTTGTGATATGATATTTAAGCTGCATCCTGATGGGGAAATGAGAAGGAGCTGACTGTATGAACAGAATCACTTTCCAGACAGAGGGAGCAATATTTGCCAACGTGCAGAGCCTGGAAAGATTTTGATGTGTTACAGAAAATATAAGAACTACCCCCACACTCTGTGTAGTTGGAGCATTGAGAATGAGGAGTGACGTGTACACCATGAACTGGGGGAGGGGGGCAGTGGAGAACCTGCAAGGCTTTTTATGCCAGGGAAAGAAATGTGGATTTTAATTTAGATAAAAGGGGAAGCCACTGAAGTGTTTCAGCAAGGGAGTGACATAATCCAATTTATATTTTTAAAAGGCTTACTTAACAAACGTTGATTGAGAGTCTGTTTATTTGCTAGGGACTCTGCCAAGTGATAAAGTAGCAGAAAAATAACATATGGCCCTGGAGAGGCATTGATGGCATTAGGAATTGTAGTGCCTGTGTGTGTGTGTGTGTGTGTGTGTCCGTGGGGCAGGGAGACAGACACATCTATCAGTGACAACAAAAGTGTGGTAAGTTATATAACAGAGTATTTTATGTGCACGAAGCTTCCTCCATGAATGTGTCTGTGGCCTGGCTGAAATGACAAGTTCCAGGCTGCTAATACCATGGAACCCACTTTTCCAGCCACAGCTGACGCATCTGTGGTGACACTGGACCCTGGGAGAGCTGCTGTAGACCTGTAGGTCTATGTTAGAGTCTCCCTTAAGCATTTAACTAAATAACACGGAGAACATAATAATTAATAGGAGAACTGGGCCGAAAAGATAAGAAGCTACTGCCTATGTTGGGCACTGCACAGTCAGGAGGAGCTGGTCATCTCAAAGAATGATCAGAAAAGAGGCGGAGAGAAGCCTGGGATGAGAAATTCATTACAATATTCCAAAGACATATTAAAAAATACTGACATCTAAGGGTTTCCCACTTCTGATCTTTGCAACTCTGGATTCATTTTAGTTTTTTGCCTTGGAGGTTGCTTACTACATCTTTGAGGAACACTGCTGGCTCTGCCCCATTCCCCACGTACTTGAGTTGGATCTGTCAAGACTTGTAGGGTTTTCACAGTCCGAGAAATAAGAAAAAGGTATTCTGTGCAACGGCACAAAAGCATAAACATTCTGAAGGTGAGCTGAGCCACTTTAGAAGGTGCTTTCAGCAAACTTTGTATGAAGTCTTGGCTAAGAATGATAAGACCACCAGGCCTGATGGTTGAAGTGTGATGAAGAGAAGTTGGGAGGATATTTGGAATGAAATCTCTACTTACAGGTCAAGTAGTTAGTGGCGATGGAAAAAATGTGTTTTACACCATTTTAATATTGTAAAATTCCCGCAGGTAATTGTCAACACCAATACACTACCTGGCAATTAGTAGGTATTTAGCAAATATTTGAGGTATAAGTATTGCACAGCCAGTAGTAAACATAGGCTTATTACAAGTTGTATACTTAAAAGGTGAGCAGACACAGGAAGGGGTGTTTGCAATCAGAAGCTCAAGTTCTATTCCACAATGAATAGTAAACTGGCTTCCAGTTGGCCAGTGTCCATTCCTTTCCAAAAGCCAACTGGCAACCAGCTCACCCTCATTCCTCTTGGAATTTACAGATATGTGCTGGACAGTGTGGGAAAGGGTGTTTTACAGCAGCAATTAGTTTATTCCTGAGGTAAACAGTAGATGTTTAAGGATAATTGCAGAAAGAAATTTGTTTCCTATTGCAGTGTGAATAACCTACAGGCAGCCAATTGGCAGATTGCCTTACAAATCCCAAAAAGGACAATTGGCAACTGTTTTGCATTTATGCCTAGCAGGGATTTACAGGTCCTCATTGGGGAGGGGAGGGAAGATGGGAAAGTGTGCTTTTACATATGTTTGCCATGCCAAGGATGGTTTTCTATGAGAGGTTAAATCAGAAGGTGGAAGTTCTGTTCTGTGTAAGGGGAGATCTTATTTCTCTTTAAGATGGGAATTGCAGCTAGAGTGCCAGTTGGCACCTCCTGACTCTGCTATAGGCCAACACACATACAGGCAGCAGAGTCATTTAATCCCTCTGACTTTGCTGTTTGCTGCCTCTGACTGTACTAAGCTTGTTGGAGCCTGAAGTAACACGTGACTACGAGGCCATAAGCAGCCAGGAGCTGGTCTTCCATGGCCTTGGGTGAACTGACTGTACTGCCCTTTGCTTCCTAGCCAAGGTTGGCTATTGTCCTGAATTTCTCTTTCAGGTGCGGCATTATAGAGATTATTGCTATTCTTGTTAATTTTGCATTTTAAGAAAACACAGACACAACAGTTTCTAGCCTGCTTTCATATACAGTTTTCTTGCGTATGTTACTCTCCTCAGGGCAGGCATCAGTGTGAAATGTCAGCCCAGGTAGCAGGAACATCACGTATTTACATAGCCTTCCGTTTTACAATTACTGTCATTTATGCTTTCATATTTAGGTGTTGATCTTAAGTAAGAAGTTCTTTCTGCTGTAGAGAAGGAGAAAGTTACTAAGAAAACACACAGGGAACTTACACTGGAGTTGAAGTTGGAGATCATGATTCCTGTTATTATAAATCATTTTGTGTTCCCACGTGAAGGGAAAAGGACAATGTCTTGTTGACTAATTGGTAATTATTTCCCCACATAAATTCAGAGCACCTTAAAAATAATTATTGTGCCCTGTGCATCCTTTGCCTTCTAATCAATTTCTCTGCATTCTTGCCTGTGGCTTCTTCCACACCCCACCATGTGTTCTTCATACATGACAATTATGATCGTATGAGGCTGGACAATTAAGTTCAAGAACTCATCCTAGAAAAAAATGCTACTTATCTCATTGCTGAACATCACTACTACCACCTTCCAAGAACTCCCCTTCACCATCCAGTCATCATAGTGGTATTCGGTAATGAGGTATGTAGCACTTTTTCCTAGGATGAGTTCATGAACTTAATTGACATACAATGACAGCTCCACTGGTTATCCAGGAAAAGAGTTTCAAAATTGCTTTGAAGGGTGCGCCAGGTGCTGGCATTGGTGCCTAGCTTCCCAAGAGGAGTACTTTGAAGATGACTATAGTGATATTCAGCAAGGAGGTAGGCAGCACTTTTTCTAGGATGAGTTCACAAACCTAATTTCTGACATTGCAGCTTAAAGAAATTCGATCATATCCTATTCTTTGGGGGGATAGGTGCTAAGGTGAACGGTGCTAAGTATGTCCAAAGATTAATGTTCTTAGGGTGGGTAATCAGGCTTTCCTTCATTTGGCCCCAGTATCTTCTCTTAGGCACCCTAAACCCATTCTCTATGACCCAGTCACACTGGTCTTTTCCTCTGATTGTCAAATGCATCGTGATTCTTCCTGGCTCAAGACCATTTCACATTTCATTCCTGCTTCTTGGAATGCTCTGCCCACTGGTCTCCATGATAGTTAACTGAATTTAATCTTTTAAATCTAAGCTCATACTGGACTCTGTCTTCTAAATCTCCAGACTTCATTGGATTAACCTGTTATTTATGCCCTCCCACTGCATCTGTCAATCTTCTTCACCACCCTGATCACAATCTGTCCTTCTACATGAATCTGTGGTTACTTAATGCTGCTTGTCTCTTCCTAGCCCCTTACAAATAAGGACTCTTTATTTTAGGCACTGTTGTGCTCCTGGTGGGTGACTGGAAGAAAATGGTGAACTCTACGTGAAGCCAGCACAAGTCTAGTCAAAAAGAAAGTGCCATATTAAAGGAAGAAGCAGAATAAAAAGTGACTAAGGAAAACAATTTGGAAGGGGCTTTGAAGAAAACAAATTAAGATCAGTATCAATTTTTGCTTGAAGGAGATAAGAGATAGGAACTGAATTTCAAGTGAACCAGGCTCTGAACTTCACTATGATGTTAAACATTCATTGATCTGGGGGTTCCAAGATGCAGCATTATAGTGGTAGAATCTGTGTTCTCCAAACTAAAGGCATTTTATTTGTCATGATTTGCCCCTCTCTAAGTGTGGATGAATCAGGACTGATCACCCTGGTGGGTAAAGCAAAGAGGGCTTGGCCACTGCTCAGAGCTGTTGATGGCTAGGAAGGAAAGCTCCTATGGGGAGCTCTAAGCTGTCTTACAGAAGAAGTGATTGCTGAGGGCATGTGTGTCCATGTACATGGGGGACATCTATAGCACAAAAGTGTCAGGATAAAAAAAAAAGGGTGAAGGAAAAGATGAAAGAGCTGGCAAATGTTTGAAAGTCAAGAGAATAATGCTTGTGAATTGCAGAAAAAAGGAAAGAGACTTTTAAGAAGGAGGGTGTGGTGAAGGAAGATGAAAACATAAAAATCGCCCTGAGATTTATTTAGAGTGAGGTCATCGATGACCTTGGAAAGAACAGTATCGGTGGAGTGTTGGGGGATGGAAACCAGAGAGCAGAGTGCTGAGAAGGGGGTTCTGAGAAAGTGCGAAAGTCAGAACAGTACACTTGGGTTAAAAAGATCTTTAAATCTTTCAGCCACCTAAGAACAATGCCAAAGGCAAAAATTCTTGCCTGCCATGGAACCATTGGACACATTGTTCCCTTTTTCAGATTGCTGTTCTCAGAAAGCCCGGCGCAATCAGATCCCAGCCAGATGTGTTGAAGGTCAGGGCTGAGATAGACATCTCTGGAGATGAGGTTGTGGGGTCAGAGGTGTTTCGTGGGAACACGCTTGGCAGTGTGAGTTGGCAGGAGTCCATCTGTAGGGATAGTCTTCCTTGGCTTGACCAACTGTTGTTCTTAGTATCTCATTTCCAGGAGTACTAAATCTATCACAAGGTATGAAAACCAGTGTTTGGAATATGATCTAATTAATTCATTTTGCTTTGTCTGAATTCAATGGAAGAAGAAATCTTGGCTTTGAACTTTATCTGTTGTGTGTGGTGGTACCAGGAAAGCAAACTGAGATTTAAAAGGGATGAGCCTACTGCTGGACACAGATAGAGGCCTGGAGGGGAAGGTTGGCATCAGGGTGGGGTCAGATTTACTTGCAGGACAGGGGCCATAGATACAGTCAGTGTAGATGTGAGTTATAGCAATGACAGGTAGGAACCAAGTGTTCTGGCCAGGAAGGCTATGCATGAACAAGCTACCCCCAAATCTTCAACAACATTCCGTGTGTTGCTCAGACACTGGGTAAGAGCTGGATGGCATCTTTAATCTGGATGTTGCCTAGGTTTTCATGGCTATTTATGTCTTGGGTGCAGAGGCTGCCCTGTCTCACTCTACATTGACTGTGCTGATTTTCTTGGTGAGATTAGTGTACCTTGGGTCTCTCAAGTGCTGAATCAGACAAGTGAACCTTATTTTTCCAGAGTCCCTATGCTTTTGCTCACTGGACTTTTCCTTTTCTGGAGAATCTCACAACATTTGTAAAAGTCATGACGGGCAAACAGAGAGACCTCTGTATTGGGCTTTTATAATATGCTGCTCTGAGACTTGTTAGAGTGGCAGTGAGAGAATTCCCATGAATGTCATATGGAGGTTTCCAGGCCCGATCCTTTGGAATCTGTGCCTGCTTGTACATCATTTCCATTTCTGCTGTCATCTGGCATCTTGAATGAGGTAAACACCACACTCTTTTGCTTATACTAAATTGAGTTCAGAATAAGAATTAAATGTTAAGGCTACCCTTGACTTATAACCTTAGGTTACAAGAATAAAGGGATTGACCCGTTATTTTCTTGGAAGGGTAAGGTAGGCAGCCATTCTCAAGGTGTTTCTCTCTCTCTCTCTCTCTCTATTTTTTTGGTGAGCCCTCTGTCCCTCGAAAGATAATTTGTAAGTTGGTCTGGACTGCACAGATAGTGCTGAGGACGACCAAAGGGAAAATCTCTTAAATGTGGTGATAAAGTGATGGCCTAGAATTGGTTATCTTAGATGTTTTAGACATCTTAGGTAATTCAGAAGAAAATGGAACTTTGGGCAGTAGGGAAAAGCCTGTAATCTTGAATGGTTTTTCAACAACATTAATTATAGTAAGTCATATTTATTTAGCACTTCCTATGTGTCTGACCTGGCACCAAAACCATTATGTGGCACGTGCCATTTGTTTCCTACACCAATATTATGATCCCACTTTAGAGACAAATCTGGTGAAGCCAGCAGACTAGAAAACATCATGCAGCTTAGGTGGAGGGAGCAGGAGTCAAACTGTCAAACTCAGATCTTTTGTTCACACACCTTCTGGTTTGTTTGTTTGTTTTTCAATATAGAGCACATCTGGAAAGGAGATTTACTTTTTTCAGGTCTCACTTCTGCTTTTTGAGAAATGAGGATGGGAGTAAAGCCTGACTATTGGTAAAGTTTTATGAGAGGTAGGAGAACTTTAAGGGCAATGTCATTCTATCTTCTCTTTTTTAAGTGAGAAAGCTGAGACCCAGAGACAGTGAATTGCATATGGTGAAGATAGTGTATTGTATCTGGCAATTGGGAACAGATGACTCTTGTGTGCCAGTCTTCCATGAACCTAGGCACAGTCTTATCCAGTAACCAAATCCCCAGGTAGCCTGTCCCTGAGTCTTCCCAACTGACATACAGCATTTGAAAAGATTTTCAACCCACTGAAAGTGATGTGAAAATGTGAATCCAAACCACAACATATAGGCAGTAATTTAAAAATGTGGGACTAGTTGTTTTGAATCTCTGGAAGAATTTGTAATTGATATCACAATAACAGGAGTCAGCAGATGGAAGTTTTTCCTAAGGTGTAAAGGTTCCTGATTTAAAGATTTTTATCTGCTCATTCATAAAGTCATAGAGAGGCTCAAATAAAGAAAAAAAATGTTGCTACAAGAATGTGTGACTGATGTTTTATTTATTTATTTTTTATTAAATGATAGCTGTATACAGAAGGCAAAAAAAAAAAAAAAAAAAGAATGTGTGACTGAAACCTTTAGGAAAGTATTTGGGGCTGCATGTAGGCTGCAAGTACCTAATTAAACTCTAGACCTGTGCCATCTAAGACAAGGGGTTCTGTAAATGTAAACCAATTAAAATTAAATCAAATTAAAATTCTGTTTTACTTGCAATAGTCACATTTCAAGCATCCAACAACCACATGTACCCAGTGGTCATCTTTTTAGATAAGGAAGAGGTAGAATATTTTTATCATCATAGATAATTCCATTGAAGAGCATTGCAGTTCATAGATAGCAGTGGGACTTTATTCCAAGAAAGGTCTTTATGAAGAACTTCACCAAGGAGATAGAACCTGAGATGACTCTTCAAAGAAAATCAGCCAAGTAAATGATGGGGTGAATTAAGGCAGGAGGGAGAAAGTGGGAAAGACATTTTAGATTGAAGGTGCAGAATGGTCTTGTAGAATTTTAGTAGTTTTGTATCTCTGAAGGTCAGATGAATAAGGGGGCATGATAGAAAGTAGACCTAAATAGATGAAATAGTGAGATAATAAAGGGTCTTGTATATTATTATAAGGAATTTAGATCTTCATTGTGGGCATGAATTGGAACGATGGAAGGATTTTCTGTAGGAATAACTAGGAGATGACTTGGCCAAATTTGCAAAAATCACCCTGGAAAATGTGTGAGAATGATGATGAAAGGGGATATTTTAGGAGAGACTAGAGAACGAAGTAAGCGTAAAAAGATTTTGCATTTCCTCATCCCTCCTGCCCCAGCTCCGTTTATTCCAGCAGTATTCACAGAAGCACAGATATGGAATCAACTTAAGACTCAATCAACAGATGAATGGATAAAGAAAATGTGGTCTATTATGGACAGTGTTGTACTATTTGGCCATAAAAAGAGTGAAGTCATGTCATTTGTGGCAATATGGGTGCAACTGGAGGTCATTATGCTAACAGAAATAAGCCAGAACCAGGTAAATATTAATATTACAAATATTGCATGTTCTCATTCATGTCTGGGAGCTCAGAATGTTTATTTCATGGAGGTCAAAAGTAGAATATTGGTAACCAGAGTCTAGTGGGCATAGGTGTGTGTGGAGGGGTGAAGAGAAGTTGGTTAATGCATATGAACATACAGTTAGATAGAAGAAATGAGTCCTAATGTTTAATAGCAGAGTGGAACAATCATAGTAAATATATAATGTCTTATATATTTCAAAGCAGCTTAAAGATAGGACTTGAAATATTCCTAGCACATAACAATCCTATGATTACTATGATGATAGATATCCTAAATAACCTGGCTTTATCATTGTACTGTCTATTTATGCAACAAAATATCACATGTACCCCATAAATACATATGTGTAAATATTACGTTATTATTTAAAAATAAAACATTTAGAATTTTGATTGCATTTTAAAAGAAACAATGAGTTTTTCAACTAAAGCGTCAGTAATATCTGAGGAGAGGAGGGGAGGGGAATGATAGTAACAGTGCTTAGGACATGCTGGCTGTTATTTATGGAGGCAAAGAAGAGAGAAAAATCTAAGACAGCTCCTAAGTTTCTGCCTTAAATGACTGAGTGGATGATAAAATTTGAAATAGAATGACAATTTTGGGGAAAAATGATGAATGATGTATTCCGCTTTTGACAAGTTCCCATTGGACATGTTAAAACTTCTAGTTGGAGATTTCCAGTAGACAGGAATATAGGTACAATGTGTGAGTGAGAGATTGGGTCACTGATGTAAATTTAGTGTCACAAGCTTTGATGATTGTTCAAAGACACTCTCCCAGAGAGAGCATGTGGAATGAGAAGAGATAGGTCACGTATAGGACCTTGATGAACAGCAACTTTTAGGGAATAATCAGAGAAAGATGAGCAGATATTGAGACGAGATCTCCAGAAAGGTGGTGGTTAAATGTGTATTAATGGTATTACAGAATTCACAGAAGAGAATTTTTAAAGGCGGGAAATGGTCACTAGTGAAACATGCCATGGATAAATTTAGTAAGGAGGATTTCAATTCACAACAACTTTAGCGTCTCATGTTTCAGAGAATAAGGCCAGCAAAGAGTCTTGGCCTAGGTCTTTAGGTAAATTTTTTAACCAGAGATTTAGTAAATGTCCTTAAATCCAACATACACAGGACTTTAGCTTTCTAATTCCATTTTTCCATGATCATAAATACATCATATTTATACTATACATCATTCAATTTTGGTCTTTTGACATATGTGCTGATAAGTATTTTTGCATTTGTGTAGATTCTCTTTCCTTCAATGGACTTGATATTTCTCAAGGGTGATAGCCATGCATTTCATCTTTAATAAAAATCCCCATCCCAATATTTAGTGAAAGAATTTTACATCATAGGAACTCTAGATAATATAGTTTAGGGATCTTGTTTTTTTTTTTTTTTTAAACAATTTAAGAAATTCCTGCAATGATCTCTGTTAACAATTTCTTAGGCTCACTACTATTTAAAAACCTTTATACCAACATTCACATTCTCATTGACACAGAAAGAAGAGTTATAGAGAGTTTGAAACATATTTTTTTCTCAAGCCATGTATCTAGTCAATATGAAACTTTGGCCACATGTCTATTTCAAAATGGAGTGAGAAGGACATGAGTAACTTGACTTTTGTCATCATGATATGATAACCAAGAACTTTCAAATGTGCTTATGTAATATTATAAACATTATAAATAACTATATAAACATTGTGGTTTACTGAGTACCCGTTATATTAGTTATTATTTTTTAATATTTATATACATTTATGAGTACAAGTGCAATTTTTTACATGCATAGATTGTATAAAGTCAGGGCTTTTAGGGTACCTGAATAATGTACATTGTACCCATTAAGTATTTTCTCATCATTCACTACCTGTAACACCCTTACCCTTCCTAGTCTCCATTGTCTATCATTTCTCTCTCTACACTCATGTGTACGGATTTTACACTTAACAGGTTTTATAATTAATGGGTTCCAGTTCCATCGTTGTTTTTTCAAAAGACATGATATCATTCTTTTTTTTAAGGCTGAACAGTATTCTATCATGTATAGATAATCATATTTTGATCCAATCACCTGTCAATAAAAACTTAGATCAGATTCCACTTCTTTGCTATTGTGAATAGTGCTGCCATGAACATATGAATGCAGGTATCTTTTTAATTTTTTGATTCTTTTCCTTTGGGTAGATACCCAGTTGTGGGATTACTGGATTGGATATTAATTCTAGTTTTGTTTTTTTGAGAGATCTTCATACTCCTTTCCATAGAAATTATATTAATTTACATTCCCACCAATAATGGACAACGATTCTCTTTTCACTGCATCTGTGCCAACATTTGTTATTTTTGACATTTGAATAACTAGCCAGTCTGTCTGGGTTAAGAGGATATCTCATTGTGGTTTTTTTTTTTTTTTAAGATAGAGCCTCAAGCTGTTGCCCTGGGTAGAGTGCTATGGCATCACGGCTCACAGCAACCTCCAGCACCTGGGCTTAAGTGATTCTCTTGCCTCAGCCTCCCAAATAGCTGGGACTACAGGTGCCCACCACAATGCCCAGCTATTTTTTGGTTGTAGTTGTCATTGTTGTTTGGCAGCCCTGGGCTGGATTCAAACCTACCAGCTCCAGTGTATGTGGCTGGCGCCTTAGACGCTTGATCTATAGGCACTGAACCATCTCATTGTGGTTTTAATTTACATTTTCCTGATAATTACTGATGTTGAGCACATTTTCATATATTTGTGGCCATTTGGCCATCTTCTTTTGAAAAAAATTTGTTCATATTTTCCACCCACTATTTGATAAGGTTATTTGGGGTTTTTTGTTTGTTTGTTTTGTTGCTGACTTGTTTGAGTTCTTTGTAGATTCTGGGCATTAGCCTTTTGTTGGATATATAGTTTGAAAATAATTTTTCTCATTTTATCGGTTGTCTGTTTACTGTGCTGATTATTTCCTTTGCCATGCAGAAATTTTTTTTTTGTTTAATTAGATCTCATTTATTTATTTTCATTTTGGTTGTATTTGCTTTTGGAGTCTTAGTCATATATTCTCTGCCTAGGTCAATGCTCAGATGAGTTTTTCCTACATTTTCTTTTAGGATTTCTATGGTTTCAGGTTTTACATTTAAGCTTTTGATCTTCCTTGAGTGAATTTTTGTATATGGTGAGAGAAATGGATCTAGTTTTATTCTTTTGTATGTGACTATCCAGTTTTCCCAGCACTATTTATTAAATAAGAGCCTTAAGCTGTTGCCTTTCCCCAGTATATGGTTTTGTCTCTTTTTTTTTGAAAATCAATTTGTTGTAGCTATACGATTTTATTTCTAAATTCTCTCCTAGGTTCCATTGATCTATGTGTCTACTTTAATATTAATATCATGCTATTTTGGTTCTCATAGCATTTTAGTATAATTTAAAGTTGGGTAATGCAATGCCCTCAGATTTGTTCCTTTGTTTGGGATTGCTTTGGCTATTTCAGTTCTTTTTTAGTTCTCTATGAAGTTTTTTTTTTTTTTTTCTAAAGCTATTAAGAAAGACATTATTTTGATAGGAATTGTATTGAATCTATAAATCACTTTGGGCAATATGGACATTTTGACCATGCTGATTCTTCCGATCCATGAGTATGGGATGTTTTTACCTTTGTTGGTGTCCTCTGTGGTTTCTTTCCTCAGTGTTTTGTAGTTCTTTTTGCAGAGATCTTTAATTAATTCCTCGGTTAATCATATTTATAGGTATTTTATTTTCTTCACAGCTGTTGTAAAGCTGTTGCAGCTTATAAGATTTTCTCCTTCACTTTGTCTTTGTCCAGACTCAATGGACAAGCGATTTGACTTTTATAACGAGAATTACAGAAAAATTAATAAAGCTGCATTAAGGAGCATTATTTACAACTAAGTACTCCAAATGTTAATAAGATATATTACTTGATGACAGTCATATAGGCTGTATAATTCCTGAGTGCCTTGGTGATGTGCTGTTTGCCTTGAATCTTCTAGGTGACTGAAGATCTTCTTGTATCTGGATGTCTAAATCTCTAGCAATACCAGAGAAGTTTTCATCCATTATTCTCTCGAATAGGTTTCCATGCTTTTTACTTTTGACTTTTATATATGTTTGCTTTACATGATCCCTTATTTCTTGTAGAGATTTTTCATTCCTTTTATTTTTTTCCCTTAATTTTTGACTAACTAGGTTAGTTTGAAAGTCTTCACTCAAACTCTGAAATTCTTGTATTTGCTTGGTCTCTAGTATGCTGTTAAACTTTTCACTGTATTTTGAAAAGTACTGTAGCCCCTTAATGCTTTCATTTCCAGAAGTTATATTATCAATGTGGAAGCAAAAACTCAACATAAATTAAGCAAGTAGGCAGGGGGAAAAGGGGGTAGGTAAATTCATACCTGAAGGGTATGATGCACACTTTCTGCGGGAAGTGCACATGTTTGTCTTATCCAAAAGGAAATTATGTACATGTGTATGTCCCCATCATATCCTGAAATTTTTAAAAAATGGCAAAAAAGGAAATTCTGTTATTTTTTCTTAAATTACTTACCTTTTTAGTAAAATTTTCATTCCTGTCCTTAATTATTTTTTCTTTGTGCTGGTTTTCAACTTTCTCATTAATCCCATTGATCTTACTTGTGATCCATACTTTGAATTCCATATCTGAGTTTTCAACAATTTTATTTTGGTTGGAGTCCACTGCTAAAGGTCTAGTGTGATCCTTTGGGTGTGTCAAAACAGCCTGTTTTTTCATGTTGCCAAGAGTTCTTATGCCGGTTTTGTTTCATCTGGAACCTCTTAGCTCAGTTCAAAACAAATAGCTTTGCAGGACACCTGTTCTTTGCTGTTGGGAACTCTGTTGGTCAGTGAGGAGAGGAAGAGGTCCCTGGATGGTGTGTTCTAGTCCTATTCCCAGAGACTGACCAGGGAGCAGAGAAGCAGATGCACCGTGAGCCCTTAACACTGCTGCTCTCCTGCAGCTCCCCATACCCCTGTGGTGGTTCTGAGTGGTCAGTATGCAGGGCACACAGCAGAAGGTCAGCATGTGGTGGTCAGTTGGTGCATGGTGACAATTCAGCCCATCTAGGTCTGTCAGCGGTGGCATCACCCAGGCAGTGCTGGTAGCCGATCTAGTATCCTAGCAGTATTAGCCAGTATGGGGGCCACACGCTCTGTCCAAGTCCCCTGCAGCAGTGGGAGATAGTGACATCTGACCCTGGGACATGGACTTTTCATTTCCTCTCTTGCCTACCAGTGGTGATGTGGAGGTGACAGTAATTTATCTGACCCCTGAGTTGATACAGTGCTTGGGGCTAGGACTCAAAATAGCACCAGCCACAGCATCTACAATTCAAGAGCCAGCAGGAGCCCTCTGTGCTTTATCTTGGGAGCACTGATGCTGCAGAGTCTCTAGTCAGTACCCTGGGCCAATCCAGATCCCTGGCATGGTGGAGGGGCCCTCCTATAGCTCTGATTGCAATGTGCAATTGTGCATAGGGGGAGGGTGGAGCCCTGGGGTTCTCTCTTCTGTCTCTTCCCCACTGCAAGCACCTTCTGCTGTGACCTCTGATCCATCCACTTCTCTCTCCTTCACTTCAGGATATTTCAGGTCCTTTTTCTGTTGTTTTCCAGTGAGTACCTACTCACCACTTTCGATTCTCTCTATCACAGCAGTATGTTTAGGCTACTGCTAGTCGCTGTCATGGCCGCTCCCTCTCAGCTTTAATTCTGACAAGTCTTACCTCCCTGAACTTTAACTTTTCTGTCTACAAATTTGCAAAATAATAATATTAACCTTGTGAATATTATAGTAACTAAATGAGATGGTGCACATAAAAATTATCTAGCAATACATACTAGATATTCATTGTATTATTATTATCATCATCTCTTTTATGGTTTATTACCTTTTAAATTTAATATTTTATTGATATATAATAGTTGGATGCATTTGATATTTGGACACACACATATAATGTGTACTGATCAATCAAATCACGGTAGTTGTGATATCCATGACCGCCAACATCTATCATTTCTTTGTATTAAGAGCATTCCAAATATTTTTTTCTAGCTTTGAAATATACAAAAGAATACTGTTAACTATAGCTATGCTACTGTGCTATCAAACATTAGAAATTGTTTCTTCTATCTAACTGTAGTTTTCTATCCATTAATCAATCTCTGTTCATCTTCCTCTGGTAATCACCATTTTACCCACTGCCTCTATGAGACCAATTTTTTAGCTCTCACATATGAGTGATATCTGTCTTTATGTGTCTGGCTTATTTTATTAACATAATGTCCCCTAGTTCCATCCATGTTACTGCCAATGACATGAATTCCCATTCATTTTTATGAGTGAATGATCTCTTCCTTCCCTAATGGGACTGAGGAAAAAAAATTTGCATTTTATCCTGGATCCATTCACTCTCTCCATATCTCACAATTCAGCAAGTGCCTTTTTTAGTCTGTATCAAATTCGTTCCACGATGAATTACTGCCATTTTCTCATGTCTCAGATATTAAGCAAGAGCAAATCACCCTTGTCTTTGTTCTGACCCGTGATGAATTTGACAAGTTGTCATTACTGTAAACTAGGAAGCCTGTTTGATGAAGGATGCTTTGCTCTTTTACTCTTGAACTGGTGGAGGAGGAAGAATGAGGCCAAAAGAAGGCTTTTCCCATCATTCTCCCAAATGAATCTTCAGAAGATTGTCCCTATTGCAATCTGAGTAATGGCTGGTGATGAAACTGCCGATAAGTTCCAGTAATGGCTTATCCAACAGCTGACTCAAAGGTGATATGTATATAAAAGGAAGCTCTAATGAAATCACTTTACAAAATAAAACTTTCTAGGAGTTAAACATCTACTAAAAGAAGGCAGAATTCTAGGCAATATGGATCTAGAAGCAATTTGTGTAACCTGCCAGTGATGCTTTTTCAGTTGAGTTTGCTTTTGGAACAGAGGGGGTGGGTAGAAATAAGTAGAAATGTCTTTTTAAAAATACTCCAAGTACACTGGGTTTTCTTCTCTTTGATTTTGGATCTGCATTGAGTTGGCAAGATTTGGAAGCAGATTTCCTTTTCCTAAGAGGGAAAGAACTTCATTTCAAAGTGTTTTATTCTCTTTATCAGCAGAATTCTTAGGTCATCATCATGGAAAATGGTGATTTGGCTCATAAGGTAGCAGGTCATCTTGTCCAAACACGTAACTATCACATCATTTGCTCTGTAATGTTAAGGATATTGCTTATCTTCCATCTCAGTGTCACTATTCTCTCTCTCTCACACACAAACAAGCAAACAAGTCCCGAGAATTATAAATGGGTTCCTTTATATATGCCATCTCTTTGATTTGAAGTGACAATCAATATTGCATAAGGGTTTCAATTTTCTCAATTTAGGAACATCTGTTGAGTATCTAATATCACAAAATTTGTGGGTAAAGGAAGAAAATAAAGTAGGACTACTCTTTAACATCACAGCACTGGGTATGCTAGATGTTCAACAGATAAGAACAACCGTAGGCACTTATATGCTTTTGTATCATCTGGAATGTCTTCTCTACTCAATCATTTGGAACCCATCTGATAATCCCTTCTACTGAAATAGTATGTTATTCCGTTTGACACTTGTCATTAGCCCAGACCCCCAGTTGCTCACCACTTGCTCCCTTCTCTGACCTTCTGATTGAGATTCCTTGCTTTTACCTCCCATGTCACCTCCCTGTCTCCCAGAAGAGCTGTCTGTTGAGCAGGGCTGGCTCTGGTCCTATGTACTTTCAAGCCCTCTTCTTTTTGAAGCTCGTGGGCTAGAATTTTGATTCCTCACCCGTCAGACCTGTTCTCCATGTTCTCCCACTTGGGATGGGTTGCTCTGTCTCTGTGAGTGATGTTGTGGGATTCTTCCACCACCTGAACCCTCTCTCACTTTCCTCTTTCTCACATAGTACCCATGTGATTCTTCCCTCTGGCATGGCCTTGGTCTTTTCCCTGCCAGGTTCAATGAATAGTTACTCATTTATGTGAAACTCAAAGTCAGTAGTATTTCTGTTTTCTAGTTACACCAGAGACATGAGCTATGGAAGATTTTGCCTGCCCTGCCTGTTTGTTTAGTGGCCATGTGGAGAGATTTGGACTTATACAGACATTGGTATCTCAGGGTCTGGTTTTACTACTGAAAACAAAAGAAAGAAGAATCTTTCTCTTGCTGCTATTAAATTTGAACACCTGACTACACCATTTGTGAAAGACTTAACAAATATCTCTATGTGAAGTATATGCAAATATTTGGGTTCTACAGTCAGGTTGATAGAACCGAGATGCATTGCCCATATATTCAGTTTTAAGTAGAAAACCAAACAGTCTTAAGATGTGGGCATTCTTCTCTCTCTTAGCCCCACAAACACTCTCAAATAAATCACTTTCTAAAAAGCTTCTTGGAAGTATTATAGATTCTCAGACACCATAAAAAGTAATATCCTTAGACCCTGACAAAAGTTCTCTTTTGGGCTTTAAAATTTAGAGGCCATACACTACACAACACACGCAATTTATAAGAGAAAATACACAATTCTTTATCCCTCGGGATTTAGTACTTGGTGCTGGCACACTGTGACCAATAATTCTAAACATACACTCTTGTAACAAACATTGTTCAAGCTTCAGATAAAATTCCTTCATAGTTCTTGTTGTATGTCCTTAAAACAAAACAAAACAAAACAACAAAAAACAAATGAACAAAACTGAGTCCAAAGGCCAGCAGGGGGGTGATTCAGAAGTTTTGTGCATTACACCCCTGTTGATATTAAAGATGGAGACAGCTTCAGAGTGAAGGGAAAATTTGGGCAGCAGAATTTGGGCTCAGTTAAGAAAAGAGATAAATCACTGAACTTGTAAAATAATAGATTTTAATGTAGTTTGAACACAACAGAGTCTTGCAAAACAAATTATTATTTACCAATAGTGTCAAGCATACATTTTCTTGTTTCTTTTCATGGTTTTACTTATGATTCTAGAGGAACACACAAATTATTACAGGACTTAGGAATTGAAGAACATTTTACAATATTAAGCAATCCATACTACTTCTAAATTTGTACATAGATTCATAAATTACATAATGTGTGATAGTGATTGTTTATAATATGGACTGGATAGATCCCAAATGCTAAAATTACAAATAATTTTATTTTTTGAGAAATATTTTACATGTTCTTATTATATTTTAACGTATAATTTCAAATCCTTAGAATAAAAATAACTTTCTTTCATATATTAGGATAATTTCCTTTTTAAAGGAAAATATACTCCAATTTACATATTTTAAATACATTACATATTATGCTTTAGTCACTGCTCCATCCTCTTAGATATTTAGTCGATTCTGAGTTTTATGACAACCATACTTTTCACATTTCTTATTTGGTCATTATGGAGGTCTGTTTGTCAATGTTGGGGGCAGGACATTAAAATCTAGCTTCATTTGTACTATTGCTCTAGGCCCTGCAAATATCAAGAGCAGATTTGCCTATAACTTTTCATGGTATTTTATTCTAGAGATTTTCATTCCATTACTCAAAAAAAAAAAAAAATGTTTCTTATGTCAAACAATTTTCCTTCTTTATCTTTTCGTATTTAAGAATACTTCCTTCCACACCTTTGCATACATATGGTGAGCATTATCCAATTTTTTATAAAATATATCTTGCTAACAAATCCCTGAGAATGAGAATTTGAGAATTATGTGTTTTCATGTAGTTGTGACTAATTTATCAGGTCTTAGCTCCTTACCATATAGGAAGGTACTTCCCTAGTTTGGAGAAGTAAATAGGGATTCTGTAATCTTGTTGTTTATTAGAGTAGCACTGAAAACATCTACCTGGGAAGGGAAGTTATTTGAAATGAATTGTAGATGTGTTTCGCAGGTTGAGTGCTCATTTCCCTGCAGTTGATCTAAACTCAGATTTTCTTTGGCTCGTGCACTGTTTAGTGACTGTGTGAAGAGCAAGTAAGCTATGTTGGCTTGAAAGTTTCAGTTCTGTCTTCCAGGGGCTCTGTCATGTTGGCTGGAGGCTTAGCTGCTCATCTGTAAAATGTAGAGCCTCTGCTTCCAACCTCCGACCTACCTCACAGACATGCTGTAATGTTTTAATGAAAAGTACTTTGAGCTCTTTGTGGGTGTGTGTGTGGGGGGTGATGCTCTCTATAAACAGAGAATTGTTACCGAAATGTTCTTTTCATTAGGTCTTTGGATCCTGTTATGAAAGTCCAGGCTACCTAATGGACAGGGATTTATAGATGGCCATTTGTAAAAGCAAATTCAAGTACACTTAAGCATTAAATAAACACAGATGCCCAAATGAGATTATGAAATTGTCCAACAATGGTACAGACTGTACCTGGAAATTGATGGGAGGGATTGATTTTTCATAACTCTAATTATTCTCACTCTCTACCATACATTTGAGACTTAAACTGTCTGAGCTTGCCAGCACTGAAATGGCAATATCCTTTTATAAAACTCTTTAACAATCCTCCAAGGGCGAAGCAAAATTAGGAACAGATCGTCAAAAACTAGGTCTACACTGGCCTTTAGACTTTTTAGAAAATTTAAAATCTCATCTAGATTGCTGCAGATACCAAGTAGTAGTTCTGAAGGACACACAGCTGGTAAATTGTAAGCCAAATGTATAAACTTATGCTACTTCCCACAGATTTGGGAGAATTGCTATGAAAATAGTTAAGCTTTGGGGGCATCAGAGAGCTTGTTCATTATGGATAGACACTTGCTGAAGGGTAATCCCACAATACAGACCAGGGGACATTGATCTAAGGTCTTGTCTTTTAGGCCTTTATTACTTTATCCCTAATTATGTTCATGAATGACACAAGGGAAAAGAAATTCTAATGATGACAATGAAACATTTTGATTCAGATTATCTACCTTGGTGGCCTCCTCTCCCCAATTCACTAAATTGTTGCTCAACATTCTGTTTGATTCTCACTCACACCAGCCATTTTCTGTTACCATTTGGCAAAAGCTCTCTGCCCTAAATGTCCCTGTCTTGCACAATGGAAACAGTACCCATAAGGTCTCAATCAAATTGTCATGTGAATTATTTTACGTTTCACGAGGAAGATAAAAATAAACCAGATTGGGATTGGAAAAATCCATTTCATATCATCAACCTCAAGAAATCTTCATCTGTAGTCATTCCAGAATGGTTTCATCTACTAACCTATCGTTGAATCCTCTTTCTGTTGGTGACTCAGGCTACCCTTCTATTGCCCAATTCTTGTTACGACTTGGGAGGTTATTGTGGTTGGTTTGTTTTTAATATCTTGCCCAATCTTTCCATTTTTAGTTCCAGACTATTGCTTTCAACCACTTTCAACTATCCCATTCTTTACAGAATGACACAGTACTGTATACAATCGAGCTCAAGTATTTTTCAGTCTAATTCCAAGGCGGCTGCATCACACCCCTGGACTCTGCACAAATTGCAAGTGAGAAATTGTTATGTAATTTCTTGGTAGCTTCCTAGAGACCCCTCCTTGGGAGTTCACAATTATTATTGCACTGATTCCTCATGAATAGTCCTGTGATGTAGGTGATATTAAACTCTTATGTGGTAGATGAAGAAGGTGAGGGAAAGAATTTAGTCAAATACCCAGGGTCATCCAATTAGTAATTGGCAGTGCTAATGATTTGAATCCAAGTCAGACTGACTCCAAATCCCCTTTCTGACTATTATACATCTGCCTCCTTCTTAATCTGTCTTAATGCCATCTTATGCACATTTTCCTTTATCCAAATCTCAAAACGTCATAGAGCTGAGGTTGACTCCTATTTTACATTCTAAGCACAATTTTTATTTTTTCTTCGGCAGAGTTCTTCCTATTGTCAAATTCCATTTAGCTTAAGAGAACTAGGCCCCTGGGATGTGCTCACACCACATGCGCCTCTGTCCCTCTCCTGGGGAAGTGCACACACTGGGAAGGTTCCACATCCACACATTGCACCATCTTTCCTAAAATGCAGTACAACCACACTATCACTCGGAAATGATCGCTCAGAAATGATTGCCTACAGAAACCTTAGGAAGTTTACTAAAATAAACCAACATGCTTTACTCCAAGTTCCAAGAGTCAGAGGATATTTCCCATGGAGTCGTTACTATTTAAGGCCTTTTTAGATTTTACATAATTATCATTTATTCCTAGCTTGGTAGTTCATTATCTAATGTGTATGCTTTAAGCATTTGACCTGACTGTGAGCAATTGCTCATTTGGCCAGAACTAGCAGGTTTTGTTTTAAATGTGAACTGGAAGGAACCCCCAAAGCGTTACCTTTTGCTCAAACTGTACTGTAAGTCTTTGATAACTTGCTGCCTATGTGGGCAGTGATAGAAAGAAAATACAGCGAATGATCATCACGTTCCTTGGGTGAAATTTCATGATCAGTTTCAATCATGCTGAGTGACAGAAAATGAGGTAATGGTGATCTTTTCTTATCATTATTTGTTTTCTGCAACGTGTTTTACTTTAATAAGAGTCTGGATATCATTTTGAATACTTGGCTCATCCATGATAGCCTGGTTTTCATCTACATAAGTTCACGTGCCACTCACTTACTCTGAGTAAGCAGGTACCATATGGAGTCAACAATGACAAAAAGCCAAAAAAGTTAACAGGATCTCAAAAATTATGCTTTTAGCACTACCCCCACATTCCTTCATTTCTTGATTCATAACATTTACCTCCTAGGATAAGCTTACCATATTCAGGGAGCAGCTGCATAAATCATTAGAAAATGACTGGGACTGCAGAAATGCCCCCAATTCTCATTTTTGTTGTCTTAATTTGATTCGAATGTAATAGAACTAACACAGGTGCAGCCAGTCTTTTTATAGTGGTATTTCTGGGCTCAACTCAATTTTTTCTCATCAAATCATTGTGCATCATGGAGCTTTAAAACCAAGTGGATAAAGCTGCAGGTCTATTTGGTGATCTAATTTCTTTCCACTACAAGTGACTTTGCTAATATTTCTGATTTTATATTATTGTTGTATGTAAGAGAGCTAGGCTTCAGTTCAGACTTGTCTTAGATTACCCAAATGAACTCAGAGGAAAGAAAGAGAGAAAAATAAGGGGATACAGAGAGACAGAGAGATAGGTCTTACTTAAATTATACAAAGTTACATAAGTGCTATTAAAGGATATAAGGAAATGCTCAGAACTTGTCACTTGAGTTTATTTACATCTACTGTGCCTATGTGGAGGAAATATATAACAGAGTGGCACTGTATGTTCAGTTGACTTCACATTATCAGCTAGACATTGGCTATGGGGAGAGTAATTGGGAAACATGGTGGACTATTGTTAAGTGTTTCCAACACACCACTAGGCAGGATCCTGTATATCAGAGAATAGACCAGAGAAGGAATAAAAGGTGTGTAGGCATTAGTGTAGTCTGCCTAGGACAGATAATTATTTGGGAGAGTGCAGACAAACAAAGATGTAAAGATTCTTCTTTACAGATTTACAGACCTCTAGACATTAGCAACCCTTGGAGAATATCTGATTCAACAACGTGCTTTCAACAAATGAGAAAACTGGGGTTTCATAGGGTGGTCATTTTTCTAGAATTACACAACAAATAAATGGCAGCCAGGCCTTGAGTGACCAGTCCAGCACCATTGTCCACCAATTTTTTTTTCTTTTTCACTGATTTTATATGAAATAATGGAGAACAATGATCAGCCTCGTTGTGTCCTTTGTCTGTGACAGGTACTAACATAATGCCTCCTGAGCAACCCACGAATATCATCACAGCTGATGTAAAAAGGAGCATGTTTATTTTTTAAAAGATTGTTACAGTGCTGGCTGAATAGTATTTCTGCTCCTTAAATCATAGTACTCTCATCTCTCAAATGGAGGAGAGTCCATTTCTCAAGTGTAAATGAGTCCCTCATTTCAACCTAGTAGGAAGATTACATTGCAAAGAAGGAAGGGAGGCATAGTGAAATAGATATTTCCAAATTATTTTCTAAGACCTCCAATGGGACATGGTCAGGGTCTCTGGGGATACAGTATTTGGAGAGAAGATAAGTGGGTGGGATATCTGCATCCCATTTACTCCTCATTCAGAAGATGAGCATCATTTTTAAATATTGCGTTTCTGCATAGAATTTCTTTTAAAATGTCCTATGGTGGTGCCTGTGGCTCAGTGGGTAGGGTGCCGGCCCCATATAACAAGGGTGACGGGTTCGAACTGCCCCGGCCAAACTGCAAAACAAAACAAAACAAAACATAGTGGGGCATTGTGGCGGGCACCTGTAGTCCCAGCTACTTAGGAGGCTGAGGCACGAGACTCGCTTAAGCCTAGGAGTTGAAGGTTGCTGTGAGCTGTGAAGCCACAGTACCCTACTGAGGGCAATAAACTGAGACCCTGTCTCTAAAAAAAAAATTAAAAAAATAATGTCTTATGTTAACCAGTTGGATGAAAGTATTTCAGATTGTATACAGAAACACTACACTGTACCCCATGATAGTATTCATGTACACTGCTATGATTTCATAAAAAAAGATAAGCAGGAGATTATAGGTAAAATAGAACAAAAAGAATACATGGTACATTTGGAAACCTCTAATGAAAATAAAGCTAAACACTTGACAATGAAAAAAAAATAATGTCCTATGTTAAAATAATGAAGTTTAATTATGAGAGAGACTTTACCTAACAGATGCAGTCAGTGTAACCTGGTTCTTCGTACCCTCAATGAATCCCCAATAATTATTTTTAAAAAATGACGTTTTGAAAGGAAATGTGTTACTTGTAACAGTATTATCTTTGAAATCAGGCAGACCTGAAATTAAATAACCAGTGTGACCTTGGGTAAACTGATCAATCTTTCCATCTTGAATAGCTCTCATAATAGCTAAAACCCAGCGTTTTTGTAAGAATGAGGGAAGGCTCTTAGCATTATGGCTGGCACATGGGAGATAGTCCACAAATGTTCCAGAAGTCTTAAGCATGGTAGTGTAATCTCTGGATGATAGCTTTATAAACAAGCTCCATTAACCTGGGCATCATCCTCAGTTTTAAACAATAATGTATAGCAGTGTGTTAACTTCTAGACTGTATTGAATGGAAACTTTCAATTTCAAATATCAAAAATAATAGCAACACAAATTCATCCTTTGGCTTTTAGTGTTTCTTGATGTCTTCCTATTTTAAACTTTAAAACAGTCCAACTGGGCAAAAGGGCAAACACTATTCTTTCCATTTCCATTAAGAAATGGAAGCACAGGAATAAAATGATCCATTAATCAAAGTTACTATCTGCTTTGTTCTCACTATTCTTCCCCCTGGGGTTTCTTAGTTTTAAGCTGTACTTGCTGATTTACTTGTATGGAGAGCCAGTCTCACCCTAAATCCCTGACCGATACTGACTCAAGAAGTATTTAAACAGATGTCAGTTCCAATCCACCCACCCCAACACAACCTATGTGGATTCTTTAAGTTTTCTCTTTTGGGTGACCTGCAACTTCCCCCTGGGGCAGTAGTAGTTCCTCTCTTCCTGTAATGGGGTCTCTATGTCTGATATCTCACCAGGATTTCCTCCATGTTAGAATAGTCTTCCGCTTCACCTTGCAACTCTGAGGCAGATAACTTGACTAAATGAGAACGGGAGTTCTAGTGATTTCAGACTGAGTCATTTTCCAAACATGTTGGTTTCATCCTCGTCTCCTGCTTCTCCATTTGATACCTCCCATCCCAAATCTGACCCACTCTAGGACTCCCTTCCTCTTTTCTGGGCTGTGCGACACGGCAGCCACTCCCTATAACAAATGTGTCCATCATCCACTGATCTCGGCAGCAGAGCCAGACCACAACTTACAATCAGAGTTTTCTTTATCTTTATTTTTATTTTTTTTATGATAACGTGACTTTTTTTCTTTTCAGAAATCATTGGAAAAACAGAGAAACCCTATGTTTTCCTTGTTGTTGTGACTCACTTTGAGACTTTTCTAACAGGAATAACATCATTGGAATATAGATTTAAAAAAACCAATAATATTCCCCTGTAATCACAAAGCAAAGCAAAAAATATAGCCATCAACATTGCAGAAACAATGATTGTATAATTTAATCATGATAACAAAGTATTTAGGTATTTTTAAATGACTACCTGAAGCTATTTTTAATTCTATAGGTTGTTATATAATTACATATGTTAATACTTTAGTAGTTAAAAAAATTGGTTCTACCTACATTTTTAACTACTTTTTTTCTGCCGTTTTTGGCCAGGGCCGGGCTTGAACCCACTACCCCCAGTATATGGGGCCAACGCCCTACTCCTTGAGCCACAAACCCACCCCAGTTCTGCCTACTTTTAATACACAACATAATAAGTTGTATCTTCTTCCTAATAGCCCAATTATCAGAATAGGAACACAAAACAAACATTAGAGAGACAAAGAAAGTATCAGAAAAATTGCCTCTTGGTTTCTCATCTCTTTCTCTTTCCTTTGTGTATATAGTACAGCTGTTAAAAATGTGGAGCATTCCATGAATCTGCGTGTCAGCCTTGGGGGCCCTGGAATCTTCACTGTACCATTCTAATTTTAGTGTACGTGCCCCTGAAGTGAGCACAGATTTCCTTACTCTTGACCCAAGAAAATCGTTAAGGAAATTGGCAGCAACAAGGGCAAACACAATTTATTTATATATCAATGAAGGAATTACCAGAAGTCTACATATCACAGGCATTATTATGTACCAGGAAAGCAATGTTGAATGAGGTGCAAAATATTATGATTGAAGGCAAAGGTGTTGAAACCCTGAAGCTGATTCTAAATGAAATTGAGAATAGTTATTTATAGATGTGAAGATCAAATGCCGAAGGAGAAAGGAATGAGACATTTTAGAAAAATATTATTTTAGGCAGGAAGAGAGAAAGGACACACAGAGAAGGTTAACTGAGGCAGGAAGGTGCAAGGGGAGTGCATGGGACTGAGGCTGTGATATGAGCAGAGTGAGGGGCGGCTCTGGAGAATTCTGAAGGGGTGGAAAGTTGTACTGCCCAAGATGGGGAGGGATCAGTGATGTGGTTAGATCTGAAATTTGGAATCAACACTGGCAAAGAATCTACTCATGGCATGTTGGGCAATATGGATGAAAGAACAAGTGAGATGAAAGGAAGGACAATTGAGTCATTGTCCCCCCTTCCAAATATCCACTGCTGAGAGGGAATTGAGCAAACAGCAAAGATCTCATGACTGGAGATACTCAATGAGACTGAAACCCCTTTCTTCCCGTTCCTGCTGGAAAATATATAAACAACATGCAAATTCAAATAAAAAAATTCTTCCTGTGTCACGTTGAGAAACCCTCTGTTTCCTTTGTTGTTGTGACTCACTGTGAGACTATTCTAACAAGAATGCAATTTGTAGGGATGGGCAGACCTGTTGGGGAAAAACATAAGAACCTCTCTGGAATGTTTACCCATTCGTGGGACCATAGAATTTTTTTTTTCCCCAGCAAAGCCTGTGTTCCTTTTGAAAGACTCAAATTAGTTTTGGTTTGGAGAGGAAAAATGTCTCAGATAGCATAGCATAACTGCACTGAGGTACACGAGACACCTCAGGACAATCCTTAAAGAAGCAAAAGACAATGTTAACTGACTTATAAAACACTTTCCTTAACCCACGTCTTACCCAGTGGCTGCAGAGAGATGAGGAAGCTTGCAGGAAGAATGGAATGAAGGACGGTCATACTTGGGATATGCTATCCCAGGCGTGAAGAGAAATAGGACAGTTTATAGCTGGCCGTAGCTGGACAGTGGAAAAGAAGGGTATGGGAAGGGCAAGAGGTAACTATAGCTTAAATCAAATCAAAGAATCAAGGCCCTGATTAAAATACTTTTCTTGCTACAAAGTATCTTTGTGAAGGGCTTAAGTGTGTAAGCTGGAGAGTGGTGGTGGTGGGTGCTATCTTATAAAATGAGAGTTCTTCCACACACCTAAAACATACCATGAACGTTTTAGGACCCATGGACGATTAAAACATACAGTTCTGTGTCAGATCACAGATGCTATTAAAGCATTGTGTTTTTTTTTTCCCTTGCTTTTTCCATTTATTGGAAGGAAGAAGTAGGGTTAGGCAGGGATCTTGGCTTTGGAACATTTAATCCTGACATATCTTGTAAGGACTTGCTTTTAAAATAGTGAAAAAAAAATTCACCCCAATTTTTTGACATTCTTAACTTGTTTATTTTTGATCCCTGGAGAGAAGAATCTGAGATAATGGCAGTTACCTGAAAAACAAAATTAATGTAAGAGAGGGAGAGAATATGAATGAACAAGAATATGTGGTTGGGGTTCTCTAGAAAGTCTCTAGAGAGGTCCTTTAGGAGGTCTCTAGAGCTCCTGCAGTTCTAGAGACTATTACCCCGGTCCATTGGGTACTATGTGCAAAGTCCCTGAAGCAAGTGTTTGGAGACAGAGTAGGTGGTATTTTAAAGGGCATCAAGACAATGCTAAGATATCTGTTTTATTTTGACCTTCTGCTTAAGATCTTTTCTGAAAGCAGTTTGACTTAAAAAAGGAAAACATTCTTTGAGGGGAAAATACAAGATATTACCTAATTTTTTTTGGAAGCCAAACACATTCAAATATGCTTAGTCCTTCTTCAATGTTGTAGTTGAATGAGTAAAATTAGTAAGTAAAATCGCATTTGTCAATGCTTTCTGTGAGTGTGGCTGTGAACTGTTTCACCAAATTTGCACAGCGTAGCTGCAATGACCTAATTTCAAAGACAGTTATGTGGCATGCAAGGAATCAACCTTGGAGACTCCCTGGGAAGCAGGTCAAAGTGATAGTGAGTCATCCTCTTGAGATTGAAACCAAGATTGACAAGAGGCCGGAATGGCTGTTCAGAACAGACACAAAATTTATAGTGAGGACCATGGACAGAGGACTTGGTGGGTCCATACAGGAGCCCCAGATCAAAAGTCTTAGGACCAAAGTCTGAAATGCAGGAATTTCTGTGCTGGCTGTTTCTCACACGGCCACTTTAGGATCCAGGGTAATAACAGAGAGACGCTTATTTCATAATGGCTAAGGGTTCCTCTAAGCCTGGCAGAGAAGGCCAACTATTAACACCATCCACATAGAACACTGGGAAAATCTTTGTAGTATTCAGTGGATTATAGGATTGTCATCTGAATCTATTATTTTCCTCTTTCATCTCCAAATGAGTTATATTCCTGAAAGAAATCAGACTTCTCTTTTATTATCATTGAATGTATTTGTGTTTACAATTTCATTTTCTCAAAAAGATTACAGGGGCAATGCTTTATGATTATTTTACCTCCCTTCATGGCACCCAGGATAGGTGCTAAGCACAAAGCAATTATTCAATGCCTTTTTTGGTTAATACATTTAAATTAAAAAGTTGGTAATATTCAGCTAGTTATGCTTCTAGAAGGTTAGACTCGCAAATATGTGAAAGTCCTTTCAAATGGCTTTGATCATGCAATGAAAGTGAATTGCACTTTTTTCTTCTTTTTCCAGCAGTTTGTTTTGCAATCTGAATTTTTTCAGACTTTGCTTTGAAAAAGGTTGAAATGAAAAGCGTGGCAGCAAATCAGCCAGTTAAGAAGGTTAACAATTAGTCATAACTTTAACAGATGAGACAATTACACCATCTCTACCTTTTAAAAGTAACCACATTTTTAATTAGATTTTAATCATAAAGGTCAGAGGTAGTGTAAGTTTAGAAAATCAGAAACAGTCTGTGTTGGCAAACCTGCTTTATCTCAGATGTGTTAGGTTGGCCAAATTAACTAAAACAGATGGCGAGAGGCTTTTGTTCCTTCCATGATTAATTGCTGATTACATGATTTTAACAATCTTTAATATTTCAAGACTAGGTCTCAGAACTCATCTTTATAGGGATGGCTTCCCTTGGTTTCTTAAAAATATTCTACAAAATATCAATTATTTTTCCTACTGCTTTAACAAAGCATAAAACGATGAATAAAAAGGCCTTGCACTTCAGTTCCGATCTTGATTTTGTGGGACTTGTAAATACCCTGCTTCCTGAAGCATATTTTAGATCCTAGTGAGCCATTCCTTTCTAGAGGAGTAATTTTGGACATAAAGAGGTTGACTTTAGATGATATTTGCTGTTGTGGCTACCTGTTACTTCATAGCAAATGACTAACAGTGATGTAAAACAATAGTCATTTTACCATCCTCATCATTTTGTGTGTCAGGCATTGAAACAGACACGTCCAGGGTTGCTGATCTATGCTCCATTGTGACCGGGGCCTCCAGTGGCCTGGCTGTCATGGCAGGATTTGGCTGGGATGCCTACACTGGAATACGGGCATGAACTGTTAGGTACTTTCCATCTCTATAACATGTCTGCTGGGCTGAAATGTGCAAGGTGCCTCCTTTACTCATGTGTCTTGAACTTGGGCCAAGATAACGGGAACAGGTAATGTCAGTCTTCTCCTTCCCTTTCCTGCCTTTTCCTTTTCTCTTGCTCTCTCTCTTTCTGAGATTTCTCCATAAGACCAGCTTGGGCTTCCTAACTGGAGGCCCCAGGAAGCATGGAGCATAGATCAGGAAGTGGTGGTCTCATGGTAGCCAGACTCCTTACACGATGGCTGGCTTCTTCCAGAAGGAGCTTTCCAACACAGCAAGCACCAAAAGGCCCAGGTGAAACTGGGAGACTTTTTATGACTTGGCCTCAGAAGCCCTGAGCTGATACTTATATCTTATTCTTTTGGTCAAACAGGTCACTAAGTAGGCCAGACTAGATTCCAGGGGATGGCAGGAATGCTGGGGTCTACGGTATATACGTACAGGGAGAGAAGGAACTAATGGTGGCTATTTTGGAGACAAGCTTTCACATTTGTTTTATAAATAAGATTTCTGTAACAGAACACTTACCCTCATACTTGAAGCATTTTTTTTTTGTTTGCTTTAAGCATTCTGCATTTTTATCCTGTGGATCCATACGTCCTGTCTTTTCAAAGTACTAAGGATCATGGGATCAGGATTTAATTGTCAATAATAATTTTATATTTTGATTCTAAGATGACACTTCAGTTGCTTATCTCAGTTTCAAATCCACAAATATAAAGAAATACTCTTGACTTTTCAGGAATTCTGCTCCCTTAATCTCTTCAATTATGCCTTAATTCTCAATAACCTCTCTCAGCAGTTAATGTTGTTTATGATAGAGTATTTCCAATATTAGTAAATCCTGTTGTACTTTACTTGAGAGCTTTAATTTTTTAAGTTCAGTGGTTTTCAGCCAGAGCAGGGGAATTGATCCAATTATCTCATTCACTTGGGCTTTGAACCTGATCTCATAATGTCACATGGCCCCAGTTTACTATTAAGAACTCTTATGTCTTTTATAATGATTCTTCTTGGCAATTTTAATTAAATGACCACACTGAGTTGGATATAGGGAAACATTTGAGTCAGGCAAAATTGGTCTTTGATGCTTTTATATTTCCCTTTAAGGACTTTTCATTTCCCGAGACCTCTTACTTCCTAGATTTCTAGAGTGCTTGATAGAACCTTCCTTTCATTCTAGCAGACACCTCTGTAGCAGGTGCTTGCCCTCACTGGCCCTTAGAGATGTAGGACCATCACTGATAAGGAATGATACAAATGGGTAGCATTTGGGGATGTCTAGAAATATGGATGACAGAAAACCTAACTCAAGTTAGCTTAAATTAATAGAGATTATTTATATAGGTCTATGATATACTTCATTTTATTATGCTTTGCTTTTTTTTTTTTTTTTTTTGTAAATTGAACCTTTGTGGCAACTGCAGGAAACAAGTCTATCAGTGACATTTTTCCAATAATATGCTCACTTCATGTCTATGTGGAAACTTATGGCAATTCTTAAGATATTCATAACTTTTATTATTATTATAATAATATATGGTATGGTCATCTCTGATGATTGACCTTTGAAGTTACCAGGGGCATCAAAAACTGTGCCCATGTAAGATAAATGTTATGTGTTCTGACTATTCCACCAAGCAGCTGTTCATTCCTTCTCTCTCTCCCTCTCCTTGGGCTCCTTGTTTTCTGAGACACAACAGGAGTAAAATTAAGCAGATTAATAACCCTACAATGGCCTTTAAGCATTAACATAAAAGAAAGAGCTGCACATTTCTCACTTTAAACCAAAGCTAGAAATGACTAAGCTTGGTGAGGAAGGTGTATCAAAATCCAAGATGAGCCAAAAGCTGGGCCTCTTGTTCCACAAAGTAACCCATGCTGTGAATTCAAAGGAAAAGCTCTTGAATGAAATGAAAAGCACTACTCTGGTGAGCACACAAATGATGAGAAGGCAAACAACCTTGCTGCTAATATGGGGAAGTTTTAGTGGTCTAGGTAACAGATGAAACAAGCTCCAATATTCCCTTAAACCAAAGCCTAATTCAGAGCAGGAGAGAAGCATGGAGGATGCCTAAGAAAACTTTGAAGCTAGTGGAGGGTGGTTCGTGAGGACAGAAGCCATCTCCATAACATTAATATTCAAGGTGAAGCAGCAAGTGTCAGTACAGAAGCTACAAGTTATTCAGAAGATCCAGCTAAGATCCTTGATGAAGGTGGCTGCCCTAGACAACAGATATTCAGTGTAGTCAAGTGGGCCTCTATTGAAAGACAAGGTCATCTAGGTTTTCACAGCTTGGGAGGAGAAATCACTCCCAGGCTTCAAAGTCTCAAAAGATAGGCTGAAGCAAATACAACTAGTGACTTTTAAAGGAAGCCAATGTTCATTTACCATTCTGAAAATCTACTAAAAATGATGCTAAATCTACTCTTTCTGTGCTCTAAAAATGGAAGAGGAAAGTCTGGATGACAGCACATCTGTTGGCAGCATGGTTTAAGAAAAATTTTAAGACCACTGTTGACACCTTCTGCTCAGAAGAGAAAAATATCTTTCAAAATATTATGTTCATTAACAATGCACTTAGTAACTCATGAGTTCTGATGGAAATGTGTAAGGAGATGAATGATGTTTTCATGTCTCCTAACACAGCATACTTTCTGAAGCCCATGAATCAAGGAGTAATTTTGAATGTCAAGTCTTATAATTTAAGAAATACATTTTGCAAGATTATCACTATTTATAGATAGTGATTCTGCTGATGATTCTGGGCAAAGTGAATTGATAACCTTTTGGAAAGGATTTACCATTCTAGATGCCATTAACAATATTAGTGATTCAAGAGAGGGGGCCAAAATATCAACATTAACAGGAGTTAAAAAATAAATTGATTCTGACCTTAATGGATGACATTGAGGCGTTCAAGACCAGTGGAGGAATTAACTGCAAATGTGGTAGAAATAACAAGAGAACGGGTTTATAAGTGGGCCCTAAAGATGTGGCAGAATTGCTTCAATCTCATGAACAAACTTGAACAGATGAGAAATTGAACAAAGAAAGTGGTTTCTTAAAATGGAATCTACTCCTGGTAAAGATATTGTGAATGTTGTTGAAATGACAACAAAGTATTTAGAATATTACATAAAGTTAGTTGCCAAAATAGTGGCAGGGTTTGAGAGGACCAACTCCAATTTTAAAAGAAGTTCTACTGTAGGTAAAATACTATCAAACAGCACTGCATTCTGCAGAGCAATCTTTCATGAAAATAAGAATCAATGGATATGGAAAACTTCACTATTGTCTTATTCTCAGAAATTATTATATCACAACCACCCAAGCCTTCAGCAACCATCTCCCTGATCAGTCAGCAGCCATAAACACTGATGCAAGGCCCTCCACCAACAAATCGGATGATCCCTGACGTCTCACACGATCATTGGCACTTCAATAAAAATAAGCATTAGCAATGGCTTATTTTTAAATGAAAGCATGCACTTTCTAAAGACACAATTCTATGGAATACTTAATAAATTACAGTGAAGGGTAAACATAACTCTTATATGTACTGGGAAGCCAAACATTTTAAGTGATTTATTTTATTATGATATTTGCTTAATTTTCATGGCCTGCAACTAAACCCACAATATCTCTGAAATACACCTGTACCTTACTGCATCACTAGAGTTAAGCCCAAACATGTCAGCAGGCCCTGCTTCTTGCCTCTTCAGTCTTTCTTGTCATGCACTTGTGGTGGCAAAGTAACAGGAAAAATTTGAATGGAATATCTTCTTCCCCGATAGCTCAGGTAGAAGTCCCAAATTGAGTTTCCATGGCTCAGTGCAACCTGGAGGGTAGAATGCCCTGATTGGCTTAAACTGCTTGTGTGCACACTCTTCGAGCTAAAGGCAGGTATTAGCTCCTCCAGACCCAGGAGGGCTGATTGTAGTAGGGAAGTATATTTCCCTTAAAATAAGCACAGGGTGTTCACACTACTCAAGTGGGAGTCACTGGAGGGCATCAGCACCAACAAGTATCACAAAATAACCAGAGTCACATCTTCTCTTCCTCCACTTCACCTTTCAATAGCTGCTCCTTCTGCTTCATTCTTTTTGGTGAGTTGTCAAGGAGAAAGGTATACGGCAATGGGTGTATCCCCCCCACCCAAACCTTTATCTCCCATTTTTTCACATGGTCCCTATGCAATGCTTTTTGTGCCTCAAGCTAAAAAATTACTCTTCCCCAAAATAGTCCCTTTTGTCTCCTATGCCATCTGCACGTCTCCTTTTTTGTAAAACCAAAGACAAAGTTTTCACACACATGCTCATCTACACAAACAGATGCCTGCAATTATTCATAGTATTAGACACTAATTTCCATTTATACCCCTAAGCTTGAAAAGTAGGAGTAGGAGAAGGAAATATGGAGAGGGAAGGAATAGCAGAAAAGATGTGTGTGGTAAGGCAGGAAAAGCTGTCACTTCTGTGGGTGCTATCACGATCTCCTGTTTTACAGAATCATACTTCGTCATTGTCTGTTCTGTACTTTGAACGTGCAAATGAATTAGACAATTAGATCAATCCTCTGTTTTATCCATTATTTTTATGAATAAATATAATAACAATTAGGAAAGGCACTAGAGTAAATATATTTTTGGAGGAATGGAATGGGTTGTATGTTGTTTTAAGTAGCTCCTTTAAGGGAAGTTGGTGTCATATCAGCTTTTATATTAGAAATTTGTACTTCTAGTTAGAGAGAAGACAGGCAAGTGAAGATTTGCATATAACATTCCATCTTAGAATTTTAGAGGGAAAACAAGTCTGTGAGGATTTACACAACATTCCATAATTTTTAATGTTAAATTCATCCTTCCTTATATCTAACATGGAAAATCCTGGCTCGGCGCCTATAGCTCAAC
>NW_003852413.1:11326020-11354581 GCF_000181295.1 Otolemur garnettii | reverse complement strand
AGGAATTGGAGGTTGCTGTGAGCTGTAATGCCACGGCACTCTACCCAGGGGGACAGCTTGAGGCTCTGTCTCAAAAAAAAAAAAAAAAAAAAGAAAATCCTTATGAACACATGACTATAATGTCACCGTAATTATTAATTATTCTGAGAGTTGTCCCATTTTCTTTCTTACTTGACTCAATGCCTGGAAAACCAGTATTTTTCAGGAAATATATTCCCAGATGCATTCATAATCATTATTTTCTTACATTCTTAATCTGATATGGTAGAAGAAAGACTCAGCCAAAAATAAATAAATAAATAAAAGCCTGTGAATACTGTATATCGCAAAGGCAATGTCATGGCAGAATATGGCTCACTGCCCATAGTTATGTGATCCAACATCTATGACAGTGTTGACAGCTGGAAGGGAAGCACATTTCTATCTGAATCCATGAGGTGTGTATCTGTGCTATCTCTTGGTCTTCTGTCCCAGGGTCTCTGTAAAAATGTCATTTTTTGCTCTATGGCAAGCATTACTCTCAGAACATTTGCTATAAACTGTGGAGATAGAAGAGTTTTACAAGTGTGCTTATTGATTAGGGAAGGGGTGGGAAGCAAAAGGATACTATTATTTACTGAATTTCCAGAACATTCTAGCTACTATGTACACTTCCTAAATCTTCTACATTCATCACGACAACTCTAAAAAATGGTTATAATTATGGTGATGATTTTAAAGTTGAAACTCCAGATAAGTTAAAAAACCTTGCCTAGGGAAAGTGAGTAGAAGAGTTGTGATTTTAAGTGAGGCCTGTAACTCTAAAACCCATGTCCTTTATGTGACCTTTCTAGTTAGTTGTATGTTGCTGCTGGCATTCTTTGACTGAGGCTGACATGGTGTCTTCTCTTTCTCAGATCTTAGGCACGTCTAGCTCCTTTTAGCAGCACATGCAGCTCTAGATTATCTTTTAAGGGATTCTTCTAATTGTACCTTTTTTCTCTTTTGCTAGGAAGCCTGTTAACACCTGCTATGTCCTCTGTCCCCAAATTAATAGCCATCATGTAACTAACTATGTCAGTGACAACGCCACACAGGCTCAATGGTTTCTCCATTCATCATGCAGGCTATGTCCACAGCTGTTTCTACATCTATCTCTATATCTGTTCTGTTTACCTCCATCTTCCTTTTCACCTACCAGCACTATCATGGTTCCATAGCTAATGGAAACTTGTCTGTATTTATCCTTTGTTTCTTTCCTTAAAATCTCTCCTGTCCTTCTCCAACCCCTGCCTCTGATGACCCACATGAACCATGGAAGCCTATCATTCCTCATGCAATTCAAGGATTACAATAATATTTTTGCAAATAGCTTCTGCTACATAGAATTATTGAGCTGATTAAATGGTACACAGCACTTAAAGTGCATAGCACAACATCCAACACATAGGAAGGGTCATAACTCTGAGTCCGTTCATGTTAATATTACCTCCATTTGGTAGAGAAAGAAATTGAAGTGTTAAGATTTTACATCTAGTGCCCTTTTTCATTTCAGAATGTAGCATCCTTTATTATTCAAGGTCATTCACCTATTCCCAGGCTGTCAGAGCTTACACTAACATTACTGCGGTCAGTCTTAAGATGAGAAATGCATCCTTTAGAGATGCAAATCATACTCCATTTGTAAAATGTATCAAGGGTAACTGTGTGAAAAATTATAGAATACACAATGGGCTACCTGCAATATAGAAAATAAAGGTGGTCCAGTAGAGGATATTTCTTCTAGGATGGAATCATATTCCACAGTCAAAAATGTAAATATTCTTCCAGTATCCCTATAAAAATCTGGACTCTGTCCTTAGAGAGGACCATGATATTCCACCCTTCATGCCCCAGTTAGGATTATCTAATCACCATATTGTGATTATAAAGACCTGGAGAAAATGTATCTATCAGAATTCCTCTAAGAATGAATATTTCAAGAGGCAGAAAGGGACAGTTTGATAAGTGGCTGGTGGAGGGTGTGAGGTTCCCAACAAGTAAGCTCGGGTAATAATAGGTGCCTCAGTTGTCCTTCAGGAGGGTGGTCTCTGGCTAACTGAAGAATTTTCTTTTCTCTTAGTGGAGTAGACACTTTTAGGGGCAAAACTGAATTTCATGGCAAAGTGGAGGAAAGAGACTATTTTAGGAGGAAAGGGAAAAGAAAGATTTTCAGCTACTGAGTGGAAGAGACTTGGCAAGGGATACCTATTTCACAAGGATATAGAGGGCTTTTGCTAAGGGGCACTATATGACGTGAGCCTTCTTTTCCACTTTTTATTTATAAAGCTAATTCAATTCTATATTACTTGTAATGATGATGGAAATGGATTCTCTGTGACGAATATGAGAAAGTGCCAAATCCTGGTTTAAAGCAGGAATGATGTGAAAATCGGGTTGTGTATTGGGAAAGCCGAATTGTGAACTAGACAAATTTTATGATGTAATGAAGTTTATCGTGTGTATAATTTAATTATATAAATACCACAAGATGGAAAGTAAAACACAATAGTTACAGCTCCATCAATGTTTTGTTGCCTCTCTTATCTAAAACATTTTGGAATATTCAGTGAAAACCAAATCTGCATTTCAGATTATTCTGTGAAAGCACCAATTATGAGCTATCCTGGCAATTAATAATTCAGGACAAACATCTATGTGTCATACCCATCTCCTCCTTTTTCCTCAAACCTAATATCCAATGAATCATTCCGTCCTAGGGGCTCTACTTTTAACCCTGATCCTGACAATTCGCTGTATCTGCTTTGGGTTTCTTAGTTCAAGCTACTGCCTCAGTATCATACAGAATTTTACAGGTGTTCCCACCTAATCTCCTGGCTTCTGTTCTTCTCTCCCTCCATTCTGTCTCTATCTGATTTAAAATACGTAAGTCAGACTACATTATTCTCTTCCTTGAAAACTCTCAATATCAACACCATGTAGTCTGGGCATAACCTGGCCAGACTGGGTTATCTGCCTAATTTATGACTAATTCTCTATTTGCTATCTTGATTTCAGCAACCATGGTGTCTTTTTCACGTTCATAAATCTCATTCCTACCTCATGGTCTTGATCATTTCTGTTGTCTCTGTCTGGAACACTTTTCTCTTCAATTTTTATGTGTAGGAGCCTGTCCAAATGTCATTTCAAAGTTATCTCTAGTCATCCTACTTAAAACTTTCCTTGTGGCCCCAACACACGTCGTCATTTCGTTCCTCTTTTCCTTATTTTCATTTCAATTTCTATTTTGAACTAATTTTAGAGTTGAAGAAAAGTTTCAAAGAATTGCCCCAGGTCCCTCTTCCTACTCCCATGTTCTGCACAGCCAAGGCAGAAAATCAATATAGCTACCATGTTATTAACTAAACTGGAGACTCAGATTTTACCAATTTTTCATTAATGTTCTTTATTTCAAGATGCAGCTGTAGTTTTGTCATATTACATATCACCATCTGCAATTATATTATTGTTCATTCTTATTTGTTAGTTTTCTATCCCCCCACCGTCTAGAATATAAACTCTGTAAGGGTAAATAATTTGTCCTTTTATCACCAGGTCCTCAGTGTTCAGAAAATTTCCTAGCACATGGAAGGTGCGAAATATTTGTTGAACAAAGAAATGGATAAATGCTCTGGTAAGACAGGGCTGATATTGCCTGTGTGTAGTTTTATTATTTCGTGCATTTTGAAAAGAAATGAATAGTCATAGAAGAGTTAAAATGGGACTGACTCTAAGAAGGATAAATGTTTTGCTGTTGGTAGGAGCCAGTTCCTTCTCTACTGTTATTGAATGCTTTTGTGTCTATCAAATGTTTATCAAATAGTGATGAAGGGTGAAAGTGTTTGAGTAAATTCTGGATTCCTAAATTCTACTCATCAAAAGGAGGATGAGATGCTAACTGTGATTCCCATCACAATTTAGAGCGTTTGCTAAAAAAACAAACAAAAAAGCAAACAGAGAATAAACAAACAAAAATACCTGAAGGGACTTCCAACATGATGGGGGGAAAGGTATAAAATCTCTATCCTTAGCTACTCCTATGATCAAGTGTAAATTTGGATATTTGCATATACATATATCTTATTCATGACTTAAAAAATAGTTAATGATTTAAAAGAATCTGATAAACTTTTTCTGTAAAACATCAACTTAATATGGTAATTTTTGCTTTGAAGAATGTATACTAGTTATGGTTAAATTAACCAACTGGTAATTTTCACAAGATCCTACACAGCTATGATCTCTTATAGCCTAATGTGATCAAAGCCTTTTCAGAAGATTCTCTGGCTTAAATTTCATATTGGCTTAAGTATATTGTGGACTTGAAAAAGTCATCTGAAATTTGATCATGAATTCTGGCAAATGGAGTGGGATTTTTTTTTCTTCTTTTCTATAAGTTAGGGAAAACAGAAAACATTCTACGTACACGTTATATCATTCAATGTGACTCATATTTGGAGATCCAGCTCTTGATAGTATCAACTGCACTGGGTTTTGTGTAGAAAGACAGAGATGAATAAAACAAGTCACAGCTCTCCGTAAAGAGGGCACAGCATGGTGACGATGGAAGTGTTTACTTTTCTTCTCTAGAAAAACATGAGTCACCTCCTAAGATCTGTTATTCTAGTTATATCACATTTAAGATTCTTCTTTCTCTTGGGTTAGAAGAAGAATTTTAGATATTTCTTGTGGGAGAAAGGATGATTTGTTTAGTCACTCTGTTAGTTTGCTCAGTCAGGCTTTTGTTACATAATGAAGGTTACCCAAAGGTAATGTGGGAAACAACTTGGGCTAGTTATTGTTGTGTTAGTCATGGCTCTCCAGAGCAGGACCAATAGGATATGGAGATACATAAACACACACACTCACACACACACACATATATAAGAGGAGGTTCATTATGAGAATTAGCTCACGTGATGATGGGGACTGAGAAGTCCCACAATCTGTCATTTGTAAGTTGGAAAACCAGGAAAAGTCAGTGGTATCGTTCAGTCTGGTTTTGGAGGTCTGAGAACTTGGGAAGTCAATTGTGTAACTTTCAGTCTGAGGCTGCGGGTCCGAGGACTGGTGGGGCCCTTGGTGTAGCTCCCAGAGTACAAAGCACTAAATTTGAGCACCTGGAGCCCTTTTGTATGAGAGTGGGAGAAAAGATCTGTCCCAGCTCAAGACGTGAGAGAGAAAGAATACTTGTTTCTTTTTTTTTTGCTTTCCTGGTGGTTGGAGTCAGCTTTGGTTTTGCCCCTTGCCACACACCCCACATTTGTTCTTCTTCATCTGACCTTCAAAATCCTGTCCAGACCCTGTCTTCTCCTGCCTTTCCTTATCCACTAGCTCTGAGTCTGTGCTTCTAAATTTGCCTGGGAAAAAGGATTTCTTGAGAAACTCATGAAATGCATGAATTGCTGAGTTTGACCTCAAGCCCATTGAATCCTGTATAAAATATTGAATAGTGAAATCAAGCTTTTCAAACAAGACTATGAGGAGTACATGTTTTCCAAAGGACCAAAAGCAACTCTTTTCTTGGGGGTGGGGGCAAATAAACTTTATTAAATGGTCCTGGGACCAGAGGTGGTGGCCCGTGCCCAAAGGCAACTCTTACCAAGTAGGTATGGGAATTGAAGAAAGTTATATCATCTTTCTCGCCTGGATTCTTGCAAAAGTCTTCTAACAGGTCTTCTGGCTTTAGCTCTGGTCAATTCTCTAAATGAGTGAAGGCAGGCCTGTTAAAGAGTTAGGTCATTTCTGCTAAAAACGTTTTTAAGATTGCATTAAATGTATAGATTGTTATGGGAAATACGGACAACAATTTTAACAACACAAATTCTTCCAACCTATAACATAAGATACCTGCCAATTATTTATGTCCTCTTCACTTTCTCTCATCAAGGATTTTAGTTTTTATTGTGGAGATCTTTTACCTGCTTGGTTAAATTCATTCCTAGGTACCTTTTCTTTTGTTGTTGTTGCCATTGTGAGTGGGATTGATTTCTTGATTTCTGATCCAGAGAGTTCACTATTGGCATATAAATATGTTCTTGATTTTTGTGTGTTGGTTTTGTACCCTACGACTTTAGTGAATTTATTTATTAGTTCTAATAATTTTGTGCTGGAGTCTTTGAGGTTTTCTATGTACTGGATTATGTAAACATCAAGAATTTTTCTTTCTCCTTTCTAATTTGGATGTTCTTTATTTCTCCCTCTTGTCTGACTTGTCGAGAAGCTTCTGTAAATATGATGAAACAGCAAAGCATCACCTGCATTCCAGCCTGTGCATAATTTATTTTTCTTCATAGAAAATGAGTACCTGGCATATTATTATCTTTGATATTGGTATTGTTATCTTCTGTGCCTCCCTTAATAGAATGGGAGCTCTGTGAAGGTACAAACTATTTTTAATTTTTTAAAATTTATTTATTTTTTAAATAAAATTAATATGATGGCACAAATGTTTAGTTAACATTGTTTTCAATTCTAAGGTAAAGTTCAAGTTATAGTTCAACTCTTCATGCAGGGGTCATGCTGAACCTTCTCACACTGTACACATTCCGTGAGATCCAGCTAATTGTCCTCCCTCCTCCCACGAAGAGCCCTCTCTCCTCCCTCTCCCTCCTCTCCTCACCCCCTGCTAGACTACATTTGTGTTTTATCATATCTATGAGTGTGTAGTTGTTTATATATTGTTTTCATATTAATTTTGAGTATATTGGATACATTTTTCCCCATTCTTAAGGTACTTTACTAAGAAGAATGTGTTTCAACTCCATCCAGGTAAACACAAAAGTATTTATTAGTCAATTTTTGTCAATGATGAGAGGTACCGAATAATAACTGAATAGTATTCCATGATACACATATACCACAGTTTGTTAATCCATTCATGGGTTGATGGGCATTTGCGCAGCTTCTAAGACTTGGCAATTGTGAACTGAGCTGCAATAAAATTATGGTGCAAATGTCTTTGTGGTAAAATGATTTTTGTTCTTCTGGGAAGATACATAGTAATGGGATTGTGAGATCAAATGGAAGATTGATTTTTAGTTCTTTAAGAATTCTCCATACTTCTTTCCATAGAGGTTGTATTAGTTTGCAGTCCCACCAGCAGGGTAGAAGCGTTCCCTTCTGTCCACATCCACGCCAGCATCTGAAGATTTGGGACTTTGTGATGTGGACTAATCTTACTGCAGTTAGGTAATGTCTCAGAATGGTTTGTTTTGAATTTCTCTGATGATTAGAGACAAGCCTTTTTCATGTGTTTTTTGGCCATTCATCTGTCATCTTCAGAGAAGTTTCTGTTCAAGTCTTTTGCCCGCTTATAAATGGTGTTATTGGCTCTTTTCTTACTGATCAATTTAAGTTCTTTATAGATTCTAGTTATTAGGCCTTTGTCAGATTTGTAACATGCAAATATCTCCTCCCATTCTGAGGGCTGTCTTGTTGCTGTAGATGTGGTACTTTTAGCTGTTCTTTTTATCTTGATCACACCCCATTTATTTATTTTTGGTGTCAATTAAATTGCCAAGGGGGGTATCTTTTTTTTTTTTTTTTTTTTTTTGAGACAGAGCCTCAAGCTATCCCCCTGGGTAGAGTGCCATGGCATCACGCTCACAGCAACCTCCAACTCCTGGGCTCAAGCGAGTCTCCTGCCTCAGCCTCCCAAGTAGCTGGGACCACAGGCACCCGCCACAACGCCCGGCCATTTTTTGGTTGCATTCATTGTTGTTTGGTGGGCCTGGGCTGGGGATTCGAACCCGCCACCTTAGGTGTACGTGGCTGGTGCCCTAGCCTCTTGAGCCACAGGCGCTGAGCCCCAAGGGGGGTATCTTTATAAATCTTTTCCTAGGATAATTTTGCCAAGTATTTTCCTCACATTCTCTTTTAGAATTTTTATTATTTCATGTCTTAAATTTAATCCTTTTATCCAGGGAGAGTCAATTTTTGTCAATGATGAGAGGTGCAGATCCAGTTTCAGTCTCATACATGTGTCTAATCAGTTCTCCCAGCACCATTTATTAAGTAGGAATTCTTTTCCTCAGTACATGCTTTTGTTTGGTTTGTTAAAGATCAGATGGTGATATGTGGCTGGATTCATCTCTGGGTTCTCTATTCTATTCCATAGATCCATAGATCCATATCTCTATTTTGTGCCAGTACGATGCTATTTTGATCACTGTAGACTTGTAGTATAACCTGAAGTCTGATAAGACGATGTCTCCGAATTTGTTTTTATTTCTAAAAATTGTGTTGGCTATTTGGTTTGTTTCTGGTTCCATATGAAATGAAGTCCTAAATTTTCAAGTTCTTCAAGGTATGAGATTGTTGCTTTGATGGGGATTTCATTAAATCTGTAGATTGCTTTGGGTAGTATGGATATTTGAACAATGTTGATTCTCCCCAGCCATGAGCATGGTATGTTCTTGCATTTTTAATGTCTTCTGCTATTTCTTTTCTCAGGATTTCACAGTTCTCTCTATAGGGATCCTTCACATCCTTTGTTAGATAAAGTCCAAGGTATTTCATCTTCTTTGGAGCTACTAGAAAAGGTATTATGTCTTTGATTTTATTTCAGCTTGAGTATTGGCACATATGAAGGCTACTGATTTGTGGACATTGATTTTGTATCTCAAAGCACTGCTATATTCCTTGATCTCTTCTAAGAGCTTTGTAGTTGAGTCCCTGGTGTTTTCCAGGTATAAGATCATGTCATCCATAAAGAGTGAGACTTTGACCTCCTCTGTCCCTTGATATCCTTGATACCCTTGATATCCTTCTCTTGTCTGATTGCAATGGCTAGAGTTTTCATAATATGCTGAATAGCAGTGGTGATAGTAGGCATCCTTGTCTAGTTCCAGTTCTGAGAGGAAATGCTTTCAGTTTTACTTCATTTAATATGATATTGGCTGTGCGTTTGTTGTAGATGACTCTATCATTTTAAGAAGTGTCCCACCTGAGCCTATTTTCTTAAGTGTTCTTGTCATAAAAGGATGCTGGATATTATCAGAAGCCTTTTCTGCATCAGCATTGAGAGATTCATATGGTTTTTGTTTTTTATTTTATTTATGTGGTGAATTGCATTTATGGATTTATGTATGTTGAACCAAACTTGCAGCCCTGGGATAAAACCCACTTGATCATGATGTATGGGGAGATGGGATACTAAACTTACAGTCAACATATAGTATGCTTTGGATTAACAGAAATGGCATAGGATGCTAGAGAGCCAGAGGAGGTAGGCAAACATACACCCAATTGTGGGTTTAAAAGAAGCTTTTCTAAAGCAGTAATGTGAGTGATGAGTCTTTTAGGACAACTGGCAGTTGCTGGATAGAGGTTGCTCATTCACATGTCTGTAGTTGAGTTTGGAAATCTTATCAACTAAGGATTTAGCTGAAGATGTTGATGGAAACACCTTTATGTGGCCTCTCCACATGGCTGGGTTCTTTCTCTACAGGTGGCTATAGGTGTTCAAAGGGAGACAGAGTGAGGTGGAATGTGAATATCTTTTGATGACCATTACATCCACCAAATTTTATTCATTGAGACTGTCACAAAGGCTATTTAATGTCAAATAAACTGAACTTATTTCTGGTGGACTGGCAAGGTTCTAGACTGGAAATTTCACTGTTAACATTTTAAAATATACAGTGTTCCCTCTGGTCCTATAATTAATATTCCTTCTAAATGAAAAACAAACTCAGATCCTCCCCAAGGGTTCACAGTCCAAGATCTCATAATCTCAATTGTCAAGATCTCTCGATCTCAATCTCAGTTTATTAGCTCCAAGGGCATGAGGCTCCTTGCAGTTTCTTGAACACAAATCCTCCAATCTAGTTTTTCCCCAGTGTGAAGACCTGTAAACACAGGAGACAAATGATCTGTTCCTAACATACCCAACATATAATGAGGGACAGGCATAAGATAACTGCTATAACACACTTGCATTCAAAAAGGAAGAAAGCAGAAGACATTTTAGTGTATGACCCATAGTAATTCTGAAATCCATTTGGACACATTTATATCTTGATTCTTTTAATTTATTTATTTATGTCTGTCTGTCTGTTTGTTTCAGTTTATTGGGGCCCTGGATACCATTCACTATTTTTTAATTAATTAATTTTTAAAAAATCATAGCTGTGTACATTAATGCATTTATGGGGTACAATGTGCTGATTTGATATACAGTGTGGAATGCTTACACCAAACTGCTTAACATAACCTTTGCCATACTTAACTTATTTGTTGTGGTAAGACATTTATACTCTACTCTTAATAGTTTTGACATATACCCTTGCATTGTGCATGTTAAGTGAGGTTCCACCAAATACCCTTCCTTCTCTTGGCCTCCCCTATCCCTTCTCCTTCCTCTTCCCTCCTTCTTCCTGGACTATAGTTGTATTTTATCATTTGTATGAAAGTGTAGGTGATCTTATATTGGTTTCATAATAGGGGTGTGTACATTGGACACTTTTTCCTCCATTCTCGTGATACTTTGCTCAGAAGAACATTCTCCAGCTCCATCCATGTGAACATGAAGGATGTAAAGTCTCCATCCTTCTTAATGGCTGCATAGTATTCCATGGTATACATATACCACAATTTATTAATCCATTCATAGAAGGCTTAGTCCTCTATGCCAGAGAGGATTATCCATGCTTTTGGCTTTGCCCTCAGAAATCTTTCCTCCTCAGTGAGAATTGTCCTGTGTTTGAAGCTGAGTACTTTCCTTCACATAGCATTCAGGGGTTCAAAATCCCTCTTTTAATTAACCTTTTAGTCCAAACTTTGCCTAGGCAAAATGAAAAGCCCAAGCTGGTGTGAATGGAATGCAGGGTAGAGGGGTTAACTGGTGGAAGATAATAAAGGAGAAGGCAGCCATGGTAAATTTGACTCAGAAATGTTTATTTCTGCTCCTTACTCTCTTTTGTTATATCTGTTCTAAGAGTATTCTTACTGCTTTAAAATATCTACTGCTGTGCTTAGGAGAAGAATGTTTGTAGTCTATAATAGCTTTAAAATTCATCTGAATTGAATTTTGACTGCAAGATGGCCTCACATGTGTGCTCTCTTGGTATGCCTAAATCATTCTGTAACCACAAAGGATTTTCCAGTTAACTGCTTTATACTCATTTCTTGTGTTTTGTGTCCCAGATGGATGCTTGATTTTAAAGGAAATCCACTTTAGAAAAAGGTGTAAATAGTATTTTTATAAATGCTAGTTGTGAAGTACTGATTTTATCAGAGAATTACCATTCTGGAAGTCTAGTACAGCTTCTACCAACATACCCTACCTTTTCTGAGACATCACTAATTCTGTTAATAGGCTATGTAATAAGAGAAACAAGGTTAATAGCACTTTGGGCAACTGAAAAATACAGAAACATTTCTTTTTCACTATAAAATTTCATAGATGCATAGCTTTCAGCTTACAAGTATTTATTGCTATCTATGTTGGTATGGATTTTGTTTTGTTTCTATCAGTAACTTGACCTGTTTCAGAAAGATTGTCTCTTTAAAAAAACATATTTTTTCCTAAGTTGTGTCATGCTATAGTTTCTTCAAGTTCACAAAAAGTCATCACCTTCAAGAGTCCTGCTTTTAATAACTATGCAACATATTTAATCCAAATGTTGAGTAAAAGGGAAAAAAGCAGAAAACTTCCAAATATTTTATTCCTCAAAATTAGTCATTCCATGGGAAGTCTCTAAGATATGAATAATACATTATAATTCTGCAACAGACAATTTCACATATGGCACATGATGATATGAGTAAAGAAGAGACAAAATAAGGGAGGTGAAGAAACTGCCTCACAGACAAATGGGTAAATTAACACTGAAGCATTTTTCATTCAGTTTGATTTAACCAATGTATTTCTTGGGTATTTTCTCTATTTGCTGAGCTCTGTGAGGGAAATATAACTGGATAGGAATTGGTCCTTGCCCTGTTGGAGGTTATGAACATTTATGGGGATGAGGAGCAGGCATTATAAATTCTGTGTAATTAATGCAATGATTATGCGCACTGTGAAATGATAGCCTAAAAGATAATTACTAATGAGGGATTCAGGGGTTTTCCAGAGAAGAGACAGCATTTAAGTTTGATGGGAAATAGTGTGTCCAGTTTGGACAGGCATTCCATAAAAAATGGAAGAGGTGATAAGAAAAAGCAAGAGGATAGTTAAATATAAATGTCTTCTCGAAACACTGATTTGGTGGAAATGAAGAGATATTGAAGAATAAATTAGAAAGGTATATTGTAACGAGATTCTACAAGATCTTTAAGTCTAAGCAAAGAAAATGATCTTCTTCTTCTTCTTTTTTCTGTAGGATCTGGGATGTTATTGAAGATTTTTGGGAAGCTATATTACAAAATCAGATTGTAATTTTAAGAATAGGTACTTGACAATTCTCTGAGTGATGGTTTGGAACAGAGAACATAGAGTTAAGTTTTGTACAATCAGAGATATATAATAAATTATTTAAGATATAACTGTAGGCAAAAGAGAAAGAATATAAGTAAATGATGTGCTGAGGATTGTCTTTCCAAACATAATACTAAGAAGAAAAAACAAATATAAACAGTGATTATATTTAACCACATTATACCAGAAAATTTCAATAGGACAAGATAATTTCTACAAATGCATATATAACAAGCAAAATTAAAGGATAACTGTCCAGAATATTGGAGGTGGATATGATAAGCAGAGCATTACTACATTTACTATCAGTGTAGGAGGTAGTATAATGTTAAGATTAAGAGAACAAACTCTGAAGTCAACCTAGCTCTAGGATTGTTTAACCGTTCAGTTTTTTTTAATCAATAGGGACAGTAAGAGATCATGGAACTGTTGGGACATTTAAAGTTAGTTAATATATGCAAAGTGCTTAGGTTGTTAGTGTTATTTCAGTAACAATTACAATTGTTTATATTAGGTGTCTATAGATAACATAATGTGTTTTTTAGTATGTAAGTCTGTGAATCTAAATTTCACATGTAGAATCTTGTTGTTGAGATGATTTTACCTCAACTTGTGGTCTCGCAGACCATGATTATTATTGTCTTATGGGAATACTTGTGACTATGAGAAAAGCATTCATTAAAATCACAAAGTGGAGACTTGAAAATGGTTATTAAATGTATGAAATATTCAATGTTATTATTCATGAAAGAAATAAAAATGAAAGCAGCATCATTTTTACCATGCATACATTTACCATGGCATGAAAAAGAAGGAATGCTTATATTTGGCTAGAACTAGAGAGGTTAAAACCTGATTTAATTTTAGATCCCAATCCTGGTAGATAAGTGAAAGTAAATTTAAGACATGAAATGATAAAAATTCTAGAAGAAAGTGTAGGGAAAACTCTTAGAGTATCAGTCTGGGAAAATAATTTATGAAGAAAACCCCTCCTTGAAAAAGAAATAAGAAAAAAAAGAACCCCCCTCCCACCAATTAAATGCAGCCATACCAAAAATAAATAAATGAGACATGATCAAGCTGAAAAGTTTCTGCCTAGCAAAGGCACAACTACTAAAACAAACATACTACCTTCAGAATGTGAAAAGACTATGCCTGCTCAGAATCTGACAAAGAACTGATAAATGGAGTCTACAGAGAACCTAAACTAACCAACAGGAAAAGAGCAAAGGATTCCATCTATCATCAGGCAAGAGACAGGCCAACAAACACATGAAAAAACACTAGTCATTAAAAGAAATGAAAATCAAAACAACCCTTAGATATCACCTAACCTGGGTAAAAGTAGCCCACATCACAAAGTTCCTAATCTGTAGATGGCTGGCATAGATATACAGAGAAGGAAACTTCTACATTGCAGGTAGGATTGCAAACTAAAATAGCCCCTATGGAAAGAAGTATGAAGAATCCTCAAACAATTAAAAGTAGACTTTCCATTTGATCCCACAATCCTTTACCTAGATATCTATGCAGAAGAAAAATTCATTTTGCCATAAAGACATTTGCACTAGATTGTTCACTGTAGATCAATTCACAATCGCTAATACATGGAATCAACCCAAGTGCTCAACAACACATGAATGCATTAATGGACTGTGGGACATTTAGGCCATGGATTGCTATTATTAATGAACTATGGAACATTTAGGCCATGGACTGCTATTTAGCCATAGAAAAGATGGAAACTTTATATCTTTTGTATTTACGTGGATGGAGTTGAAGAACATTCTTCTTAGTAAGGTATCACAAAAATGGAAAAGAAGTACCCAGTATATTCAATACTGATACTATATGATAGATAAAAGCTACATGCCTACACACACACACAGACAGCCACTCAAACACAATACAATTAAATTCAAGTAGGGGGAAGGGACAGGAAGGAAAAGGGAGAGGAAGGAAAGAAGGGGATTGGTAAGCTCTCACCTAATGTGCACAATGGAAGGCTATATAGCAGATCCCCTGGGTGAAGGGAACAACTTGAACTTTACCTAATAATGCAAACAATGTCACCTAATAATTTGTACCCTTATATTAATCTGAAGTTAAAAAAATGTACAGACTATCTAGAGGACAATTTGAGAATATGTATCGAAACTTTAGAATAGTAATAATCTTTGTAATATAGAATAGTACCTAACCATAACAACTTGTAAGGAAAAAAATCAGTTAATATTGTTAAAAGATAAGACTCAAATTTATGAAAAATATTATTTATGATTTAATTATTATAAGAAATGATACGATTATATTTGTCTAGAGAAATCATAAGAAGATTTGTAGTGGTTATTATTGAGGTGTGAAAGGTTGTGTTTGTTTATTTTTCTCTGCTTAAACATCTATAAGTTCTTCCCTATTGAGTATATTTCTTAAGCATTATAAACTTTTAGGAGGCTATTGCTGTGGTTTTAGATCATGAAGGTTAGAGTATATAGTAAATAGTTTAGACTATGTGTCATACAGCCTTTGTTGCGATGCTCAGCCCTAATTTTGTAGTATGAAGCTAGCCAAAGATGACCCAATAAAACTTTATTTATAAAGACAAACAGTGGGCTAATTTGACTCATGGGTCATAGTTTACCGATTCTTGGTCTGCACAAGACATAATGAGGAACTGATTGTGAAAAAGACAACTTTGGTTAGAAAAGTGGGAGACATTGCTGAGGTGGAATCTACAGGTCTTGGAGACAGTTTGTAAAGTTGAACAAAGGAGAGGGTTGACTTTTAACTTTCAATTTTTGATAGCAGCCTTGAAGAATAGGGGGTGATAGGTGTCAACCCATATATAGAATTCTTAAGAAAGACCAAATTTATACAGAACATGATGGAATCAATTTGTGCTGTGCTAAGTTTGCAGGAAAGCTTTTATCTACATGGTCCTGGAGTTCAGGGATAGAGTGAGGACTGGTGTTGAGGATTTAGACATATAGTGCATCACGGATAATTTGATAATCAAAGTCATGGGAAATGATGAGATATTGAGACTTGAAAAAGTAGTGACCTACAAGGACTGTAAGAATTCTACATTTGACCTCTGAAGATGCCCCAGAGTAAGTAGGATAATTCAAATAATTCCCCATAATCTACCTTCTTCATTCCTACTGCTCCTGGCAGTAGGAAATACTGCTTTGGGAACAGAGGTAGCACGCCCCGAAGTTTATGGCTAGCTTCTTCTGGAGCTCCATCAGCAGAGAATGAAGAATGACTCTCTGGGAAACTGGAATATTAACTCATTACTCCACCAAAGCAAATGGCTATATCTAGATCAGATGTAAAAGCTCCCTAGTGATAGGATTTTTGTCCTAGGAAGTCAACTTTTATGGTCTCAAAGCTGGAGTTTCCCCCAAAGTCGTATGTTGAAGCCCTAACTCCCGAGAGGATGGTGTTAGAAAGTGGGAACTTGAGGGCGTGATTAGGACATGCGAGTGAGGCCTTAGTGCTCTAATAAAAGAGACCCCATTAAGTTCTTTCACCCCTTCCACCATGTGGGGACAAGAGGTCACCCTTTATAAGCCAGAAAGTGAGCCCTCACTGAATCTGCCTTGACTTTGGACTCCTCAGTGTCCAGACCTGTGAGAAACAAATTTCTGTTGCTTATAAGCTCCCCAGTTTCTGGTAGTTTGTCATAGTGGCTGGAATGAACTAAGCCACCCACCAACTCTTGAGTGACAGGAGCAGACAGAGGCTGTTCCCATTTGAAAAACATCATTATAATATGTATATTTTTTATTCAGTTAAAGAATTAATAAAGATGGTATTTTTGTTTTCTTTCATAAAAATTGTATGTAATTTAGGTCTTCTATTGCTCCTTACTCCAGCAGTTGAATAAATAGGGGGTATCCTATTTGGTAGAGTAATGGTTAAAGAAAAAAATGGGAAAGAAAAACAAAACAAAACATGGAACTAAAGCATCTGTTCTTTTTGTAGTTGCCTTTTTGATAATAGTAAGTGATTAATATTATCATTATTATACAGAGATGTAGTCATCTAAACAAATAGTTCGATGCTGAGTTTAAATGTTTCCATAGAAAAATTATCCTGATATTTTGGCCTCTTTATGAAAAAAAATAGGAAATGGGAAACAGATCTAGGGCAAATTTTTAATAATATGGATTTTTCCCCCTTTCACATAGTGTGAAAGTTGCGGTGGTTGCCAGCAACACTAAAACAGTCAGACCACTTTCAGAAATTCAGTCACCTCTTAAACACTTAGAGGTTGAATTGAGTGAAAACCCATTTTCAGAAGAGTTTCCAAAGAAGTAGAAAGTTTCCACACCCTACGTCTTGTACTGAAAGAAATGGAAACTGGGCTCTGTCTGCCAAAAAGTCTGAATTGTTGTGTCACAGGCCGTTGAACATTATAATCAGTCATAAAAATGTGAACATGCTCAATGCTACATTAAAATACACTTTGAAAAGCTTAGCCTAATAATATTTTTTTGATTTATTTTATATTTTTGCAATGCTAACAGACTTCCTACATTTCAAATGACAATAAGAAAAACAAGAGACAGGAAAAATAAATAAAATACTATTAGCTTTAGAATAAACATATTTAAAAAAAATTTCTTTTCCCTCAAAAATCACTTGGAAAAATCCTAGGATTGTCCATGTGATGAGCCAAAGGCTGGTAGTAGAAATTTCAGTCCTTATTTTTCTGATTATGAAGGTAATTCATGCTTATACAAAAATTAATATGATTCAGAAAAGTACAGGAGAAAAGTAAAAATCACTCTCAGATTTCTCAAAGATAATCACTGTTAATGTTTCCAGACATAATTCCAGACATCTGTCTACATGTACATATATATAAATACATAGTTTATGTAAACATACTTTTACATAAATGGGTGCACACTCTGGGTTTTGTTTGGTTATACAACTTTTTTCACTCAACCATATGTAGTTTATATTTTTCCCTCCTAAGTCAATAAATATAATTCTACTTAATTTTTGATTCTTGGTTTTTTTTAAATTTACTATTGTTATTACATGGATATTATGCAGTTTACTGAGGCAATGTGTTGGTCATTTAGATTGTTTATAATTCCTTGAAAAGGATAAGGGTAGACATCCCTTAGTGTAGTTTGATTATCTAAGTAAGATAAATTAAAGCAGAATTTATTCCTTCATGTGTTCATTCATCTTTTCATTTATTCAATAGGCATTTATACATTAAGGCAAGTACTGGCCTTGGATTCACAAGGGTAAAATGATAAGAATGTTTTCTTATAGGGCTTACATTTTCAGGAACAAGAAACATTATAAGTGAAGAAACAAATAGCCAATTTAGATAATAATAATAATAATAATGTAAGATGATGCATTGACAAGTGACAGGTAGCCTAATTTAGATGGATTGGACAGACGATCTTCAATGATGAGGGATATCTGAGCTGACACCAAATGTCAAATGTGTACTGGTATACAAAGATGGAGAGCAGGGCATTATGGGAAGAAGGAAAAACAAATCCAAAGTTCTTAAAGTAGGAAACACCTTGGGGTGTTCAAAGGACAAGAAAAAGCCAAAATGCCTGTTTCCCCTTTGTAAATGGGGAGCATGGGAAGGGAATAAGACTGACAGGTGTGTGCAAACTAAGTCACGTGACAGAGCATCAGCACTGTAAGGTGTTAGGGCTAACATCTTACTGCGTAGGGGAGCAGTAGAGAGTTTCACGCTAGGATTGTGAGTTTAAATTGCTCATCCTTGCTACTCTGTAGGCTGTGGAGAGATTTAGGGGCAAGAGAGAGGCATGGAATTCCATCAGAGTATATATTTGTAATTCAAGTGGAAGTCAGAGCAAAAGCAGTTTTGTGAAGTGGGGTTATATATAGATCAAGAATTCTGTTTACATTATGTTAAGCTTGAAGGGCCTCTTAGACATATGTGTAGATACACACGTAACAGCTGGATACTTGAATCTGGAGCTTAGAGAAACCCTAAGTGCCTGGAGAAATAAATTTGAAAATTGTCAGCACACGAGTAGTATTAAAGGCTTGGAACTGGAGATAAAACTTAAGGAGAAAGTGTAAAAAGAGAAAAGCAGAGGGCTTAGGATGAGTCCCTGGGGCAGTTAAAGGTTTAAACACTAAGAAGAATGGCAGGGGAGGGGTGCAGAGGAGGCTAAGCAGGAGTAGTCAGTGAGGCAGGAGGAAAACCAGGAGATTGAGTGTCACAGAAGCCAAGAAGAGAGGTGTTTTAGTAATGAAAGGCCAGTAAACTGTGCTGAGTCTTACCGAGGTCAGAGTGAGATGGAGACTGCAAAATGACCACTAGATTTGGCAACATGAATATCACTGGTGACTTTTAGTGGAGTAGATCAGGGGAGGGGAGAAAAGACTGGTCAAATGGGCTAAGGAGAAAATGAGATACAAGGAGGTAGAGGTTACAGGAGACAATTCTTTCAGAAATTTTATTTGAAGGGGAGAGAAAATGCGGCAGTAGATAAAGCAAGGTCAAGAAACAATTTGATACAAAATATTCCAAATGTGCATACATTCTGATGGAAATGATCCTATAAAGAGAGGAAAATTGATAATGCAAGAAAGGTCTGGTAAAAGCCAGGGTTTTCAGATCCAGAAAACAAGTGGAAGGGCTGGCTGAAGAAGACGTTGTTGCAGGGTGTCTGGCGAGCAGTGCACCCCCAACCCTACAGGTAGGTCATTATACTGGGTAGTGTTCCCTTATAGACTCCTCAAAGTGTATGCATTGCCTCCTACAGAGTGGTAGGAGGTGAGATTGGAGGCTATGAATGTTGTGAGAGAAGTTGGTGAAGGAAGTTGAGGAGATACAACAAAGCATGAAAGAATTGTTTCACAGCACTTGGGAGGCTGAGGTGGGTGGATTGCCTGAGCTCACAAGTTCAAGACCAGCCTGAGCAAGAGCAAGACCCCATCTCTAAAAAACAGCCAGGCATGGTGGGCGCCTGTAGTCCCAGCTATTTGAGAGGCTGAGGCAAGAGAATCACTTGAGCACAAGACTCTGAGGTTGCTATGAGCTAAAATGCCATGGTATTCTACCGAGGGTGATCAAGTGAGACTCTATCTCAAAAAATAAGATTAAATTAAATTAAATTTAATTTAAAAAAAGCATTGTTTCAGAGAACATTAGACTTATATAGTATAACTGTCAGGTGGTGTTAAGTGTTCATTTGAGATAAGTGGTTATTATCACTTAAATATAGACTGGATAGCATGGTGATACACACACACACACACACTCATACAAAGAGGGTGCCAGAAATTATATATTTAGCATATACAACATTTGTTATATTGTATCTCTTATAATGGCAAAAATCAGACATGATTTGAGTATTACATTATTAATACAGTTTTTCCCTGTTTTAAATTGTGTATACATTTTTTGGCACCCCCTGTGCATGTGTGTGTGTGTGTGTATTCCTGCACTGTATAGCTACAGGGGCATAAGTATAGAATAAAGAAATAATTAAGTTTACCTATTTGGGGGTTTTCCTAGGCAAGTAAAACAGAGGGAAAAATAGCCAAGGGATGATGTTGTTCACAATGTAGTGCTTGAAAGGATTATTGGGAAGTGCTTGAAAGGATTATTGGGAAGTGCTTGAAAGGATACATGGAGTATCAGCAGGATCAAAATGGGAAGTGTGGGATGAGAGAGTGTTATCTTTCTCCTGGAATGTATGAGTTGAAGTGCTGATGCCTAGTACCTTGGAATGTGACTATATTTGGAGATAGGGCCATTAAAGAAGCAATTTAGTTAAAATGAAGTCGTTCAGGTAGGTCTTAATTCAGTACAGCACATGTCCTCACAGAAGTGGAGGTTAGGACACTGAAACACATAGAGGGAAGACCTTGCAAAAGCTGAAAGAGAAGATGGCCAACAACAAGCCCAGACAAGAGGCCTCAGAAGAAACCAGTCAACCCCATGGACACCTGGCTCTTAAATTTCTAGCCTCCTAAATTGTGAGAAAACCAATTCCTGTCACATAGGCCGTCCTGGGTGTGATACTTTGTTATGAGAACACTAATCAGATTAACACAGAAAGGTACAATAAAAATAATTAAAATACCATTGGATCAACAAATTATATGTTCAGCTAACCACACAGAATAGTTGGCATGAGAAGATGAGTGCAAAGAAGCTTGAAGAATAGGTTGTGCTAGTGAGAAATTATAATGCCGAATAGTAAGATTGTGAGGGTGGCGAGGTTACCAGTAATAATGAAACCAAGGGAAATGACCCTGCGAGCTTTGAAGTTAAGTCTGAAGGAAAAGAAGAAAGCTGTGGAGATTGAGAAGACAAGGTATTAGAGAAGCCAATCATGGAGAATCTTGTTGAAATACCCACAAGGGTGACAGAAATAGGGAGAAGGAGGAAAATAATGAATCAACATAGAAAATATCCAACATGAAAGAGAAGGAGAGATGCACGGTGCTGGCCAGGGGATCTGGAAAGCCCAGTAGCTATGCCCAGCTTCATTATATTTAACAATGGTGCCCTAATGCCGGTGCTGGGGCTGGGCAGTATGTTCTCTCTGGGCCAGGTGACCGAGGCTGTGACGGTAGCAGTGGACATTGGGAAAATCCACAGGCAGGAGAAATATGTGTAGACCACTTGGGAAGAACAGGTATCTGCAGCTTCAAAACTCATCATTGTCCATGTGCACCTGAGTGAGCACCAGGTGGACCTGGGCATCCTTCAGGAGCTCATGGAGTAGGTGGTGATATGGAAAGAGCTCATTGTAATTAAGCTGTGCTTCACATGTCTTGAGAAGAGTCTGGTGAAAGAAGTCTGTGAGAATATTCTCAGGGACCTGCAACCTGACTACCTGGACCTCTACCTTATTTACTGTCTGATGAGTTTTAAGGCTGGAAAGCAATTTTTCCCATTGGACAAAGCAGCCAACATGAATCCCAGTGACATAGATATTTTGGACACATGGACAGCTATGGAAGAGCTAGTGGATGAAGGACGGTGGCCGCTATTGGCATCTCTAGCTTCAACCATCTCCAAGTTGAGAGGATCTTAAAACAAACCTGGCTTAAAGTATAAGCCTGTAGTTAACCAGCTTGATAGCCACCCATATCCAACTCAAGAGAAGTTAGAAGGCATCCTGGTGACTGCCTACATCCCCCTTGGTTCACCTGCTAGACCCTGGGCCAAGCTCAAGGACCCATATGACCTGGAGGATCCCAGGATCAAGGTGATTATGACCAAGAATAATAAAACTCCAGCCCAAGTTCTGACTTGGGTCCCCATGAAAAGGAATTTGGTGGTCATTCTGGACCTATGACACCTGAAAACACTGCTGAGAACTTTAAGGTCTTTGATTTTGAACTGAGCAGCAGTGATGTGACCACATTACTCAGCTGCCACAGAAACTGGGGGTTCCATGCCTTGGTAAGCTGGGCTTCCCATAAGGATTGTTACCCCTTCGAAACTTCAGTTTTGAAACTGAAGATACCTGCTCGTCCCAAGTGGTCTACACCTATTTCTCCTGCTTCGTTTTCCTTGCAGAGGCAGTATGACCTCAGCCATGGGATAGCAGCCTGCAGACTGACCAGTGAAGGCTTGTCGATGTTGATGTTTTTACTAAAGAGCAGTATCAGTAGAGTAGAGGGCTCTTCTGGGTTTCTTTGACTATCATTTTTCCAATGGGAGACAATGCAATCTGAATACTCTTTCCTGATTGAGGAGAATCAGAATCTACAAAGTCAACATAGTGCCAATAACAGGTGAGTTTTGAATCTTGGAACTGTAATCCTTTTACTCCGACTTTTTTCCCCCTCAAATAAAAAGGACTTTAGTGCTTTTGTGAGGAAAAAAAAAAAAGGAAAAAAGAAAGAGAAGGAGAGATAAAGAGATGGTAAATGATAATGACAAAATTAGGACATAGGTTTGGTCTGGTCGCATTCAATTCAGAGGAAGTATTCTAAGGAGGAAGAAAGGAAAGAGTTTGGAGGAGATGATGGGGAGGGAGGAACTGGGTTTAACTCCAGAACTGAGGTACTTGGGGTCCAAGCAAAAAGATCAAGTCATTAGTGGGAAAACTGCCAATATATCGGTGTTCTTAGGGGTACCTCCAAGATCTCTCAGGCAAAGATAAAGATGCAAATCAGAGTAGATATGAAGATACACAGGAGTTTGCCTGCACTTGGGTCATGAGATCCATACATAGTGGAAGAATTTGGAAACTTGGGGAAGACATCACCATGCAGGGTCAACTTAACAGAATAGGGTATGTCTTCAGGTGAAGGGGGATGACTCTGGCTACTGTGGTCCAGATAGAAACTAGCGTGATGAGGGATGCAAGGCATGTGTTTTGAAGGATTATGATTATTTCAGTTTTCTAGCCTGAATGTAGTAGTGTCAATTTCCACGGCTGCCAGAGGTGAGTCGAGTCTTCCTTCAAGATCTGGGACTCTGCAGGCACTTTTCAGTAGAGTGTGCTTGGGGAGAACTCTGTCACTGGAGCACTAGGAAGAATGGAGTGTACATACATAAAATGGAGACGTGCATTTTTAATAAACATGTAAGGTGCATGTTAACAACAAATTAAATACAAATAAATATATGTTGTCTAGCAGATCTACAAATATTAAAAAATAATTGATTCTATTCTGTGTGAGTGAGAGTGGGGAAAATGCACACTTATTCATGGTTAGGGCTGAATAAACTGATACAGCCTCTCGGCAGGGCTAGTCTACGAATGTGCGATCACACATTGAATGTGTGTATTTCTTTAGCCCCCAAACTCCTCCCTTTGTTTGCAACCATGAACTATATGACACCAAGAAGGATAACTCAGCTAAGTCCTATCCAGATTCTTGATCCAAAGGATACAATAAATAGTAAAATTTTGAGGCCAGTTTGTTATGTAGCCATAGTAATTAGAATAGGAATCACTGATAAAAATAAGATTCCAGAACGGATTAGAATAGAAGGTGGCTTGCTGGTCTGGGGCAGTGTTTTTCAACCTTTCTTATCTCATGGCACAGTTGAACCTATAGTTAAACCTTCGTGGCACACTTAAATTATGTTATTTTAAAAGAAAAGAGTAAAAAACACAATTCTTTGAACTTCTTTTCAAAAATAACTTAATTCATTATTTTTAAAATTTCTGTGGCACATCCAAGATCCTGTCATTGTACACCAGTGTGCCGCAGCATACCAGTTGAAAATCATTGTCCAGGGGTATGATTCTTGGTTTGGGAATGGGTTAGAATAGATATAGAAGCAGACAGAGGTGATGGATTATTCCCTGGAGAGTTAATAGTATAAGTGGTGTAGAAGGAAGCACCATTGTTACCAGTGTAGAAGGGAAAGAAGTAGAAACAGAGAGCTGGGTAACGGGTTGAACGAAGCATGAGGTATTAGAGATTCAGGGTCTCAACTCACGTTAAGGCTGTGTGCTGAGGGATTCGAGGGTTCACTTCTGTGGTTCATCTTGCAAGGGTACAAGTGAATCTTTCTATGAGTAGAATATGAATGTTTTGACATAATAACTAGGAAAGTTACATGAAGGCTATGTTAACCAGTTTGATGGAAGTGTCTTGGATTGTGTATGAAAACACCACACTGTACCCCCAAAGTGCATCAATGTACACAGTTACCATTCAATAAAAAAAAAAAAAAAAAAAAAAAGGCTGTGTGCTGACAATGGAGTCAGGAAGTAAAAAATCTGAGAAGGTTGATGAGTTATTGTTTTGAGGACAGTGTGAAATATTAGAAATTAAAATTTCAGAGGTAAGAAATGGGGGTAATGGTTATGTATAGAAAATGGACTTGGATAGTAGAGGTGAATGTCACAGATGGAGAAAAGATCAAAGAAATTTACTAGAGTTTTGATGGGTTGGGGTATCAGCCAATTCTTGTTTTGGGGTACAAACAACCTTAGTATCTCAGGGGCTTATAAAAAATGCAAACATCTTTTGCTCATGGCAGGATGAGGTGGTTTGTGACCTGGTTCTGCTGGGCTCAGCTTCATTTTTAAGCTCTCTGAGGAGCCCCTGTTTAGGGTGTGCTGTTCTAATAGTGGAGGACAAAAAGGAGAGAGGCACATATTTCAAGGTTGAGTCCATACATGATGTATCTCCTATTTATTTATATTCCATTGGCTGAAGCAAGCCCCATGGTCCACAGCTCAAAGACAATGGGGCTAGAGTAGAATATTTTGCTTACAGGAAAACATGGTGAACAAGTAATTTGATCTACTATGGTTGATAATATCGTTTCTGAGGTTGTTACAAATGTTGTGGGTTCTCCCTATGAGAAGGAAGATTGTAAAGCCCCGTGTGGTGGCTCATGCCTGCAATCCTAGCACTCTGGGAGGCCCATGCCAGTGGATTGCCAGAGCTCAGGAGTGTGAGACCAGCTTGAGCAAGAGTGAGACTCCATCTCTACAAAATAGCTGAGCATTGTGGCCAGTGCCTATAGTCCCAGCTATTATTTGGGAGGCTGAGGCAGGAGGATTACTTGAGCCCAAGAGTTTGAAGTTGCTGTGAGCTATGAAAGCACAGCACTCTACCCAGGTGACACAGTAAGACTCTGTTTCAAAAAAGAAATAAAGACAAAGAAAAGGAAGATTGTAAGCCAGTTACCAAAGCTCAGAAAGATAATTATTGTAATACATAGAAATGTGTAGTTATATCATCATAAAATTATCAAAAGGACCATACTGGTATTAAAACTGAGCTGGTAAATGACTACACTTCAGAATTTGTGTGCTTTGTGTCCTCTTGAAAAACTATACCCTTCAACTAGAATGTAACTAAGGGGTTCAGCAAAACAAAGGCAATGCAGGGGACTGGATACAGGTCTGTAAAAGCCCACTACTTTTACTGTTTTCCCTTTTCGGCAATTTCTTTTTTAAGCATCATAATTCCACGACATTTTCATGTTGATAAATGTGCAGGAGTGAAATGCCAGTCCATTGAGCGAGTTGGAAAATTTTCATGTCTACAATCAAAAGCTTGGCTAACTGCTTGCATTTCTTTTTGTATTTAATTAGACACTAAAGATATAGAGAAGTTATTTTTTTGGAAACTCCGACTAGTTGCATGACTAAGCCTTAATTAAAACAGGATTTCGTTTCATGGAATACAGCATGGAAGACCTAGTTCTGCTTCTGGTGTGCTTTGGGAGGAATTAACCACAGAAATTCCTTGATAAGACTTTCTTCAGGAGACCTTATAACTCCACCTTGTTACAAATGAAGGAATTGTAAAAACTTGCACCCAACCCTACACATAGCTTTTTCTAAGAATCTCTGATACTCTCTTGATCTATCAAAATTATAAGAAGGGGAAATGTATAATGTATTATGCTCAATAATAATGAAAATAACTCATGGGGCTGAGTAGCAGGCATTTTCTTTGTGCTTAAATTTCCTTAATTGAATCCTTGTAATGTCAACTCTATGAAGTGTTATTACCAGATCTGTTTTATAATTGTGTAAACCAAAGGATGAGAAGGTTAATTATGTGTTATATAAGTTGCAGAAATTACGTATATAATAATTAAAGGAGTCAGGAATCCAATCCAGATAGTGTAGCTCAAACTCCTGAATTAATCAATGTAATTTACCCATGCTTCTCAAGCTGTGTGCTATGATGTTCTGGGCTAATATAGCAAACTTCTGAGGTTACCGTGTGATATTTTAATTTTTCTAGAGAAACACAGAAACATTTGTTAGACAGTTATATCTAAGACATTTGGATCTAATGTCTCAATACATAGAAATTTCAGCTCTTTTTTCCTGTGTTTGGTGGACCTTCTGATCATTTATATTCCATGTCAATGGTCTATGCATGCCTTGAAAACATTGCTGAGATACTGAGAGTGCTATGACCTGAGAATATTTGGGAACCTCTGTCATATTCAGCCTCCATACACCGACTTAGGTGCACAGTAGGACTGCAGACATCTCTACCTCTGTTACTGGCCACTGGCATCTTTTGCATCTGAACCATTCACATTGTTGCTTCTAATCTTTCTTCTGTTAGAATTCTTTGCACTTTTCATCTTAATCTTCGCTATTCTATTAATATCATCATTTTGAGTAGTTATCATATTAAGAAATAAATTTGGCTAAAAAAAATGAGGAGGGTAGGTTGTTCTGTTTTGTCCATTCTGAGTTCCTAAAAATTGAATCTAATAGGAAAAGCCAACCAGATGCAGCTATTCATAGGAATCTTAGAGTGGCATTTTAACTTGGGACTTTATATCAAGATAAAAAAGAATGTGTAAAGATTAGCTAACAGGGTAGTCGATAATGGGATAATATATGAGTTTATCTTTGAAAATGTCGTCAACTTTCTCAGGAAGATCTGGAATTTACAAGTGCTTTCTGGTATGAATTTTTAATTTCTTCTTCTTTTACATTTAGTGATAATTTTTAACTACTATCATTTCAGCAGTAGTTCAGTCCAAGACTCAAATTTTTTTCTATCATAGATTTTTGGAATTCATTATAATGGTTCATTTTGTCTTACATAATTATGCTTTTTTTTTTTTTTTTTGCTTCAGGACACTTATTATTAACCACTGAAGAATTTACAATCGGGCAGTGCCTGTGACTCAAAGGAGTAGGGCCCTGGCCCCATATGCCCAAGGTGGTGGGTTCAAACCCAGCCCTGGCCAAAAATTGCAAAAAAAAAAAAAAAGAAAAAAAAAGAAAAAAAAAGAATTCTCAATCTTTGTTTATGTATTTGTTCAAAGTTTATACTGATTTCCTAGTATTTACTAACCATGCTCTTCAAAAAGTTTTATTTTCATCTAATATTCTCTGTTCACTGCTGGTCATCTTTTCTTCCTATTATAGAAAATAACAGGACAAAGACCTATTTTTCTGATCCTCTAACCTAATTACTCTGGGCTAGCATTTGCTCACAGTAATAATAATTAGCTAGCCAAGGCCATGAATGTCACTTGTATTTAAAACCTTTTAAACTATGTTGCTCTGGTTGGCATCTATCAATCAAATGGACTTCCCTTTCTGCAGCAGCATGACATGAGTTGGTTTTTCTTTTTCTTTTTCTTTTTCTTTTTTGCAGTTTTTGGCCAGGGGTTAGTTTGAACCTGCCAGCTCCAGTATATGTGGCTGGTACCCTACTCCTTTGAGCCACAGGCATGGCCCAATTACTTGGCATTTCTAAAGACAGTAAATGTAAACCCTACCTCACTCCCCAAGGAGTAAGAGTAGCCTGGATCTTTTTTCCTAATAATCTACCTATAACTGGGTAGACTTGTTGACATATAACACTGTTAGAGACTAAATGTTTCATTCCCAAATTCATATGTTGAAACTTTTTTTTTTTGGAGACAAATTTTTACTTTGGTGCCTTTGGTAGAGTGCTGGGGCATCACAGCTCACAGCAACTTCAAACTCTTGGGCTCAAGTGATCCTCGTTCCTCAGCCTCCTGGTCCACAGGTGCCTGCCACAGCACCCAACTATTTTTAGAGACAAGGTCTCGCTTTTTCTCAGGCTGGTCTCAAACTCTTGAGCTCAGGTAATCCACCCACCTTGGCTTCCCAGAGTGCTTGGATTACAGGTATGAGTTACTGCACCAGGCCCAGATGTTGAAACCCGAACCCTCACTGCCATGATATTTGGAGATGGGGCCTATGACGATTATTAGGGCTAATTGAGGTAATTTATCTGGGTCTGATATAACAGGATTAATGTCCTTATGAGAAGAGACCCCAGAAAGCGTTCTTCTTCTCTCTCTCCCACAGGAGAACACAGCAAGTAGGCAGCTGTCTGTAACCTGGGAAGAGAGCCCTCACCATAACTTGGTCATCCAAGTTTCAGATCTCTAGCCTTCAGAAGTGTGAAAAAATAAATCAGTCATTTAAGCCACCTGCTATGGCAGAGTAAGCTGACTTGTATAAGCAGGTGCTCATTTGGGGGGGTTTATTTGTTCAATTGATGATCAGTAGCCTAATGTCAATTAATTTCACATGCACTACAAAAGGAATAAAATCAGGTGATAAAATTTCTTAGCCAAAGCATCACCTCATTTTTGCTTGACATGAACAGACAGATCATCTAATCTTCTTCTTGGGCAACCCCCCCCCC